>NC_035444.2:43905064-44215064 GCF_002127325.2 Helianthus annuus
CAGTCTGTGAGCCAAAAAAAACAGGTTTTGTCTCCCGGTTTCTCCATTTTGGGGCTGCAAGTGCTAATGTTTAGCACTCTAACCCTTGCATTGTACCTGTTTAATCACTCAATACCACACCAAACAAACGTAAACCATCCTAAATTACCAACGTTAATTGTCTCCAAGCATAAAGTAAAAATAAAACAAAGATAAAAAACAGTTAAAGAATGTAAATTGTTCAACAAGCGGCACGCAGGCCGTAAATTGTTCGATAGAGAAGGGTACTTAAACCTGTGGGCTTATCACCAACCTGCCCCTTGTTCCTTCAAGCCTCCTACTCCATGTCTTCATCGCTACCATCACCTCCACCCCCATGCCCCGCCATGTACTCCCGGATGCTACCGATATCATCTTGTATATCGTTAATGTTGCGCTCGATAGCTCCAACCCGGTGGTATGTGTTGTTGGCGAGATTGTAGGTGTTCCTGGTGCACATGAGGTTTTCCTGCAAAAGATCATGTAAACTTTGAAAGTTAGGAAAACCGCCTCCTTGAGAGGAGGATTGACCCGGATCGCCATGGGGTTGGTACTGATAATGGGGAGGTGGTGCATGAAGAACTAGAGCCTCCTGCGGGTTCCATGCATAGCCTTGCGTCCTTTGAAAGCTGAATGTCCCGTCTTCCGCCTCATAAAGCAAGTTCATGGCTCGGCAAATGTGGTAATCGACTCGTCCCGACCTTGGACTTCTTTGAAAAGACCTTGGGATGTTCGTGAAGTGCTTGAAAAGACGGTACACCCATCCCCCAAAGAAGATAGGTGTTGGAGCTCTAGCAAGGCGGTTGAGATGCATGTTTCGCAGTAGGAGGTATGGAACATCGAGAGGCTTTTGGTTGTGGATGCAGTGAAGGACAACCAAATCTTTCAACCCTACAACGCCACTACTGTCGTGGCGCTGGTTCAGCGAGTAAGTGAGGAGCCTGTGAATGTAGCGGTATAGCGGGTCCCTCAGTTTGGTGCTTTTGGTGCTGCTAGGGTTGTAGATTCCTTCACCTATTTGAGCCCATGCGGCTTGGCGTTCGGTTTCATCCAAGTCTCGTAGCCCCCCAGTATTCTCTTCTTTCCCGGTTTCCTCTTCACTATATAGCCCTATGATAGATCCAAACTGTGCCATGGAGATTGAGTACGTGGTCCCTCCACATCGGAATGTGACCCCCTCATGGTCAAACGGGTCACTCCTCGAGTTAAAATTGAAAGTACTGTAAAACTCCATTGTGCATTGATGCACCGACCGAAGCCGGGTGTTCAATGCAACTGCCAGTGGACCTCTCACGATGTTGTTGAATCGGTCAAGTTGATTCACCATGGTTAACAAGTCGGTACATGCCCGCCTAAGGTACTCCTCCGGTCTTGTTTGTAGTATCTCATACCGTGCCCTAGCGTCAAGTTCACTTGCGTTGAACCTCGTGAATTTTGACATCTGAAAGAATACATCAAAAGTTAGTACGAAACAAGGATGTTTGGAGTGAAACTGCAAACAGTGGGCTGGACACGGCCCCGTGTTCAGCGGACACGGCCCCGTGTCCAGGCGTCTGTAACCCAAAAAATTCATTTTTCGTCCCGGTTTCGAAAACCTGAAAATTTTTAGCCCAATAGTAGCGGTTTCCCCCGAAAATGAAACCCTAAGTGTCGTTTTTCCCAAAACAAACCGTTTACCCTTTCAATTTCGTGTTTTTCGGTTCAAGAACAAGGGTTTGGGGTTTTAGTTGGAAATCAAACGAATCTATCAACAATACATGTTTATTTACTTCCTACTATACTAATCTAAACTACTACTAACAGATTTCATCAAAAAAATTTTAGTTCGATCCGGATGAACATGAAGAACCCTAGATTTTTCCCCAATTTTTGATGTTTTAACTACATGCAAGTAACTAATCTAACTACTAAAGATGATAGAATCATACCTTGATGTTGTTAAACTTGATAGTGACGTCGGAAAACTGCGGAAAATCGCCTGGAACCAGAGCGTTTTCGGCTATACGGGGCGTGTGGAATGATGTAACTGATAGGAAAAGAGGGTTTTATCCCGACAGTTGCCTCGACACGGCCCCGTGTCCAGCGGACACGGCCCCGTGTCCAGCGGACACGACCCCGTTCCGAGCAAAGTTTTTGAAAAAAAAAATTTAATTTTTTTTTTGTGCTTGTGTGCATGCCCCTTATTTCCGAAAATGGCTAGAAGAATTACCGGTTTTTAAACGTACACTTACCTGTAACATGTCGGGTATGAGTTTATTCGTTAACCGTTTGCAGTGAGATCTCCTCTTCCTCATCCTCAATGGATCCTCGGTAGAGTTTTAGCCGTTGGCCATTGACTTTAAATGGTATCCCATTTCGAGTTTTAATTTCTACTGCACCGTGTGGAAAAACATGGGTGACGGAAAAAGGTCCTGACCACCTAGATTTTAGCTTACTAGGAAATATTCGAAGTCGTGAATTAAACAATAGAACCTGATCTCCTTCCCGAAATTCATTAGATTTAATATATTTATCGTGTAAATTTTTCATTCTTTCTTTATAAATTTCGGAGTTAGAATATGCATAATTCCTTAGCTCGTCTAATTCATTTATTTGACAAAATCGATTTTTACCTGCATTTTCTAAATCTAAGTTCACGTTTTTTATTGCCCAGTAGGCTTTGTGAGCTATTTCTACTGGCAAGTGACAACTTTTTCCATAGTCAAGTTTATATGGGGTTGTGCCTATAGTGGTTTTATAAGCAGTTCGAAAAGCCCATAAAGCGTCGTCTAATTTGTCGGCCCATTCTTTTTTATTTATTCCTACGGTCTTTTCAAGTATTCGTTTTAAACCTCGATTAGTCACTTCGGCTTGCCCATTTGTTTGAGGGTGATATGCTGTTGAGACCCGGTGATAGACCCCATACCTTGTTAATATTTTTTCGAGTTGATGATTGCAAAAATGGGTACCTCTATCACTTATTAAAGCCTTTGGTGTCCCGAAGCGAGAAAACAGTTTTTTCAAAAATTTTACCACTACTCTTCCATCATTTGTTGGAAGAGCCTCGGCCTCCGCCCATTTAGACAAGTAATCGACCGCCATAAGTATATATTTGTTTCCCTTTGAAGATGGGAAAGGTCCCATGAAATCGAGTCCCCGCACATCAAAGATTTCACAAACGAGAATGCCATTTTGAGGCATTTCGTTTTTTGAAGAAATATTACCTGATCTCTGGCAGGCATCACATGTCTTTACAAGGTTTTGTGCATCCTTGTAAATGGTTGGCCAGTAAAATCCTGAATCAAATACCTTTCGTGCGGTACTTGCGGCACCATGATGTCCTCCGTATGGACCTTCATGACAATGACGGAGAATTCTTCGTGCTTCATTACCATGGACACACCTTCGGATGAGCTGGTCGGCACACATTTTGAAAAGATAGGGGTCTTCCCAAAAGTAATGCTTTACATCAGCAAAGAATTTCTTTCTTTGATGATGTGGCCATCCTTTGGTGACTATACCGCTAGCTAGGAAATTAGCGTAGTCGGCATACCATGGCTCTTGTCTACTCTCCATCATTTCCAAGGATTCCGTGGGAAATTTCTCGTTGATTTGCTCGTCTCTGGTTGTTTCCAAAGCTGGGTCTTCTAAGCGTGAGAGATGATCTGCAGCAGTGTTTTCTGCTCCTCTTTTGTCCTTGATTTCGATGTCGAATTCTTGGAGGAGTAGAATCCATCTGATCAAACGGGGTTTTGCGTCTTGTTTCTTGAAGAGGTACCTGATGGCTGCATGGTCTGTATAGACTACTGTTTTAGAAAGAACAAGATAAGAACGAAATTTATCAAAAGCAAATACCACTGCTAGTAATTCTTTTTCTGTAGTTGTATAATTTTCTTGTGCATCATTAAGAGTTTTACTAGCATAATAAATTGGGTGGAAATGCTTTTCTTTTCTTTGTCCCAAGACTGCTCCAACAGCAAAGTCACTTGCATCACACATGATTTCGAAAGGAAATTTCCAATCTGGCGCTATCATGATAGGTGCATTGACTAGCATTTCCTTGAGGGTTAGAAATGCTTGATTGCATTCCTTGTCAAAGATGAAGGGTGCATCTTTTTCAAGTAATTTTGTTAGAGGCCTTGAAATTTTTGAAAAGTCCTTGATAAACCTTCTATAAAATCCGGCATGTCCTAGGAAACTTCTGATCGCTCGTACGGAGGATGGAGGAGGTAATCGAGAAGGGATTTTTACATATTTCCCCCTCCTAACCAGCTTTATTACATATTTCCCCAACCCATAAATTTAATTACATATTTCCCCTTCCTAAAGAAGCCTTATTACATATTTCCCCAACCCATAAATTTAATTACATATTTCCCCTTCCTAAAGAAGCCTTATTACATATTTCCCCAATCTCTAAATTTTTATTACATATTTCCCCAATCTCTAAATTTAATTTCATATTTCACCTTCCTCAACCCCATATATTACATATTTATCCATTTAATTAAAAATATAGTATATTAAATAAATAACTATAGTATATTTCCTAGCTTCACCTTTGAACCCGGATAGAAAACATTCGTTTTGGTGCTTCGTCTTGAGCGGCAAATCAAGAACAAAAAGGTTTATTTATTTTTTGTTGCTTAATCTCGATTAGAAAGAAACCGGAGGCACAGATTTGCGCTTCTAGTTCGTTGTTTCAGTTTCTGATTATTAATTAGTAAGTTAGTACCTTACCGTTGCCATACAAATGAAAACTTATAATATATTCCACATCATTCTGGCTCACCATGCCATAGTCTCCTCAACTTAAACAAGATATATACCGGATAAAAAAGAAGAGTTGCAATGTGGATATCAGCATTGGAGATTGCACTTGTTGTGATCCAAACGTATGCGAAAAAACTTGTACATGCAGGTAATTCGCCGGCTATCTTGGTATTGATTATCGATCACCTAGCCCTAGATATAATATTTCTAATGGTGAGTCAGCACTATGGCAACGGCAAGGTTACTAACTTACTAATCAATAATCAGAAACTGAAACAACGAACTAGAAGCGCAAATCTGTGCCACCGGTTTCTTTCTAATCGAGATTAAGCAACAAAAAATAAATAAACCTTTTTGTTTTTGATTTGCCACTCAAGACGGAGCACCAAAACGAATGTTTTCTATCCGGGTTCAAAGGTGAAGCTAAGAAATATACTGAAGTTATTTATTTAATAGACTCATTAGGGGTAAAATAGTAATTCTATAAGAGTATTTTTAATTAAATGGATAAATATGTAATATATGTGGTTTAGGAAGGTGAAATATGTAATTAAATTTAGAGAATTGGGAAATATGTAATAAAAATTTAGAGATTGGGGAAATATGTAATAAGGCTTCTTTAGGAAGGGGAAATATGTAATTAAATTTTGGATTGGGGAAATATGTAATAAACCTGCTTAGGAGGGGGAAATATGTAAAAATCCCAATCGAGAAATAGTTTCTATTTTTGCTCGATCAACTTCCATTCCTTCGCTTGAGATTTTGTGACCGAGTACTATTCCCTCTGTTACCATGAAATGGCACTTTTCCCAGTTAAGGGCGAGGTTAGTTTCCTCACATCGGGATAGCATTCGTTCAAGATTATCGAGGCATTGGTCATATGAGTCTCCAAAGATGGAAAAGTCATCCATGAAGACTTCCATTGTCTTTTCTATCATATCATGGAAAATGGCCACCATACAATGTTGGAATGTTGCAGGCGCATTACATAGACCGAATGGCATGCGTCGATATGCGAAAGTTCCGTAGGGACATGTGAAAGTCGTTTTCTCTTGTTCTTCTGGTGCTATCGGTATTTGAAAGTAACCTGAAAAACCATCTAAGAAACAATAAAATTTATGACCGGATAATCTTTCTAACATTTGATCAATGAAGGGTAAAGGAAAGTGGTCTTTCCTTGTTGCTTCATTTAGTCGCCTATAATCTATACAAACTCTCCATCCTGTGACGGTTCTTGTTGGTATTAATTCATTTTTCTCATTAGTTATTACCGTCATACCTCCTTTCTTTGGGACTACTTGAACGGGACTTACCCACGGGCTATCGGAGATAGGGTAGATTAGTCCGGCGTCAAGTAGTTTGATGACTTCATTCTTAACCACTTCTTGAACATTGGGGTTCACTCTTCGTTGTGGTTGAATTACCGTTTTGTAGTCATCATTCATTAAAATTTTGTGCGTGCACATGGAAGGGCTTATTCCTTTAATATCTACAAGCTTCCAAGCGATCGCGTTTTTGTGTTTTTTGAGTAGGCTAATTAATTTCTCTTTTTCTACGTTACTTAATTTAGATGAAATAATTACAGGTAAACTACCATCTTTGCCTAGAAAAGCGTATTCCAAACCTTTAGGAAGTTCTTTGAGCTCAATGGGTGGGTCTTTAGAAGACACCTTATTTTGTGGCTCATCTAGATTAAGAACCTTAAAGGTTTGTTCTATGGCTATCTCTTCTTCGACAAAGTGGTCTTCTTCGTTAGTCGTATCGGGTGGTTCAGCTTCATCTTCAAGTAGGGGGTCATTATTGCCAAAAGGATATTTCATTGAACGCTCAAGGTCTATGCTCCTTTTGAATGCCCCTAACTGAAGAGGTAGATTGTTGAATTTCCGGTTTTTCAAAGCTTTATGAGTTTGTACAAAAGGTTTTCCCAAGACTAGTGGGGCGTCATCAAGGATGACGAAGTCGGTTGGGACTATCAATTGATTTGTTTGAACCAAAACATCTTCAACTACACCGATTGATTTTATCACTTTTCGATCGGATAAAAAAATGGGAATTTGAAGTGGAGTGAAATCACTAATACTTAAGTTTTCAAAAATGTAGTTAGGCATTATGTTAACACAAAGATCTTTATCAATGGTGATATTGCTAATAAATGAATTTTGAAAAAAACATGGAACCGGTGTAATGTTAATTTCAAAATGGTCTTCTTTTATTAGCGAGGTTTGATCATTAGTTAACTTAACACTTACTAAGTTTTTAATTTTAGCACTAGTGTTTAACTCTTTTAAAAACTTGGCATGAGGGGTTACTAAACAATGATTTTCGAAAGTAGGTGATAAGAGAGTAATTTCTTCAAAATTAGACTCTTCATGAATTTTAACATTATCGGACTCACCTTTTTCGTTGTTTAACTCATGTGTCGGTTTTTCACTTTCTTGTTCTTCCATTTTTACATTTTCAACTATCTCTACGTTATTATTTTTTAATTCTTCTCTTGCGCGGGATTCCTCTTCCTTTGCGCGAGATTCTTTTATGTAACGTTCGATAGTTTTAATGTGTTCTAATATCCTATTGGTCACTTCGGTGAGAGAAAAAGAATTTAGATCCTCAAAGCTTGAATCCGGTTGTTCGATCCTTGGCTCCTCATAGTACTCATATGAAGTAGATGGTTCACACCATTGTTCTTCATTGTAAGTATATGATGGATAAGGGTCGAAACTTTGTTCTTCATAGTACTCATACGAGGTGGTTTGTTCACACCATGGTTCCTCATAATAAGAGTATGAAGGTGGTGGCTCATACCTTGAATCTTCAAAGTATGAGTATGAAGGCTCATACCTTGGTTCATCAAAATATGAGTATGAGGGAGGAGGTTCATACCTTTGGTCTTCATAGGATGTGTATGAAGTTGATGGCTCGTACCTGGGCTCCTCATAGTAATTGTATGAATTGGATGGTTGATATGAGTTATTATATTGAACCGAGCGTGTGTTACGACAATTAGTGCAATAATTACCCCTATAATCATCCTCATGATAGGTGTAGTTGTAACCTCCTGAGTATTGATCCATAAGAATCACTCAACAGAGCACAACTGAGTCTTGGGACCAGAAAACAAAAATAAAGACGGAAACAGAAGCTGGACACGGCCCCGTGTTGGGTGAACACGGCCCCGTGGTCAGGGTCTGTATCTGGGCGTTTTAATTAAAGTTACTGGTCACGTTGAGCACGGGGGCGTGTTGAGTGAGCACGACCCCGTGTTCAGACTCTGTATCTGGGTATCTAACTAAAAATATGCAGCACGGGGGCGTGTTCAGCGAGCACGGCCCCGTGTTCAGGCTACTGTAAATGCAAACTAAACTAAAATGCAGAAAAATGTGCGCGCGTTTTGAAAAGGTTTTGAAAAACTGATTAGGCCGTCGATTTTAAGCTTTCTTAAAATCCTTGTGTCCCCGGCAGCGGCGCCAAAAACTTGATGTGCGTGAAGTGTGTTATAATTTAGATGAATATTTAAGCCCCTTTTTACACTTTTAGCCAAGTTTTAAATTTATAAAACACGATATTTACTAACACTAAACACACATATGGGCAAGTGCACCCATCGTGGACGTAGTATAGTGTTGGTAAGATACCGAGGTCGTCCAAGGACACAAGAGCTTTTAATACCGGTTTATCCTCAACGTCTAATCAAATCAAAAAGTGAGAAAAATGTTTTAAACTAAGAAAAATAAAAACTAACTAAATGGTGAAAAATAAAATAAAATAAAAACAGATAGACAAGATGAATCACTTGGATCCGACACGTGTGTTAGTATAACCTTTGATTATTTTCGCACTTTTGCACTTGTTTAAGAGATTATCTTAGTTATTGTAGTAGGCCCCTCTTTTGAAGGCGACGTTACCCTCAACCCAGTAGTTTGAGTCAGCAAGGATACAATCCTAAAGGGTCGGATTATTGAAAGATAATGAATTAAGTTATTAATGCAAATTGTGGTAGGCCCCGCTTTCGGCGGTGACGTTACCCTCGGCTAAGTAGTCTGAGTCAGCAGGGATACAGTCCTAAATAGCCGTGTTATAGTATTAATAGTAGTTAACTTATGAGGGGGTCAAAGAGTTTGGATCCCCGCCATCCAATACCTATGGGCATTGAAGGAGATCCTACTAAATTTGACCCAGGTCCCAAGCAGGACCTCTAAACGCTGAACAAGGGCAAGACCCTTACCAAACCGTTCCCTTAACCCCCCACCAGGTAGCCAACATACCTCCATATAGACCGTGGAGATATGAATGGTGAAAATCTTTTATTTTATATAGACAGTAAAATAACGCCAAGACACCACGGACAAACGATAAGGAAAGATCACCTTCAACATAAGTAACTAGTTATTAAAGTCATTAATACAAAACCAAATAAAAAGTGCAAAAGATTAAAAATAAAAAGTATTATACTAAACACTTGTCTTCACCAAGTGATGTAAGAGACTTAGGCAAACATGGCCTTGATTGTCAAGAACTCTTACGATCAATCTTGGATCCCGAGACGACTCACACACTCTATGATGGACAATGGATGATGGTGGTGGATGATGGTGTTATGGTGGTGGTGGGTGGTGGATGAAGTGTGAGAGAGGTGGTGTGCCAAGGGATGAGATGGAATGAAACCAAGCACCCCTATTTATAGGCTGAACAGAAGGCTGGGCACGGCCCCGTGTCCGCTGGACACGCCCCCGTGCCCGTCTGACACTCTCTCTCTTCATTAATTGTAATTCGCAATTACAATTAATGCGCCTGCTGTACTTTCACCACGCCCCCGTGCCCGCTGGACACGGCCCCGTGGTGGGCAATGGAAGCTTCTACTAGTTTGTCTTTTCTAGCTGCTTCTTGGGCACGGCCCCGTGTTCACTGGACACGGGGCGTGTTCAGTCTTCTGTTTTCTCTTCTTTGCCTTGGGGGGTGCCGTTGAGGGTCCGGGCAGTCTACTTTTATTCCTTTTCTTGTATTTATGCTAGAATTAGTTGTCTTTTTTCTTCTTTTGTGATTTTGAGCTCATTTCATCCTGAAAATACAAAAGAAAGACAAAAACACTCTTTTTCCAACATTAGTACTTAAAAAGGGTTAGTTTTATGCCTTAATTGATGTGATTTATATGTTGCATTTTACACACATCATTGACTCTCTGTTACATGCCTTGCAGGTCGTTAGGTATACATGGAGCTTGCACTGGGAGGCGCGATCGTTGTGGACAAGGATTGTGAATGCTTTAATTAAACTTTATGACATTACTTACCTTATTTATGTTGGGCTTTTACTCATATGCTTCCGCTAAACGTTGAATTTATACTTATGTTTTGAACACCTTTCATATGGATCGGTTTGGTTAAATTACTTTTACTTCTACTATTTACATTGTTCTATATGATTGGGGGTGTGATAGATTGGTATCAGAGCCATTGGTTATCGAGAACTCGGTTTTAATAAGGGAAAAACATTTTTATTAAAACCAGACTATAACCAGTACAGTGCTCAACGATCCACAACGACACCTCGCTCCACGTGCAAGACTCAACATCCTAGGTAATATGGTTTATGTTTATTGCCTACATGCTAGAATTAAATAGAACTTTACTCGTGGTATGCCTAGATTACATTGCCTAATATTCGTTATTGCTTGAGAAAACTTGTGTGCTTACTCTCTTCTGTCATCGCACTATTCGCGAACCTTTCTCACTTACGTTACATTTGCTATGAAGATCATGACCGGACGTATCAACTTGACTCAAGCCCAGTTGACGCTCTCATTAACGAACGAGTTACTGCGACACTTGCAGCCATACAAGCAGGAGGTATACCCTGCAGTTGTGACTCACAATAGGATCTTTAGATCCTACACTCCTAAACCGACTCTTGTGTTTAACCTTGTCCTATTCTTATACACAATAGGTCAACACGCTCAGCCACCTGTTTGCACCTTCAGAAATCTCAAGGATTGCCGACCTAGTACCTTCAGTGGTACTGAGGGAGTTGTAGGCCTCCTCCATTGGTTCGAGAGGCTCGAAACCGACTTTGAGGTGCGTGATTGCCCTGAGTCTCGTAGAGTAAAGTTTGCAACTGGAACACTCGAAGGTGCTGCGTTAACCTGGTGGGAAGCACAGGTTCAGATGTTAGGGCTGGCAGCTGCTAATGCCACCCCCTGGAACGAGTTCAAGGACCTAATTAAGGAAGAGTTTTGCAGCCGGGAAGACATCCACAAACTAGAGGTGGAGTTCCTCAACTTACAGATGGCGGGGTCTGAAATTGAGGCTTATACGAAGAGATCAAATGAATTAGCCACATTTTGTCCCACTATGGTAGACCCTCCCACCAAACGCATCGAGCTGTATCTCAAGGGTCTGGTGCCCGAAATTCAGAGTCATGTGACCGCAGCTAATGTTGGCACTATCCAGCAAGTCACTCGGCTTGCTCATCGTCTCACAGACCAGGTAGTAGAACAAAACAAACTACCGAAATGTGTTAAAGCCGCTACTACATGTGCTTCTAGTGACAACAAACGCAAGTGGGATGGAAACCTGAGCAAGGGATTAATTCCGGTTCAGCCTCTAGCGCAGCAGCAAAAGATAGACGACTACCAGAGCCCAGTCAGCAATTTTCTGGTAGTCGTGGCAGAGTGGATATCGAGGAAATCATCCAAAGTGTAACAGATGCAATAGGCACCACAGCGGTCAGTGCAACAAGGGTCGTTGTCAGAGGTGTCTCAAGATAGGTCATGAAGCTAAGGATTGTCGAAGCTCACGTCCTGTAACTCAAGAACAGCAACGGCCGCCTCAATCTCCACAGAATCAGCAGCAACAACAGAGTTTTAAAGGATGTTTTCAGTGTGATGCTAAAGATCATTACAAGAGACATTATCCACAAATAAACCAGGACCAGACTCAGAACCACGACCATGGAAACAGGGACGACAATGGAGATAGCGTTGGCAGAAACAATGGAAACAATGACGCAGGGGCCGCTTGTACATGATTGGTCAGGGTGACGCAAGGAGCGATCCTAACGTAATAATGGGTAAGTTTCTTCTCGACGACTTTTATGTTACTGTATTGTTTGATTCGGGTGCGGATACCAGTTATATGTCCTTGAAAGTTAGTCAAATGTTAGAACGTGCACCAACTCCCTTGAACACCAACATGTCGTAGTGTTAGCTAATGGTAAAAGTCTAGAGGCCACACATAGTTCAGGGTTGTAATCTTATCCTTGCTGGTCAGACGTTCTCTATTGACCTCATTCCTATAGTTCTGGGCAGCACCTATAGCTCGCGCACCGTATCGCTTAGCTCCATCAGAATTGGAAGAACTATCGACGCAGCTACAAGAGCTCTTGGATAAGGGCTTTATTCGTCCTAGCTCTTCGCCTTGGGGAGCTCCAGTGTTATTCGTGAAAAAGAAGGACGGTACTTTCAGGATGTGCATAGATTACCGCGAACTAAACAAGGTGATAGTGAAGAATCGCTACCCTCTTCCACGTATTGACGACTTATTCGACCAGTTGCAAGGGTCGAGCTACTACTCCAAGATTGATCTAAGGTCAGGTTACCATCAGCTGAGAGTCCGGGATGAGGACGTCTCCAAAACAGCATTCAGAACTCGCTTCGGTCACTACGAGTTTCTAGTCATGCCATTCGGGCTAACGAACGCGCCTGCAGTCTTTATGGACCTTATGAACAGGGTGTGTAAACCCTATCTAGACAAGTTCGTAATTGTTTTATCGACGACATTCCGATCTATTCCAAGAGTCAGGAGGAACACGAGCAGCATTCGCGACTTATCTTGGAACTTCTTCGAAGGGAACAACTGTAAACACGGATGGGATTCATGTTGATCCATCCAAGGTAGATTCGATCAGGAAATTGGCCTGCACCGCGTACACCAACGGAAATACGCCAATTCTTGGGTTTAGCGGGTTACTACAGACGATTCATTAAAGACTTCTCAAAGATTACGAAGCCGCTTACATTGTTGACACAGAAAGGTGTTACTTATCGTTGGGGTAGTACTCAGGAAACGGCTTTTCAACACCTAAAGGATAGGCTCTGCACCGCACCTATCCTCTCATTACCAGAGGGCACGGACGATTTTGTGGTCTAGTGTGACGCATCGATACAGGGGCTTGGTTGTGTATTGATGCAACAGGATAAAGTTACTGCTTACGCTTCGCGCCAACTCAAAGTTCATAACCGGAACTACACTACGCGCGATTTAGAGCTGGGAGCTGTTGTTTTCGCGCTTAAGATATGGCGACACTACCTGTACGATACCAAGTGCACTATCTACACCGATCACAGGAGACTCGAGCATATTTTCAAGCAGAAGGAATTGAACATGCGACAACATCGATGGGTCGAGCTACTGAATGATTACGAATGCGCCATCAAGTACCATCCAGGCAAAGCCAATGTTGTGGCTGACGCTCTCAGTCGAAAGGATACTGTACCTAGACGCGTGTGAGCATTACAGCTTACTATTTAGTCCGGTCTACCTGCACAGATACGAGATGCTCAGGTGGAAGCATTGAAACCAGAAAATGTCAGGGCTGAAGCACTACGCGGTTCAAGGCAACGATTAGAACAAAGGGAAGACGGCGCCTACTATGTAACAGGACGCATTTGGGTCCCACTATATGGCGATTTACGAGAACTTGTGATGGACGAAGCACATAAGTCTCGCAACTCGCTACATCCAGGTTCGGACAAAATGTACCACGATCTCAGAACTATATATTGGTGGCCTAGAATGAAGGCCCACATAGCAACTTACGTCGGCAAGTGTTTGACCTGTGCGAGGGTCAAGACGGAGTACCAGAAACCCTTAGGCCTACTTCAGCAACCCAAGAAACCACAGTGGAAATGGGAAGAAAATTCCATGGATTTTGTTACTGGCCTGCCTAGATCCCAGTGTGGGAATGATACTATTTGGGTGATCGTAGATCGACTCACAAAGTCGGCTCATTTCTTGGCTATCAAAGAAACGGATAAGTTCTCTACCTTAGCAGACGTCTACTTGAAAGAAGTTGTTTCGAGGCACGGAGTGCCAACCTCTATTATCTCTGATCGTGATGCACGATTCACTTCAGAACTATGGCAAGCAATGCACAAAGCTTTTGGCTCACGGCTAGACATGAGCACAGCATATCACCCTCAGACAGATGGGCAGTCTGAGCGCACTATCCAGACTCTAGAAGACATGCTTCGGGCGTGTGTTATCGATTTCGACAACAGCTGGGAAAAACATCTTCCGTTAGTTGAGTTCTCGTACAATAACAGTTACCACACCAGCATACAAGCCGCTCCGTTCGAGTCATTGTACGGACGTAAATGCCGATCACCTCTTTGTTGGGCAGAGGTGGGTGATAGTCAGATCACAGGTCCAGAAATGGTAGTTGATGCTACTGAACGAATAGCACAGATACGCCAACGCATGGTGGCAGCTCGTGACTGATAAGTTACGCTGATAAGCGCAGGAAACCGCTCGAGTTCCAGGTTGGGGATCGAGTGCTACTCAAAGTCTCACCCTGGAAGGGTGTGGTTCGTTTTGGTAAACGAGGCAAGCTCAATCCGCGGTACGTTGGACCGTTCGAGATCATTGTAAGAATAGGCAAAGTAGCTTACAGACTAAACCTACCAGCTGAACTCGGTGCAGTTCACAACGTTTTCCATGTGTCGAATCTGAAGAAATGTCTGTCAGATGAGACCCTCATAGTTCCTTTGAAGGAACTCACTATCGACGAACAGTTGCATTTCATCGAGGAACAAGTTGAAATCATGGACCGGGATGTTAAGGTCCTCAAGAACACTAGAATACCTCTTGTACGAGTTCGTTGGAACTCCCGTCATGGCCCAGAGTACACCTGGGAACGAGAAGACCAAATGGAACTCAAGTATCCCCAGTTATTCGGAAACCGTGCAACCACTACTGAGGCTGAAGCTACTACTGCGGAATTTCGGGACGAAATTCCAAATCAACGGGGGGATGATGTGACACCCCAGGAAAACCAGTAAACGATACAACTCAACTAGCTTCCTCAGTAACCGCATGCTAAATTTCGGGACGAAATTTCTTTCAAGTTGGGGATAATGTGACAACTCGAGTTTCTGAGATTCCACTTCCGCATTTATTGCACGTTCACTGTTTGTTTAGTTGCTTACTTATACAGTTGGTTTGCTTTGTAACTGTATGCGTTGTGATTTGATAAAGTGTATTGTGATTGTTGCATGGTTATGTGTTATTTTACGAATAATTTGACAAATACATGAACTTGGTGATGAAACTGTAAATTGTATTATGATGGGTGTGTGTTATGTAAAAGATGATACTTAGGGGTGAGTGGAGTAGTTAGTGAGATCTTAACCACTCTTAACCCTAACCTCCCTCACAAATCATCTCACAAAATCATCACACGTACTTTCACACCTCTCCTCTCCTACAATCATCTTCTTCATCATTCTTGGTGGCACAAGCTCTTCATCACTTTTGATCTCTCTCTTCATCTAGAATCAATCTAAGGTAAACGTTTAATGATTTCTTGTTGTTAATGCTTGATTATGTGATTCATGCAAAACCCTAGTTTTACAAATAATGACTCTGTGTTTATTGAAAATCCTGATTGTTTTTTCAATGGTTTGTGGAGAGTTGTGTAATCAAATGCCTGACAATAGGATGCCTGATATGTTAGAATTGTTTGATTGTTGATTAAATTACTGCACTGAGAATGTATGAAGATTAGGGTTTTGATCGTAGTTTGTAAATGTAACTGTTCCATTGATTCTGTAAACTGGTTTTGGAAATCACGTATGTTGAAACTTGGAGTTAAGTGTCTGAGTTTTGTGAATGAAACATAGTCCGAACTTTAACAAGCATGCATATGGTCCGAATTTTAAAAGGGGGGTCCGAATTTGTATGAGGGGTGCATATAGTGGTCCGAATTTCATATGTTATGCAAGGTACGAACTTTTGTAATGTTAAGTAAGGTCCGATTTTTGTAAAGGTCATGTAATCCGAGTTTTATGCTTGAAGCCCTTGTCCGAATTTTTATATTTGATGACCTAGTCCGAGTTTGTATGATATGATATGGTCCGAGTTTTTGTGTTATGTTCGGGTCCGAGCTTTGTGTTGTGGTAGGGTCCGACTTTTATTGATGATATATAGTCTGACTTTTGATTTCCTATATAGTCCGACTTTTGATTGTGTAATGTGTAGTCCGACCTTTATTGATGATGTTAGGCCCGACTTTTAATTGAAGCATGATCCGAGTTTCTGTAATTCAGTTAAGCATGTCAGTTCTATTAAGTTAAAATGATTAATTCTGTTAGTCAATTAACTCTGTTAACTCTATTTATTCAGTTAGCTTATTAGTTCTTTTAGATGCTAACTCTGTTAAGTGTGTTATTGGATGATTATAATGGAATAAACTGCAATAGACAACGATGTGGTACATGAATGGCATGAAATTGAGTAACTGCTTATGCGGTACATGAGGTTAACTGCCAAGCACTTTGTGACAATAGTTTGCATGTGAAATTTGACCAACATGAACTGACTGTGTGTAAATGCATTACCCTAGGCCTTGATTGACTGACTGATTACTTTCGAGCACATAGTTAGCATACCGAGCAAACCAAGGTGAGTTCACACTCTTTATCAAGGCATGGGATTCCCGGGGATTAGGAATGGGTTGAATGATGGGATTGAACAATTTCTCGTACTTACACGGTTACTAGACTATCAACCATGGTCCTCGGGTTAAGCAGGACACTTACGTAAAACCTACGTAAACAAGTACATGCTACTGTCTTCCGGAGTCAGGAAGGACACTTACGTAAAACCTACGTAAACTCACACAGGCTACTGTCTTCCGGAGTCAGGAAGGACACTTACGTAAAACCTACGTAAACCCCACGCGTACCACTGTCCTCGGGTACAGAAGGAAACTTACGTAAAACCTACGTAAAGCTTGTACGCACTACTGTTCTCGGGATAAGAAGAACACTTATGGTTACGAATAGTCTAGTGTATATGCAACTATGGGAAGCCCCCACCAATAGAACATACTATCGGCCCAGTGGAGCCACACGTTACGAAACACACGTACTATTACGAACTTACTTACTGTGAACTCGCTCAACTAGTTGTTGACTCTCTGTTACATGCCTTGCAAGTCGTTAGGTATATATGGAGCTTGCACTGGGAGGCGCGGTCGTTGTGGACGAGGATTGTGAATGCTTTGATTAAACTTTATGACATTACTTACCTTATTTATGTTGGGCTTTTACTCATATGCTTCCGCTAAACGTTGAATTTATACTTATGTTTTGAACACCTTTCATATGGATCGGTTTGGTTAAATTACTTTTACTTCTACTATTTACATTGTTCTATATGATTGGTGGCTTGATCCTGGTCAGTCACGCCTCCAAGCGGTGGTACTCCGCGTGTGGATTTTGGGGGTGTGACAAGGAACACACCCACAACGTTCATTTAAATAAGAAAATAAAAATAAAACCAATACTAGTACAAACTCTACACAATCAGACCTGATTTGCCTCTCACGGTGGTCGAAGTGAACATTTTCCTACCAAGTTTCCAACATATGCTCGGTAGTTGGCATGCCGAATCCACTCTCGTATTCTTTTACGCGACATGCGCACAATACAACTTCGGGATCGTTTCTTAACAAATTGGCCAATGTCTTGCAACGCCACCCTTCGAATTCTTATACCCAAACCCTCATCCCCAACTTTGTTGATTGGAGTGATAAGTTTAGGATCGTTGAGTCGATCTATACGAGACAATCAGAAGAGTTCTAGACCAAATCAGAGACGGAATTCATTGATTTAATCTTCATTCAGCTTGATATGCAATTAGATTCACTTTAACTATCTCTTGTATTGATTTCAGAACGTTTTACAGGCTGGAGACACTTCGGCAGAGCTCCGCTACCTGAATCAGGAATGTTACAAATGAGAGACCCAAGACATCTATTTATAGGAAACCCACTTCGCACGAACCAGCAACATGCCAGTTCGCACTAACTGGTCAGTTCGTACGAACTGGCCACTTCGTGTGAACCTGCTGGTTCTGCACTGTTTCCCGTTTCTTTCATACTACGTGTCCTGATCTATCAAACCTATTACAAGACTCAATACAAGATGAAGTCGAGAGACATATGCACCAACAAACTCCCCCTTGGATGTTGACGAGTCTTCAGTACGAGTCTTCAGTATGTCGAATCTTCAGACTTGATCAGTCTTCACGCTCTCTCCAAAATGTCTTTCTCTGTAGCATCCTCATCAATCTCTCTCTTCTTAATTTCTCATAATCTTAACCTGACCCTTCAAATTCTCTTGATTTCATTAAGTTCATCAGTATCAGCAGCTTCTATCTCGAGCTTTATTCCAGGACCTTAGTATGGCTCTCTAACATTCAGAATCCCTCTTTCTCTGAGATCTTCAATCTTCAAACTCCCCTTTGTTGACAGACATCCCCTTAAGTTGTTCCGGGATCGTAATCTAACATAACACTTGTTCTAAAATCGTGACCTGTCTCAAACTCTGCTCAGGCTTAGATACGGGGATCTGCACAAACCTCTACCCAAAAGTAAGATTTTTATTTATAATAATTGAAATCTTTGCTTTACCACTTGTAGTCGAAACATTCAAATTTAGTTTCAAATTAATGAACCATTTAATCATTTCAAAATCATTTTTTAAAACAAACTCTCCCAACCCTGTTATTATTCATCATGTTTAGCACTTGGAATTTTGAAAATCAGTGATGTGCACAAAATGCAACATATAAATTACATCAATTGTGGCGTAAAACTAACCCTTTTTAGTACTAATGTTGGAAAAAGTGTGGTTTTGTCTTCCTTTTGTATTTTCAGGATTAAATGAGCTTAAGTGAACAAAAGAAGCAAAAAGACAGCTAAATCTAACATAAATACAAGAAAAGGAACAAACATGGCATGCCCAACCTCCTGACAGCATCTTCCCAAAGCAAAACAAAGAAGACAAAAGACTGAACATGCCTCGTGCTCAGCGAGCACGGGGGCGTGCCCAAGTGTCAGCAGAAAAGACAAAGTGATGGAAGCTTCTATTGCCCACCACAGAGTCGTGCTCAGCGGACATGGGCGTGTAGTCAACTGTTGCAGACGCATTTAATGAAATTGCGAATTGCAATTAATGAAAAGAGAGAGTCAGATTGACACGAGGCCGTGTCTAGTGGACACGGGGGCGTGCCCGAGCTCCTGTTCAGCCTATAAATAGGAGTGCTTGGAGCTCTTGCAACTCATCCCTTGGCACACCACCTGTCACACCCCAACCGATGGCGGAATCATCGGGGCATGGCACTGAGCGAAACAGATTGTCCAGAAGTTTCCATAACAACTATTATTACTATTCAATTTATATAATACGTCCCATACCGTACCTCAAATAGCAAACAAATTATTACAGATAACATCTCGTCAAATATTCTGTTCCGACAACTCAAATTTCAAATATAAATATTGTTCAAATGCTTCTAGAGACTCGATCTGCAAGATCTACAAACAACTATGCTCTAGACGCTTATTCTAAGCTCGCCTTCCTAGCAGATAAGCATCCTAATTGCCTGTCACATACGTTAAAATAAAGTCAATAAATAAAATGTAAAGGTGAGCATACAAGTTTGATAATAGCATATAGAGTTCGAAATAGTTTACGCATAACCAGCACGTACACAGAGGAAAACGAAGCATGTTAATTTATCGACATGGATCTATCGATTCCAATGACTGCGGGTTGACTGCCTGAGGCAGTTCGCAATACATGATTACCACCGTAATCCGTGCATGTAATTGTCCTTAACAACCCCCGTGTGAACGGGTGCTGAGTCCAAACTATAGTACTATCGTCGTTAAAGCAGGTAGACAACATTCCACGTGTAAACATAACAACAAGCATTCATTTAGTCACGTAATACATGCGGTAAGGGTTAGCGTTTAAAGTAATTGAGTAGTGTGTTCGATGTGATTTAGAATAGGTAACGTATGTAACACCCAAAAGTGCTAAAGCAAAAAGGGATCGAGTATACTCATCTTGGAACACGAGCAGCACTTACGACTTATCTTGGAACTTCTTCGAAAGGAGCAACTGTATGCCAAGTTTTCGAAATGTGACTTCTGGCTTTGTGAAGTCCACTTTCTAGGCCATGTGGTGAACAGGGATGGGATTCATGTCGATCCATCCAAGGTAGAATCGATCAGGAATTGGCCTGCACCGCGTACACCAACAGAAATACGCCAATTCTTGGGTTTGGCAGGATACTACAGACGATTCATTAAAGACTTTTCGAAGATCACACAGCCACTTACTATGCTGACACAGAAAGGTGTCACCTACCGTTGGGGCAACACTCAGGAAACTGCTTTCTAGTACTTAAAGGATAGGCTATGCAGCGCGCCTATTCTCTCATTGCCAGAGGGCACAGACGATTTTGTGGTCTATTGTGATGCATCGATACATGGGCTTGGTTGTGTATTGATGCAGCGGGATAAAGTTATTTCCTACGCTTCGCGGCAACTCAAAATTCATGAACGGAATTACACGACGCACGATTTAGAGCTGGGAGCTGTTGTTTTCTCGCTTAAGATATGGCGACACCACTTATACGGTACCAAGTGCACTATTTACACCGATCACAGGAGTCTCGAGCATATCTTCAAGCAGAAGGAACTGAACATGCGTCAACGACGATGGGTCGAGCTACTTAACGATTATGAATGCGCTATCAAGTACCATCCAGGCAAGGCCAATGTGGTGGCAGACGCTCTCAGTCGAAAGGATACTTTACCTAGGCGTGTACGAGCTTTGCAGCTCACTATTCAGTCTGATCTTCCTGCACAGATACGAAATGCTCAGGTAGAAGCATTGAAACCAGAAAACGCCAGGGCTGAAGCCTCATGCGGATCAAGGCAACAATTAGAACAAAAGGAAGACGGTGCCTACTATGAAACGGGACGTATTTGGGTACCACTATACGGCGGTTTACGAGAGCTTGTGATGGATGAAGCTCATAAGTCTCGCTACTCGGTACATCTAGGTTCGGATAAAATGTACCACGACATCAGAACAACATATTGGTGGCCTAGTATGAAGGCCCACATTGCAACTTACGTCGGTAAATGTTTGACTTGTGCGAGAGTCAAGACAGAGTACCATAAACCCTCAGGCCTACTTCAGCAACCCAGGATACCACAGTGGAAATGGGAAGAAATTTCCATGGATTTTGTTACTGGCCTGCCTAGATCCCAGCGCGGGAATGATACTATTTGGGTGATCGTTGATCGACTCACAAAGTCTGCTCATTTCTTGGCTATCAAAGAAACGGATAAGTTCTCTACATTAGCAGACATATACCTGAAAGAAGTAGTCTCAAGGCACGGGGTGCCCACCTCTATTATTTCGGATCAGGATGCACGATTCACTTCAGAACTATGGCAAGCGATGCACAAAGCTTTTGGCTCTCGTTTAGACATGAGCACAGCTTATCAACCTCAGACGGATGGGCAGTCTGAGCGCACGATTCAAACCTTAGAAGACATGCTTCGGGCGTGTGTTATTGATTTCGGCAACGGCTGGGAAAGACACCTCCCTTTAGTGGAGTTTTCGTACAATAACAGTTACCACACCAGCATACAAGCCGCTCCATTCGAGGCATTGTACGGGCGTAAATGCCGGTCACCTCTCTGTTGGGCAGAGGTGGGGGATAGTCAGATTACAGGTCCAGAAATGGTCATTGATGCTACTGAACGAATTGCACAAATACGACAACGCATGGCGGCAGCTCGTGATAGCCAGAAAAGCTACGCAGATAAGCGTAGGAAGCCATTGGAATTTCAGGTCGGGGACCGGGTTTTACTCAAAGTTTCACCCTGGAAGGGTGTGGTTAGATTTGGTAAACGAGGCAAACCAAATCCACGGTATGTTGGACCGTTCGAAATCACTCAAAGAATAGGCCAAGTAGCCTACAGACTAAACCTACCAGCTGAACTCGGTGCGGTTCACAACGTATTCCATGTGTCGAATCTGAAGAAGTGTCTGTCAGATGAGACCCTCATAATTCCTTTCAAGTAACTCACTATCGATGAGCGGTTGCAGTTCGTCGAGGAACCAGTTGAAATCACGGACCGGGATGTTAAGGTCCTCAAACACAAGAGAATCCCTCTTGTCCGAGTTCGTTGGAACTCCAAACGTGGCCCAGAGTACACTTGGGAACGCGAAGATCTGATGACAGAAAAGTACCCCCAGTTATTCGGAACCAATGCAACCACTACTGAGACTGAAGCTACTACTGCGGAATTTCAACGGGGGGATGATGTGACACCCCAGGAAAACCAGTAAACGATACAACCTACCTAGCTTCCTCAGTAACCGCATGCTAAATTTCGGGACGAAATTTCTATTAAGTTGGGGATAATGTGACAACTCGAATTTCCAAGATTCCTATTTCGCATTTATTGCGCGTTCAATGTTTGTGTAGTTAATTATTTGCACAAATAATTGGCTATGGAACTGTAACGTTTTGATACAATGAAGAGTATTGTGTGATTGTGCATGGTTATGTGTTAATTGTGATAAATTTGTTAAATGCATAAACTTGGTGGTGAAACTGTGAAATTGTTGTGAGATGGTGTACTTGTGTAAAAGTTAATACTTGAGGATATAGAGAGCAATTAGTGAAATTCTAGTAATACTTAACCCTAATCCCTTTTTCACTAATCATTTTCACAAAAACCAAAGCACGTACTGTATTCTCTAATCCCCTAGCAATCATCATCACCATCATCATTGGCACAAGATATTCATCACTCTTGATTTCCATACCCTAACTAGAATCAATTCAAGGTAATCGTTTATTGATTGTTTGATAGTATCAATTCTTGATTTTTTTGTAAATACTTGTAAACCCTAGCTTTCATATGATGGTTCTGTGTTTTAATTTGATTCTGATTATTGTGATTATGATGATTGACTAATTGTATAATCGATTTCTGGATGATGTTGATGCATGATATGAAGAAATATTGATTGTTGTGTTGATTCTGCATTGAGAAAGTATGAAGTAGGGTTTTTGATCGTATGAATGAAAATTGTAACTGATGCCTTGATTCTGTGCAAATATTGGAATTCACGCGTATTGTTAGTCAGAGTTTTGGATTAATATACTTGTCTGAGTTTTGAAACCCTGAGTTAAATGTCTGAGTTTTGTATTAGAGATGTTGTCCGACCTTTATTAAGTGCATGTTGTCCGATCTTTAGACTAGATGTGTAATCCGAGTTCTTTTGCTTGTTTTGGTCCGACCTTTAGGCCTTTAAGCCTTTGTCCGAGTTCTACTAGGGGTGATGAAGTCCGAGCTTTAACATGTTGTGTGAGTCCGAGTTTTAGAATATGAACATTAGTCCGACTTTTATGAAGAATGATCATGTCCGACCTTTAACCCTTGGAAGGGTGGTCCAACTTTTAAAACAAAGCTTAAGGGGTCCGAGTTTTTGCAAAGTGGAGAGGGGTTGTCCGACTTTTAACCCCTTGCGACTTGGTCCGACTTTTAAACCCCCACCCCCCATGTTCTGTCCGAGCTTTAAACACCCTCATGATCCGACTTTTAAACAGGGGAAGCCCCCCCCCCCACACTTGTCTGTCTGAGTTTTAGATAGGGCAAGGCCTGTCTGACTTTGTGTGATGTTAAAGTGAAGCTGAATGTATGTTATTACATGATTGAATCTGTTAAGTGTTAACTGTGTTATATTCGCCAGATATGTAAAGCATGCAACTGTTGTTTAGCCTGATGATCCGTAAAGTGTGTTATTTGATTAATTACGTTAGAATCGACCAAGAACTCTGCCATATGATGCATAATTGGATGAACGTGAAAGATAACTATTATGTGTTGCATGACGATGATTGTTTAAAGACACTTCGTGACATATATTGCATGCGAAATCATTGAGAACTTAACTGATTGTGTATACATGCATACTATAGGACGTGATTGATTATTGGTGAGCACATAGTTTAACATACCGAGCATACCAAGGTGAGTTCACACAGCCAAGGCATGGGATTCCCGGGTGGGAATTGGGTTGGAAGAATTGAATTGGATAATTACTCGTACTTACACTATTGCTAGACTATAGACCATCGTCCTCGGGTTAGTCAGCACACTTACGTAAATCCTACGTAAACTAGTATCTACCATTGTCTCCCGGGTCGGGAGGACACTTACGTAAAACCTACGTAAACTTATACCTACTACCGTCTTCCGGGTCGGAAGGACACTTACGTAAATCCTACGTAAACCCCACACGTACCACTGTCCTCGGGGAAGGGCACTCACGTAAATCCTACGTGACCTAGTACGTATTCCTGTTCTCGGATTAAGAAGAACACGTGGTCGCAAATAGTCTAGTAAGTATAAACATGGGAAGCCCCCATTAGTAAGATTAAACGTGGGAATCCCCCACTGGAAATAAACATATAATTACGGGAAACCCCCACTATTAGTACATGCATATGTGGGAAGCCCCCACCAAATGAACATACGTATTACTGTTACGAACTTACTTTCTGTGAACTCGCTCAACTAGTTGTTGACTCTTTGCTGCATGCCTTGCAGGTCGTTAGATGCATGGAGCTTGCACAGGGAGGAGCAGGTCGTTGTGGAGCATGGATCGTGGATGCCATGTTAAAACATTTAAACATTTGAACTAGGATATATTTTGGGTTTTCATACTTATGCTTCCGCTACAATTGATACTATGATTACGTTTTGAACACCTTTCGTATTGAATGATTGGTTTGCATTTATTTTACTTGATATTAATTACATGTTCAATATGATTGGTGGCTTGATCCTGGTCAGTCACGCTCCCAATCGGTGATATTCCGCGTGTGAATTTTGGGGGTGTGACAGATCGGACGGCTCAGAAGATCGGACGGTAGGTCCGATCGGACGGCTCGACCGTTCGGTTAACAGCCCGTTCGGACAGCCTGTCCGGTCGGTCGGTAGGGCCGATCGGATGGCTGTTCGAGTGGATTGTTTCTTCCTTTGAAAAGGATGTGTTTGTGTATGGTGGTTTGACTTTCGAAGTTTTCGTTGTAGCATTTGAATGCATTGAAGTTTCCTTACCTTTCAGATCGATCGATCGAACGGTTCGTTTGATCGGCCGGCTTAACCGATCGGTTAGGCACTTCAACAAGTTCTTATCAAGGTGTCACCTGGTCGGACGACTCGACCGATCGGGTGGCACTCCAACGCGTTGAATCATGTTGAAAATCGATTAAGTGTTGAAGCATAGTATCTCATGATCCGAACAGTAATTCAAATTAGACCATGGTCCGATCGAACAGCACTTTGTTCAATACTAGACTTCATGAAATTGTTAAGGTGTGGGGCCATGTGCTAGCCGATCGGTTGGACAGGTCGTTTGGCTGATTGTCCGATCGGCTGGGCTGTCCATTCGGACAGTCAGTCCGATCGGTCAGCATTCGGACCTAATCAAACTGTTCGTCTAACACTAGGCTGTTTTGATTGTTTGATGTTATATCGAGGTGCTTTGACAACAAGTTGAACCATAGAACCCTCGTTCTTACTTGTTTCTCCTACTCGGACAGGAATCACCCAAATCCGGCCGGTGAACCATTCGGAAAAGAGTTTAACGTTCAACCCGAAGTCGATGAACCTCGTGGGTAGAAATCGGATCTGGAGTCATGCGACCTCTGAAATGGTTAGCAAATCGGCACAAGTTCCGTTTCTGTTAGTTTTGAAGGCATTGAGTGTAAAAGAGTTGAAAGAAAGTTGGAAAACATTCTTTCAATCCTTTTTCACCGTGTAAATGTTTAGATCTATGGAAGATCTTTGCTTGTTCATGTGGAAATCGGTTAGATCGAAGTGATTCTTGGTGGATTGAGGCCAAAACATGAAGTTCTTCAAGAACACCATGATCACATCATCCTAGAACACTTAAATCTTGATGATTTCACGGTTAGAAATCAAGATTTGAAAGATAAAAAGGTGTAGGAGTGTGCATAGATCAAGAAAGTACAAGATTTAGGATGAAATCTTACCGGAATCGAGAGAAATCTGAGAAAAAGGACGAGAGCACGAGCTGGTCGGTCAGAGCTTTCCAAAAGTAGAAAGTATGACAATGACAGGGGTATTTATAGGCTTCCAAAAGAGGAAAGGGCTGGCCGATCGGCCAGGCATCTCGGTCGGACAGCCTGTCCGATCGGCTGGGCCGTTCGATCGGCTGAGAGCCTGATCGTTCAGCTGCCTGTTTCGAGCGTTCTATGTGACGATTTTTGATATTTCGATTTCGATTGAGGAGGATGCGTGCACGATAGAGTTTCCTATTCAAATTACTTTTAATCCTAACCACTATATCTAACATACAATCACCTATGTCTCGTGCTGTCCTTTCACCACCAATTATCATAATTCGATTTCGATTGAGTTTCGATTGATGTGATTGATTCGATTGATCACCTCACACAATATAAAGTAAACATGCATAAGTAACTCATAACGCACACACACACACTTAATATAACAACCAAAGTTCGCGTAGTTCGAGTTTCGAGTTCGATGATGATCATATTAGCTTAATTATCGTTTAATTGACTTTATCACATTGTTACTTCCTACTATTCACAGTCGTTTAGCGTTACGCATCGATTTGAACATTCGATTACTTTGATTAACAACACTTACTCCACATAATACAACTAACGAAAATCATAAATTAGACTAGCTACGGTCAAAGGGGTAAATCTTGATTTGACTTCTGGTAACACGGGGTGTTACAGCCTCCCCTTGTTTAGGGAATTTCGTCCCAAAATTAGGCTGAAAGATGCACATCACCGTGAATTATGCTGGAGAACTTTCTCTTTCTAGACTTTCACTTGAATAACTGCGGGTACTTCGCCTTCATGTCGCTTTCGAGTTCCCAAGTGAACTCTGCTCCTCGTTTGCCTTACGATAGGAATGTGTGAGCTTCTGAGCTGCTTGGTTTGGCGATCCATGATTTCGACAGGCTTTTCCATGAAGTGTAGCGTTTCGTTTATTTGAAGGTCATCGAGAGGTACGATTAGATCATGCTCAGCCAGGCATTTTCGGAGGTTTGACACATGGAAAGTCGGGTGGACGTTACTAAGTTCCTCCGGTACTTCGAGTCTGTAGGCGACTTTTCCGATCCTTTCCAGAATCTTAAAAAGTCCAACATATCGAGGCGCTAGTTTCCCTTTCTTGCCAAATCTGACCACACCCTTCCAAGGTGATACCTTTAGGAGTACGTAGTCGCCAACGTCAAATTCAACGGGCTTACGTCGTTTATCGGCATAACTTTTCTGTCTATCCCGAGCTTTCAACAAGTTGTCTCAGATTTGGAGGACTTTGTCAGTCGTTTCTTGTAATAGCCCAGGACAGGTTAATTGCGAGTGACCGATCTCGTGCCATATAATAGGCGATCGACATCTTCTTCCATATAGGGCCTCGAATGGTGCCATCTGGATGATGGCATGATAACTGTTGTTGTACGAGAATTCGACTAACGGCAGGTATTTGTTCCAATTACCACCAAAGTCTATGACACACGCATGGAGCATGTCTTCAAGAGTACGGATCGTTCTTTCCGTCTGTCCGTTGGTTTGAGGATGGAATGCAGTACTTAAGTTAAGCGACATACCGAGCGTTGCTTGAAACGTTTCCCACAATCGCAAGGTAAACCGAGCGTCACGGTCAGAAATAATGTCACGAGGCGTACCATGATTGCAAATGATCCCGTCAGTGTAGATTCGGGCTAATCGTTCTACCTTGTAGTCTTCTCGTATTGGCAAAAAGTGGGCTGGTTTGGTCAAACGATCAACGACAACCCAGATGTTGTCGTGACTTGATGATGTGGGCGGAAGTTTGGTTATGAAATCCATAGCTATACTCTCCCATTTCCACACAGGGATTGGTGGTTGTTCGAGTAAGCCAGAGGGTCTTTGATGTTCAGTCTTGACCCTTCCACAAGTCAGGCATCTTCCGACATAGAGGGCGATATCCCTTTTCATGCCCGGCCACCAGTAGTTGTAACGAAGGTCCTGGTACATCTTATCGGCACCGGGATGAATACAATACCGTGATGTGTGGGCTTCATCCATTAGTATCCTTCGATCTAGAAAATAGAAGATCCCGTTCGATTTTCTTACAAGATGAGCTCTATCGTGATAGATTCTCTCTTTCTTCTGGGTGCGTTCATTAAAACAAGCATGTTGGGCTGAGCGGATGAGGGTTTCGAGATCGTGTTGGGCTTGAGTGTTATGAATACAGAGCAAATAACTATGTCTGCTGAGTGCGTCGGCAACGACATTTACTTTGCCTGGGTGATAACGAAGCTCACAGTCGTAAGCGTTGAGGAGTTCTACCCATCGGCGTTGAAGCATATTGAGTTCCTTCTGGTTAAAGATGTGTTGTAAGCTCCTGTGATCAGTGAAGATCGTACATTTGGTACCATACAGGTAGTGTCGCCAAATCTTTAATGCAAAAACAACCGCGCCTAGCTCGAGATCATGGGTTGTATAATTCTTCTCGTGGATTTTGAGGTGTCGAGAAGCGTAAGCTATAACCTTGTCCTGTTGCATGAGAACACAACCAAGACCAAGGTTGGAAGCATCACAATAGAAAATGAAACCGTCGTTCCCATCGGGCAATGTGAGAACAGGAGCATTGCAAAGCTTATGCTTGAGGGTTTGGAAAGTAGACTCTTGTTCAGTTCCCCAAACAAAAGACCTGTCTTTATCCATAAGAGCGGTAAGCGGCACAACGATCTTAGAGAATCCTTCGATAAATCTTCGATAATAGCCCGCTAATCCGAGAAAAGAACGGACTTCAGACGGGTTCTTTGGCATAATCCAGCTCTCAACTGCTTCAATCTTCGCAGGATCGACATGGATACCTTGACTATTCACGATGTGACCCAGAAACTGAACCTCTTCTAACCAGAATTCGCACTTGGAGAACTTGGTATAGAGTTGGTTCCCCTGGAATAACTCGAGAACCAAACGTGGATGTTGCGCGTGTTCGGCTTTTGATTTGGAATAAATCAAGACATCATCGATGAACACGATGACGAATCGGTCAAGATAAGACTTACACATGCGATTCATCAGATCCATAAAAACCGCGGGTGCGTTGGTTAAACCAAAAGGCATAACAACGAACTCATAGTGGTCGTAACGAGTGCGAAAAGCGGTTTTAGGTATATCTTCTTCCTGGATGCGTAACTGATGATAGCCTGAGCGTAGATCGATCTTCGAGAAAGACATGGCACCTTGTAGCTGATCGAACAACTCGTCGATGCGAGGTAGGGGGTAACGGTTCTTGATGGTTAACTTATTGAATTCCCGATAGTCGATACACATCCTGAACGACCCATCCTTCTTTTTAACGAAGAGGACTGGCGCTCCCCATGGAGAGGTGCTCGGGTGAATAAAGCCTTTTTCAAGTAATTCCTGGAGTTGGTTCAAGAGTTCCCGCATTTCGGATGGCGCGAGTCGATAAGGGGCTTTGGCTACGGGGTTAGCTCCAGGAATGAGGTCGATACGGAAGTCGATATCACGACTTGGCGGTAATCCGGGAAGATCATCAGGGAACACCTAAGGAAATCACGGACCATGGGAACGTCTTTA
This sequence comes from Helianthus annuus, assembly GCF_002127325.2. Classification (NCBI taxonomy): domain Eukaryota; kingdom Viridiplantae; phylum Streptophyta; class Magnoliopsida; order Asterales; family Asteraceae; genus Helianthus; species Helianthus annuus. The sequence goes on from NC_035444.2 coordinate 43,934,593, forward strand.
ACTTCTGTCTTATTTTTCTTTTCCTTCTCCGCAACTACAATGTTGGCCAAGAAAGCTCTGTATTCCTTGCGGAGATACTTGCTAGCTTGGACACATGACATGAGCTTGAGACCTTTCGAAGTAGTTTTACCGTACACACATAATAAATCACCATTCGCTAGCAAGAATCGAATCATCTTGTCGAAGCACACAACTTCAGCATGGTTTTCGCGAAGAAAGTCCATGCCTACTATGATGTCAAAACTTCCGAGCTGCATCGAAATAAGGTCGATTGGAAAGATGTGATTGTTGAGCTCGAGAGTACAATCACGAAGAACAGAATTAACGACGACAGTTCTTCCAATAGCGACTTCAACTTCGAATGACGAGGGGAGATAAGAGCGCTTACGACTAAGGAGCTTCTCGAATTCAAACGACACAAAGCAGTTATCGGCTCCATTATCAAACAAACACGATGCATAAATACCATTCACAAGGAACGTACCATTAACCACGTTGTTGTCAGCCTGGGCAGTAAAATGACCGTACAGGTTGCAATGTGCGCAAAAACGTCAGGCCAGACCCACCGGGTGATGATATGAGCATGTCGGGCAGAACAGGTGGGGACCTGTGTAAGCACGCTTTGCTGGCGGCGCTTGAGTAACTGTTGATGGTCGATGATGAGACTGCTGCTGAGCCGGTACGGCTTGCAAGGGAGTAGCAGTGGTAGTGACAGCACAGTTCTTGTTGCTGGAGCTGCTGTTGTTGTGCTTCTTCTTGCGACGTGACGACTTGGATGGTTGAGCAGTGGCAGTTTCGGCGGTCGATGCAGTGGTAGGTTGGTGCAGAGACTTGAAGGGCTTATCCCAGAAACCAGCTTTTACCCGCTTGTCATTGATCTTGGCGGCAAGCAAGTAAATCTCTTCAATCGATGAGGTTTTCGCGGCGTGAACAAAATCGGCAACACAATTGGGTAGGGCTCGAATGTACTTCTTGATTGCTATCTCTGGCGTCTTGACTTGATCGGGACAGATAATGCTGAGCTGCTTAAAGCGAGCAGTAAAAGCTGCGTTATCTCCATCCTTCTGCTTAATGTACCAAAACTCGTCCTCCATCTTTTGGCGTTCATAGGGAGGGCAGAATTCGTCCATCATGATGGCTTTCAGCTCTTCCCAAGTCAGCTCATAAGCTGCATCATTTCCGCATTTGTTTCGTTCGGCCGTCCACCAGTCTAGAGCTCGGGACTGGAAGACGCCGGTTGCATTTAGGGGACAGAGATTTGCAGGACAACCGCTTTGGCGCAGGGTGACTTCGATGGAATCAAACCATTGAAACATAGCTGTCGGGCTATCTTCTCCGGTGAATTCCTTTGGTCCGCATGCCTTGAACTGTTTAAAGCTGAAAACAGTCTTGGTAGCATCCTTTGGAGCTTCAGTTCTTGACTTCTCAGATGATTTGCTGACGTTCTCATACACTTCGCTCACAGCTTTCGCTACTTGCTTGGCGATGATAGTAGCAAGACGTTTGTCTCTCTTTTCTTGGTGAGTAAGTGGGGTTCGGTGTCCGGATGACGACATGGTCTGCAACAGACATCGTCGTAGGTCTTAGACACATCAAAATCGAATCTCACCTCACACGTCTACTACTTACTTAAAACTTAGGAACACGTCGAAGTACATATCACATAAACACATAGACACATAACCACAGTTTCACGTAATCACTGAAGCACATAAGCACGTAGACACGTAGAGCACAGAGACATATAAACACATAAGCACATACATATTTAATCACAGATGCAGTCAGAATACAGAAACCTATCATTCAAAGCTCGCGTGTCATTCGTATATTTCGGTCGTGTATAGTATGTCGAGTAGTATAGTATAATCGTATAGCATGTCGAGTATAGTATAAGCGTATATTGTGGCGTAATATCGTCTAGATGGTAGCGATTTGTTAGCGTTGTGTGTGTGTGATCGGCGGAAGCAAAAAGGCGTTAGATCAAAACCAGTACTACCTCAAAATGCTAACAAACAAACATACACCGCATAAAACACATAAAATTGACAAGTCATCAGAGTGACAACTGCCGACTCAGAAACATATAAAATTGAGAATTAGCTCATCTGCCGCTACTAGACATCGACTCCCCAAAGCGATTCGACTATCCTCAATAGACTTGTCGTCACAGTCCGACTTTCGGGATCGTGTTTCCGCCTTGATTCTTGGGCATTCAACACGCATTCCCTAGGTCATACTCGTGAGTTCAGGTCGTTGGAGTCCGTCGAGGCTTTGGTGGGAGTTTTTGGTAAAATTCATGGACAAGCTATCAAGGTTAGGGTTTCACCCCCTGGCTTGACAACTTTACCCTGATTTTAGTAAAATAGAGAAGATTATTCATCAAAATGTGGATTTCACTCCTGATTTGGTATAATTCTCCCGTTGAACAAACGTTCGTTATTAGAAAGCATGAAGAAATCATTGATAAGTTGATAAAACAGCATTGGTCCAGCAATTTAGTCGAGAGTTTGCGGTTTTCACACCTAATCTTGACTAAATCGCCTTCTCATTATTGAAAATTCGAGTGCGGTGATAGTGTAGTGTAAGCGAGTATAAGCAGGATACATAGCACATAAGCTTGGTCTGTTGGTTCTTAACTATAGTCTAGGTCTCTAAGACTTCGACCCGGACTAGGTCGAGTCTAGCCTAATTCCCTATAGTTATGGCTCTGATACCAAACTGCCACACCCCAACCGATGGCGGAATCATCGGGGCATGGCACTGAGCGAAACAGATTGTCCAGAAGTTTCCATAACAACTATTATTACTATTCAATTTATATAATATGTCCCATACCGTACCTCAAATAGCAAACAAATTATTACAGATAACATCTAGTCAAATATTCTGTTCCGACAACTCAGATTTCAAATATAAATATTGTTCAAATGCTTCTAGAGACTCGATCGGCAAGATCTACAGACAACTATGCTCTAGACGCTTATTCTAAGCTCGCCTTGCTAGCAGATAAGCATCCTAATTACCTGTCACATACGTTAAAATAAAGTCAATACATAAAATGTAAAGGTGAGCATACAAGTTTGATAATAGCATATAGAGTTCGAAATAGTTTACGCATAACCAGCACGTACACAGAGGAAAACGAAGCATGTTAATTATCGACATGGATCTATCGATACCAATGACTGCGGGTTGACTGCCTGAGGCAGTTCGCAATACATGATTACCACCGTAATCCATGCATGTAATTGTCCTTAACAACCCCCGTGTGAACGGGTGCTGAGTCCAAACTATAGTACTATCGTCGTTAAGGCAGGTAGACAACATTCCACGTGTAAACATGAAATCAAGCATTCATTTAGTCACGTAATACATGCGGTAAGGGTTAGCGTTTAAAGTAATTGAGTAGTGTGTTCGATGTGATTTAGAATAAGTAACGTATGTAACACCCAAAAGTGCTAAAGCAAAAAGGGATCGAGTATACTCACAGTGATTGATGGATTGAAGGGAGCACTTGAGAGTAGGGTTAGCCTGAATAGTTCGATAGTATAACGATAAGCAACGTGTAAAACGAAAACAAGTGTTGGAGGATCGGACGGCTCAGAAGATCGGACGGTAGGTCCGATCGGACGTCTCGACAGTTCGGTTAATAGCCCGTTCGGACAGCCTGTCCGGTCGGTCGGTAGGGCCGATCGGATGGCTGTTCGAGTGGATTGTTTCTTCCTTTGAAAAGGATGTGTTTGTGTATGAAGGGTTTGACTTTCGAAGTTTTCGTTGTAGCATTTGTAAACATTGAAGATTCCTTACCTTTCAGGTCGATCGATCGAACGGTTCGTTCGATCGGCCGGCTTAACCGATCGGTTAGGCACTTCAGCAAGTTCTTATCAAGGTGTCACCTGGTCGGACGGCTCGACCGATCGGGTGGCACTCCAACGCGTTGAATCATGTTGAAAATCGATTAAGTGTTAAAGCATAGTATCTCATGATCCGAAGAGTAATTCAAATCAGACCATGGTCCGATCGAACAGCACTTCGTTCAATACTAGACTTCGTGAAATTTTTAAGGTGTGGGGCCATGTGCTAGCCAATCGGTTGGCCAGGTCATTTGGCAGATTGTCCGATCGGCTGGGCTGTCCATTCGGACAGTCAGTCTGATCGGTCAACATTCCGACCTAATCAAACTGTCCGTCTAACACTAGGCTGTTTTGATTGTTTGATGTTATATCGAGGTGCTTTGACAACAAGTTGAACCATAGAACCCTTATTCTTACTTGTTTCTCCTGCTCGGACAGGAATCACCCAAATCCGGCCGGTGAACCGTTTGGAACATAGTTTAACGTTCAACCCGAAGTCGGTGAACCTCGTGGGTAGAATTCGGATCTTGAGTCATGCGACCTCTGATATGGTTAGCAAATCGGCACAAGTTCCGTTTCTATTAGTTTTGAAGGCATTGAGTGTAAAAGAGTTGAAACATTCTTTCAATCCTTTTTCACCGTGTAAATGTTTAGGTCTATGGAAGATCTTTGCTTGTTCATGTTGAAATCGGTTAGATCCAAGTGATTCTTGGTGGATTGAGGCCAAAACATGAAGTTCTTCAAGAATACCATGATGACATCATCGTAGAACACTTGAATCTTGATGATTTCAAGGTTAGAAATCAAGATTTGAAAGATAAAAAGGTGTAGGAGTGTGAATAGATCAAGAAAGTACAAGATTTAGGATGAAATCTTACCGGAATCGAGAGAAATGTGAGAAAAAGGACAAGAGCACGAGCTGTTCGGTCAGAGCTTTCCAAAAGTAGAAAGTATGACAATGACAGGGGTATTTATAGGCTTCCAAAAGAGGAAAGGGCTGGCCAATCGTCCAGGCATCCCGGTCGGACAGCCTATCTGATCGGACAACAGTCCGATCGGCCGGGCCGTTCGATCGGCTGAGAGCTTGATCGTTCAGCTGCCTGTTTCGAGCGTTCAGTGTGACGATTTTTGATATTTCGATTTTGATTGAGGACGATGCGTGCACGATAGAGTTTCCTATTCAAATTACTTTTAATCCTAACCACTATATCTAACATACAATCACCTATGTCTCGCGCTGTCCTTTCGCCACCAATTATCATAATTCTATTTCGATTAAGTTTCGATTGATTTGATTGATTCGATTGATCACCTCACACAATATAAAGTTAACATGCACAAGTAACACATAAGGCATACACACACTTAATATAACAACCAAAGTTCGCGTAGTTCGAGTTTTGAGTTTGATGATGATCAGATTAGCTTGATTATCGATTAATTGACTTTATCACATTGTTACTTCCTTCTATTCACAGTCGTTTAGCGTTACGCATCAATTTGAACATTCGATTACTTTGATTAACAACACTAACTCCACATAATACAACTAACGAAAATCATAAATTAGACTAGCTACCTGGTCGGGGGTTAAGGGAACGGTTTGGTAAGAGTCTTGCCATTGTTCAGTGTATAGATCCTGCAAAGGACCTGGGTCAAATTTAGTAGGACCTCCTTCAATACCCAACGGTATTGGATGGCGGGGGTCCAAACTCTATGATCCCCTCATAAGTTAAACTACTATTAAAACTTTAACCCGGCTACTTAGGACTGTATCCTTGCTGACTCAGACTACTTAGCCGAGGGTAATGTCACCTTCAAAAGAGGGGCCTACCACATTATGCATTAATAACTTAATTAATTATCTTTCAATAATCCGACCCTTTAGGATTGTATCCTTGCTGACTCAAACTACTGGGTTGAGGGTAACGTCGCCTTCAAAAGAGGGGCCTACTCCAATAACTAAGATAATCTCTTAAACAAATGCAAAAGTGCGAAAATGATCAAAGGTTACACTACACACAAGTCGGATCCAAGTGATTCATCTTGTCTATCTGTTTTTATTTTTATTTTATTTTCAACATTTTAGTTAGTTTTATTTTTTCTAGTTTAAAAAACCTTTTTCTAACATTTTGATTTGATTAGATGTCGAGGATAAACCGGTACTAAAAGCTCTTGTGTCCTTGGACGACCTCGGTATCTTACCAACACTATACTATGTCCACGATGGGTGCACTTGCCCAAATGTATGTTTAGTGTTAGTAAATATCGTGTTTTATAAATTTAAAACATGGCTAAAAAAGTGTAAAAGGGCATAAAATATACACCTAAAACATATCGCACTTCACACGCATCAAGTTTTTGGCGCCGTTGCCGAGGACACAAGGATTTTAAGAAAGATAGGAATCAGCGGCCTAAGCATTTTTCTATTTTATTTTTATTTTTTTAGGATTTTCTTAATTTTTCAGCTTCTGCAGAGCTCAGCACGGGCCGTGCCTGGTCAGACAAGGGCCGTGCCCGGCAGCAACACTGGCGGTTTTTATTTTCCGAGTTACAGAGAGCTGAGCACGGGGCCATGTCGGTGCAACACGGGGCCATGTCGGTGCAACACGGGGCCGTGTCCAACTTTCCAGTAACAGGGATCTGGAAAACAATCGTTGTATCTCCGACCACGGACCGTGTTCACTGAGCACGAGGCCGTGGTAATCTTTCTGACCAACATTCTTTTCTGTTTTTATTGCAGGACTTGGAACCAGACACCACATCTTAACTTTCTACATAGTGTATGAGCTCCTGTTCTAGTAAAGACATAAAAGAACCTCTAGAAGAACCCGAACGCTTTCTCAGAAAAAGACTTAAAGCTAAAAACGAAGAGAAGGTTTCAGGGGACCCACTTCCAATGGCGGACCAACGTACCCTCATGGATTACCTACGACCCACCGTGGATAATCTCGGCGCCGCTATCAATACACCGAATGTTGAAGCTAACAACTTCGAACTTCAGCCACATTTGATACAAATGCTTCAAAACTCCGCAACCTTCCATGGGCTTGCGGACGAGGATCCCAATTTACATATTACTAATTTCTTAGAAATATGTGATACCTTTCGGATCAATGGAGCATCAAATGACGCCATCCGCCTTCGAGTGTTTCCATTTTCACTAAAAGACCGAGCAAAAGCTTGGCTCAACGCCCTCCCAGTTGGTTCGGTAAACACCTGGGATGAACTAGCCCAAAAGTTTCTACATAAGTATTTCCCTCCCGCTAAAACGGCTAGATTGATGACTGAAATTAATACATATTCACAAGAGGATGGGGAATCCTTATATGAAACTTAGGAAAGGTTCAAGGAGTTATTGCGAAAGTGTCCTCATTACGGTCTTGCGGTATGGCAACAAGTATCCACTTTCTACAATGGGTTGTTGCCACACACAAGACAAACACTTGACTCTAGCTCCGGGGGACTTTTAGGTAATCGCCGCCCACATGAAATATACAATCAAATTGAGGAAATTGCTCAAACCAATTTTCAGTGGCACACTCCCCGAGGCAGTAAATCTATTGCCCCGGGTGCCCATAAGGTTGATGAAAGCACTTCTTTACAAGCCCAAATCGAGGCCCTTCCTTCAAAAATCAAAAAGTTAGAAATGACAAAAAACGGTCTCGGTTATGGCTTGTGAAGGGTGTGATGAGCCACATGAAAGTTGGAGTTGTATGAAAGAAACAGATGATCAACAAGAGTCAGTAAACTAAATTGATAACAGACCTAGGCCGTCGGGTCCTCCAACGGGTACCTACAACCAAGGATAGCGTAACCACCCTAACCTTGGTTGGAGAGAACCCGTCAATAGTAGCAACCAACAAAACCTAAACCAACGAACAAACTTTCAACAATCAAGAAATGAGTCACAAAATTTCCCTCAACAACAAGATGGACGAGAAAGGCTTGAAGATATTGTATCTCGCCTCATCTCCGACACTGAAAAGAAAAACTCGGATCGATTTCAACAATTGGAATCGAATTTTAGAAATCAACAAGCTAGTATACAAAACATTGAAAAACAAATAAATCAATTAGCTCAAAATTTCTCCGAGAGACCACAAGGCGCGTTACCAAGTAATGCTGAAACAAACTCAAAAGCACAAGTCCATCTCATAACATTAAGAAACCGTACCGTGGGTTCCGAAGAAGCTCCACCACCGCCAACTGAGGGAAGCACAACACCGCCCCAACAAGAGAAGGCCTCTCCTCTAATTCAAGGACCTACCAAGGCTCCTCCAGTTCCATACCCCGGTAGGTTAATTCGTCAAAAGACCAATGAGCAATTCACAAAATTCGAAAATCTACTAAAACAATTGCAAGTTAATATTCCTTTTATCGAAGTCCTAACTCAAATGCCTAAATACTCAAAATTCATGAGGGACTTCCTCACTCATAAAAGGAAAACTGAATCATTGCAATTAGTTAACTTAGGCGAAGAATGCCCCGCCCTCGTACTCAACAAACTCCCACAAAAGAAGATTGATCCTGGAAGCTTCACAATTCCTTGCTCGATCGGGGAATCCCCCGTTCGTAATGCACTAGCCGACCTTGGGGCTAGCATTAACCTCATGCCTGCATCAATGTTCAAATGACTCGGCCTAGGAAAAACAAGCCCTACCATGATGAGTATACAACTTGACGACAGATCCGTCAAATACCCACAAGGTGTCGCTGAAAATCTATTGGTCAAAGTCGACAATTTCGTCTACCCGGCCGACTTTGTCATACTAGATATGGAAGAGGACACCGAAGTCCCCCTGATACTAGGGAGGCCATTTCTAGCCACCGCGCAAGCAGTGGTAGACATGAATAACGGAACACTTACTTTGAAGTTTGGGGATAAGGAAGTGAAGTTTGGAGTTGGGAAAAGAGTAGAGGACGATGACCTGGTTAATTACATGAAGGTCATTGATTCGAGTTTGGATGATGCTCTCCGACGGTGCAACATGGGATGCAAAACATCCCACTCGGAAAATATATGACCTCACTTTGGGTCAAGCCAAGGACCCTTATAAACGTGGCGCACCACGGAGGCATTCCGCGGAACTATCCTTAGTTTAGCTTAGATTAATTTTTAGTTTAATTTTAACTAGTGATTTTCCCCGTGCTTCGCGACGAAAATTCGGTTGATATATGTTCGGTGCATTATGGTAATGGCACTCGTTATTGTAATCGGAAGAGAAAACCTTACATTGATCGAAAACAATAAAAACAAATATCAATACTGGTACCAATGTTGTTCAGTTGATATCAGTTCGATTGATTTGCATTCTATGTTTATTTTTTTCAACATTGCCATACAAACTTTATTGAAAACGGCTATTGTACCGCTATCGTACTGAACCGAAACCGACTAAACGCCATTTGTATTGGTACCGGTATGTTGTTTTTATTGTTTTTGCTTTCGACAAACTAATCTGGTATCGCTACCATATCGTATTAACACTCCCTATAGCGACCAAAAGAGAAAACAAAAAAAAAGTTTTTATATACCCTAAAAGAAATCAACATGTTTTTACATCGACAAAAACCATAAAAGCAAATATCGGTACAAACTTCGATATTCGATGTTGGTGCTGACGTTGTTTGGTTGGAATTGGTTCGGTTATTCACAATACTTGTACGACATTAAAAGATATCAACACACTTTTAACATCGGTAAATACCATAAAAACAAATACCGGTACAGCTTCGATATTCGATGTCGGTGCCGATATTGTTTGGTTGCAATCGGTTTGGTTCGTTACAATACCCGTACAGGACCAACACTTGCTACAACTTACGATACCAAAAAAAGTAATTCATCAACAAAATTTAAATCTAGACGTAGATTAAAATAACCACATCGTAACGACTAACGACATGGGAAAACAAAATATAATAAAAATATTTATATAATACAATATCATAACAATAGTATAATATAATAAATAAAATTTTGAATTTTACTATTCATGATAAGTTATAAATCATATGTATAATTTGCAGGAATAAAACACACTCGGGATGGTCAAGGATAACAAGGGAAACGAGAAACATCACCCTATGCACGAAAACAGGGCCATCTGACAAAAATATCTTCGTTACAGCAAGTTCAGCACAGGCCGTGTCCGCCCAACACGGCCCCGTGCTGCACAATCTGCAGAAAACGCCCAGTTCAGGTAACTAGACACGGGTCGTGTTCACTGAACACGCCCCCGTGTCTAGGCTTCTGTTTCTCTTCACTAAATTTTGTCACTGGCACCTGAACACGGGGCCGTGCCCGGTCACCACGGGGTCGTGTCCAGAGTGCCAGTAACATAAAATTTTGCTTTTTAACACCTTTTTACACATTCAATCAACCTAAAAACTTATTTTTGGGACACATTGAGGACAATGTGTAATTTAAGTGTGGGGGGATGCTAAAACTTTGAATCTTGCAAGTCCTAATTACAAGCCTTACACAAAACTTTATTGGAATCGCTAATCACCCCAAATTTTTTTTCAAAAAAAAAATTCATTTTTTTTCAAAAAAGAAATTCATTTTTTTACTTGTCTAAGTTTAAGTTGGGAATTTCAAGTTCTAAAAAAAAGTTATATTTTTACAAGTTTACAACTGATAGCGTCGTGATAAAAAGAACCAACATAAGAAAATTATGAAACGACATGACAAGCTTAGTTAAAATTTGATTATATATAGTTGATCACATAAAAAACCCATTCCCACAAAAGTGAGTTTTGAGCCTTTATTGAGCATACAAATACATATCTTTATACTAAATGCTCATTTTTCGTTTCTTGTGTGATTAGCCGCTTGGTTCGTACGACTCTAGAACTTGCCACGACAATGCATTCCCGGTCCTTACCAACTTAAACCCAGGTAAGTAAATGATGGAGGCATTAGGACTAACCCTTTTTTTCTTTCTACACCATTATTTTTCATTTTTTTACTACCTGCCCAAATCCCCCTAGTTAACCCCTTTGAGCCTAAACCTTTTCATTTTCTTAACCCAAAACAATCACCCTTTTTACCCACCTAAACCTTTTTATTTTAACCCTTTCTTTTAGTAACAAAGCTCGGTTTTTCTTATGACCTAAAAAAAATATTTTGATGATGAAACCAAATAAACAAACAAGTTCATCAAAAATTACTTTGTTTGAAAGAAATGGTTCATCAAAATAAAATAAAATTGTGAAAAATAAAAAGTCTTTCAAAAACCGACGCTTTTTACGCTTTTCGCCCTTTCACTAACCACTAACCCAACCACCCACCTTTAGCCCAAGCCTAACCCTTCACCCCAAAAGTCCTCTTGATATTTACAAAGGTATATAGTTAAAAAGGAGGAGGATTGATTGCCTGGCAAGCTTATGGTAGGAGTAAGTTCCATGCCGCTCTCGAGTGATTCACTAAAAATACACCTTCGGCCGAGTGTTGAGTGATCCCTCGTGAGGTATGTGAACTTGTATATAAATGGCATTTTAAAAAGGTATGTTATGCCCTAATAAGTAATTTATCTTAAGACACGTTTTTAATAAATCATGACGAATAGGATTGTAAATAAATAAAAATAAAACCTAAATAAAGAATCTCAGAAAACCCGACACTCTATGACAAGCCCAAAAACCTTCTCTTCTACCCATTCCATTTGGGAGTGAAAAAGCCACATTATAAAGAGTTTTTCTTGAGGACAAGCAAAGATTCAAGTGTGGGGGTATTTGATGTGCACAAAATGCAACATACAAATTACATCAATTGTGGCATAAAACTAACCCTTTTTTAGTACTAATGTTGGAAAAAGTGTGCTTTTGTCTTCCTTTTGTATTTTCAGGATTAAATGAGCTCAAATGAACAAAAGAAGCAAAAAGACAGCTAAATCTAACATAAATACAAGAAAAGGAACAAACGTGGCATGCCCGACCTCCCGACAGCATCTTCCCAAAGCAAAACAAAGAAGACAGGAGACTGAACATGCCCCATGCTCAGCGAGCACGGGGGTGTGCCCAAGTGTCAGTAGAAAAGACAAAGTGATGGAAGCTCTATTGCCCACCACGGGGCCGTGCTCAGCGGACACGTGGGTGTGGTCAACTGTTGCAGACGCATTTAATGAAATTGAGAATTGCAATTAATGTAGAGAGAGTAAGATGGACACAGGGCCGTGCCCGAGCTTCTGTTCAGCCTATAAATAGGAGTTCTTGGAGCTCTTGCAACTCATCCCTTGGCACACCATCTCTCTCACACTTCACCCACCATCCACCACCAACACAACACCATCATCCACCACCATCATCCATTGTCCATCATAGAGTGTGCGAGTCGTCTCTGGATCCAAGATTGATCGTAAGAGTTCTTGACAATCAAAGGTCATGTTTGCCTAAGTCTCTTACATCACTTGGTGAAGACAAGTGTTTAGTGTAATACTTTTTATTTTTAATCTTTTGCACTTTTTAATTGGTTTTGTATTAATGACTTTAATTACTAGTTTCTTATGTTGAAGGTGATTCTTCCTTATCGTTTGTCCGTGGTGTCTGGGCATTATTTTACTGTCTATATAAAATAAAATATTTTCACCATTCATATCTCCAAGGTCTATATGGAGGTATGTTGGCTACCTGGTCGAGGGTTAAGGGAACGGTTAGGTAAGAGTCTTGCCATTGTTTAGTGCATAGATCCTGCAAAGGATCTGGGTCAAATTTAGTAGGACCTCCTTCAATACCCAACGGTATTGGATGGCGGGGGTCCAAACTCGTTGATCCCCTCATAAGTTAAACTACTATTAAAACTTTAACCAGGCTACTTAGGACTGTATCCTTGCTGACTCAGACTACTTAGCCGAGGGTAACGTCGCATTCAAAAGAGGGGCCTACCACATTATGCATTAATAACTTAATTAATTATCTTTCAATAATCCGATCCTTTAGGATTGTATCCTTGCTGACTCAAACTACTGGGTTGAGGGTAACATCGCCTTCAAAAGAGAGGCCTACTACAATAACTAAGATAATCTCTTAAACAAGTGCAAAAGTGCGAAAATAATCAAAGGTTACACTACACACAAGTCGGATCCAAGTGATTCATTTTGTCTATCTGTTTTTATTTTTATTTTATTTTCAACATTTTAGTTAGTTTTAGTTTTTCTAGTTTAAAAAACCTTTTTCTAACATTTTGATTTGATTAGACGTTGAGGATAAACCGGTACTAAAATATCTTGTGTCCTTGGACGACCTCGGTATCTTACCAACACTATACTACGTCCACGATGGGTGCACTTGCCCATATTTGTGTTTAGTATTAGTAAATATCGTGTTTTATAAATTTAAAACTTGGCTATAAAAGTGTAAAAGGGCATAAAATATACACCTAAAACATATCGCACTTCACACGTGTCAATCAGCTTTCCAATATAAGTTGTCAAAAATAAGATGAAATAAAATCTTTTTGATTTTTCAACATTTTATGCTAAAACACAATCTTTTTAGGTTTTTTGTTTTTAATGAAAAGTAATAAAGAAATATATACAGACAGTATTTTTGTGAGTTTATGTAAGAGGATCATATTATGAGACCAATCACTAACACCGTTAAGCTTTAAACATTTTAAGTTCTAAACAATTCACTTAGATTGTCAATATACTGATCCACTTAAATTTTCACACTAAGTTCAACTGTTTTGAGATACGAATTTAGTGTTTTAAGGGCTTAAACTTATTCGTGTGTACCACCTCAGAATATACTCTCGTATCTAGACTTCTATATTCAGTCTTACAAGTGAATGTACACTAATGATATCTATAAACAGGTAATGCGAGACCATGAGAGCTCAGGTTAGAACTTCCGTTCAGACAAAGAGATGATGGCTCGTCTTTCAGTGTGTCCCGTTTGGGTATCTTTTCTTCAACAGCACATGATTAGCATTTTTCAACGTTTCATCATTTTTTATGCTGAGGGTGAGCTTTATGAATAAAGCAGAGCAGAATATTATACGAGGACTAGGCTATTGCTTCTGCAAAATCAGAAGTCCTGGTATAATATCCCAGATATCATCACGCACAAAGACCTAGTATGTCAGAAATAGAAAGTCTTTCAAACAAGATTTCAAGGGTTACCCATATATCCGAGAGATGTTCCCCACGAAATAAGTAAGTATATGATTTTTAAATTTATATCTCGAAAACAATCTACTGAATGTATAAAAACCTACTGGCATATCATCAATGAGATCATTTATCACATTTGACTTTCCAATTCTTTAGCGTGTTGTGGTAGTCCACTGATGTACTATCATTTCCTCTTTTTCCCAACAAAACTCATTTTGAAATTTTCGATGTTTTTGGTTTTTAGATTTTATCTTGTTTTTGGATTTTTCAAATTTTCAAAATATCTAATTTTTTACTCCCTCTAAAATCAAAAATAAGTTTCAATTTTTGATTTTCTGGAAAAATTTGAAAAATGAAAGCAATAAACTGTACAAATAAAATGACAAACTGATGTGACTTGCTTCAATTCTCCATTCTCTTGGCTTAAACAATCAGAACTCCCCCTGACAACAAACTATTTTCCCATTATGATTTCAAAATACTTAAGTATGTTTTAATCAAAATGGTTTTTCTGGAAAATTAGTTTTGTTTGTCATTTCACACACCACTTGTTTAGATCGGGGATTCAAACATCACTTTGTTTTTCAACCACTTGTAAAAATTTAACACTTGTAAGTTCACTTTTCCTTTTCTTTAATCACTTGTATGAAAGTTAAATCAATTTCAACTTAATGACCTTGATTAACCACTTGTAGGTTTTTCTCACAAAAACATTTTTCAAGAATGATGTCGATTCATGCTCCACGATTACCAACTTGGGAGCTCCAGCAAGTTGGGATTTTTAAGTATGAAATACAGACACCCAAGCCTGACCAGCTTTGGGTGCATCCGAGTTATTTTCACTCGGTGGGTAAGTTCTCCTCTTTGATTCATAAAATTCTTTTACACCTTTTTCCCTACCATCCACCATTATTCCAAAAATATGTTTCACTTTCCCATTAAACGCGTTTTCGATATCAAATTCTTTCTTTTCAGAATAGAATTGATTCGAAATCTCTACTTTTCCAATTTTTGTTTAAAGTTTTCAGTTCGCAATGGTGGAAAGTTGACATCATCCATTGGCGGAACTGAATTTTCTCTTTTTATCTCAACTTGTGGCTCCTCTGACTTTGACGAGTCAGATTCATCGCCAGATTTAACATCTGATTTCTTAACAACCCACGTTTGGTTGTTAAGATGCACTCTCCTTTTGTAAAACCTTCTTGAACTCTCACCATCTTCAAATGTAGAATTTTTAAACACTTCGAATTTTTCAGTTGGTGGTTCAGTTTTATCAACAACTTTTTCTTTGAGATTTGAAAGAACTTCTTGTTTTGTGTTGGATGCCATGGGACAGTTCCAGGCGATGTGACCAACTTTTTTGCATCTATAGCAAGTTCTTGTTTCCTTTTTGGTTCCAAACACAGCCTTCTCAACTTTTGTTTTTCAGCAAGAAACTCCTTGTTAGACTGTTCCAGGAATCTCTTTTCTTTTCTTCTTCCAAGGAAGCACCTGAAACAAATACAGTTTTTTATTTAAAATCTTTAATATTTTGATTATTTTCAACATCAAAACCCAACCCCTTCTTTCTGAAATTGCTTTTATGATTCGGTTTCTTTTGATGACCTCGATCGAAACCTTTCTTTTTGTTTAAACGTTGTTGAACTCTAGAAGTATATTTAGGTTTTGAAAAACCAATTTTATCTGTTATTTCTAAAAACTTTATTTCAATTAGTTTGAAAATTGTTTTAATATTTTCAATTTTTACATTTTTAATTGGAAATTCCTCATCAGAATATAATTTGTCTGAATCATTCAAAGTATATGCCACTTTGATTGGTTCGTCATTCAAATTATTTTTTGACAACAAAAATTCTTTATTGTAGACCCTTTTGGCCGATGATTTTGAACTGCCAACTGATGAACTTAAACTCTCAGATTCAGACTTTGACTCTGACTCCTCATCCTTATCCAACACCTAATCGACCACTTTCTTTATTAACTCAGACTCATGATCAGTGTTAGACGATGTGAATGTGACACAATGTTGTCTGGTAACTTATCAACTGTTTCAGACTTTAACTTTATATTGACTGCCTTTTTGACTTGTTCCGAATTTGATTTTCTGGGAGAATAACCTTCCCAAATCGGAGGCGGACACTTGTTATACTTTACACTTTGTTTCTTACTAGTATCCCTATCTTCCGACTTATTATCTTGAAAAGCTTCAAAACCTGCCACAGTTGGATAGGTTCTGTCAATCAAGTAATCAGAACTTGAGTAACTCAATAGCAATCTTCTGATTCTTTCATTTTCAATCTTTTCAGTCTTCAATTCCTGCTTCAACTCTGCACACTCTTCAATATAATGATTAATGGCCTTCTGCTTAGACATCATCGTTGCATTCATCATTGTCAAAGCATCTTCTCTTTCAGAGTTTGTCTTTTCCAATTGGTTTACTGTTCTGTTCAACACATCATAAGATTCTTTTACGTACTTAACATCGAACAACAATTTTTCTTTCATCTCGTCTAGCTCACTATACTTCTTATCTTTTTCTTCACAATGTTTGCATGGTTCCAAACACTTCAGACAAGGTTTAGTGACCTCAACAATCTTTTCAATAACTTTAACCTCTTCACTCTGTTCATTCTTCTCTTCCACCTGAACAACATTCTCACATTTTATCTCTTTCTTTTCTTTTGCAGCTCGTTTCTCCTTTAGCTTCTCCAATTTATCTGCAAAATAAAATTTGAAACTTTCAAGAGATAGATGAGTTTTACCAATGTTTATTTGTTTAATTTCTTCATCATCGTCACTACTATCAATTGATGATTGATCAAAAACCGGTGTTTTTTCTTAACTATCTTCTGAAGAAACACACTTTTCATCTTGACTTTTCTCATCATCTGCAAACACATCCATCCATTCTTTCATCATCTCTAGTTCTTGAATGATCTGTGCAATGAAGGCTCTAAACTTTGAATTACTTTCAGCTGGAATATATTTGTCCCATCTAAATCCCTCGGACAATCTTTCATCTTCTTGATCTGGAATAGTAATACAAGCCTTCTTCTCTCCATCTTCAATAGCATGGGATGATGACGGTTGTTGAGCTACCTGGTGATATATTGCTTTCCGATAATATTCATTGTTCCCGAATGGATTCTGAGCTCCTCTTGCTTCTCGATTGATACATTCCCTCTTGAAATGTCCTTTTTCCCTGCACCGAAAACAAGTAAATCAAAACCTAAAGTAGAAACATTAGCATCACGTAAGTCATCTCTTCCTGTAATCTGCTTAAATTTCTCAGCTCTCCTCAACACACTTGCTAAACACCACTTAATATCCATTAGCACCAATTCTTCAGCATCAATCCGATCGTAGTCATCTTTTGTTAACATAGGATTTCCGATTCTTCCCGTAACCAAACCCTCATATGATTCTAACATGGTGACTAGTAATGCCAAATGACCTTTAGCGACTTCTTCAGAAAAATTTTGACCATTCTGAAGATGCAATGCGATATTGCATTGTAGCACATGACCATTACCAATGTTTGAACTTTGAAACTGATGATTTGAAGTTGAAACATTAGGATTAACACTCGGATATGAAGAAAATCCACTGTTGTTGAGTGAGCTTTGATGAGTGATCCGGATGAGTTTTCTGCGCTGAAAGTGGTTTGAATCTTCAGACTTGCTTCAACATTTTGAACATTTCCTTTGAAATACATCTTGATATCTTGTTGATCACTTGAATTGTTCATTCTAGCAATCTTTTGTTGTTCAAGATCTTGTCCTTCAAGTTTTTCAATGAACTGAGCAATTGTCAATCTATCATATTCTCCAGTATTCTTCAAGATCATAAGATATGTACCCCATTCTTTTTGAGGTAAAGCACCGGCTAATTTTTCAACCCATCCTCACGATCTTTAGTAATATCCAACCGACTCATTGAACGTACTAAATGACAATATCTCTTAATAAGAGTCTTTGTAGTTTCACCCGGCAAGCTTGAGAACAAATCAAATTCTTTCTTTAAAAGTGACTTTTTATTCTTGATCATCTCCGTACTTCCTTCGAATTTTGTACGAAGTGCTTCCCAAATCAAACGTGCACTATTATCATGTTGAAGTAATATGAAGATGTCATCTTTCATAGCTTGTTGAAGTAAACCGATCATCATTTTTTCTGCCTTGTACATTTCTCTCTCTTTTTCCGTAAATTCAGAGATATTCTTTACAACTCAAATATTATTACGAGGTCAAACGTGCTTAGTTTCAAAACACTCCGAAGACCTTAAATGATTTTGTAACAACTACCACTAAAATCAATAGTTAGGACAATAATTAGTCAATAAGAGAACCCTAATTGAGACACCCAAGTAATTCTGCACTAACCCTAAAATTTTCAGAATGATCGGAATCGGGATCAGAGCCCCTAAAACTCGAGGGGGGCAAACCCTAGTTGATAATTATCTAAAAAATTACGTTGTTTAAAGCTGATTGGCTAATTTTGTTGATTCATGCCAGCTACTCCCGTGCATAGCAAGTCTAGGACCTATAGGTATCCCTTACGGACCGTAAGGGATCAGGCTTATGGTCCGTAAGCAAGGCCAAATTTTGGCTATAAATAGCCGACCTTGGCACTTAACTGTTGAACTTAAAACGACGTAGAAATTTTGTCTGTGCGTCGAATTATAGCTATAATACCACAATAAACACACACACGATCACGAGGTGCTGCCGCAATCAGGGTAATAACTCGATCGCTATTACGATTCAACGTCCGATCGATTATAACTATCCAACGATTGTCCGAGTGCTGCTCAAATTGAGCTTGTACTTTGTTATTCATTGTGATTTCAACTTGAATGTTTGAGTGCTGTTCGAATTCGGACTATGCTCTGTCATTCGTTGTGAATCCATTGAATTATTAAGTATCGCGCTTGATAATAGTTGTGAGGGTTTAATCTCGTGAATTGACGTAACTGCTGAATTAGTTACTAATCCCGTTTGTGTGTGCATTGTTATTTTAATTAGGTTAAAAGGCTAATCAGCAAAGCTTATACTCTGCTCGTAAATCTGCAATGTGAGTCATTCTTCTTTTACAAACTCTTTTCTCACAGTTTGTGAGTCAACTGTTTTACAAAACTCCAAATTGTTTTCAAAGTTATAAGTACAGGGATTAAGTCTATGTAATCACCAAATTACAGCCAGTATGTGGGGTTTTGTATACATTACTTATTTCCCGTCACATTTGGACAAACGGGTGGCCAAGGGGTGATCTGACCACAGTCACAGACACCATTGGACAAATGGGCTAGCCAATGGATGGTCGAGTGACAAGTACTGTGGGTAGTTGGTTTGATATCAGAAACATTGTAATTCCCCTTAATACTGTAGATTATAACAAATGTGTCGTTTTCAGTAAACTGAATGATTCACTCAGTATTTCCCCCCTGATAAAACCTTTTTAAAACATGTTTCAGGTGATCTGGTATGAGCAAAGAAAAGTGCCGTGGAGCACTCCCAGCTTAGAAAAGTGGCTCAATGTAAATAAATAAATGAACATGTTTTGAAAATAAAGATTTCCCTGAGAAATCACAGTATTGTAAATTTTGGGAATTTATCACTAACGAGCAGTTTAAATTATTAAAAGATCCTATTTTAAAAAGACTTCCGCTGTCGCCTAAATTAAATACCACGGGATTCCTGTCCCGCGGCTCCTGAAACGGGTCAAACCGGGTCGTGGGCCGTGAAAGGAAAAGGTGGTATCAGAGCCACTGTTTTAAGCTTACTGATTAAGCTCATTGTTCTAATTGATTTAAACCTATTACAAATAGGAAAATATTTATTTGTCATTCTGTGAATATACGTGTATTAACTGATTAATTGTTAAAATTACAGTATGGGTAAACAAAAGATTTCTGCTATCTACCACAAATTAGATAGTAGACCCAAAGAACAGAGAACCTCTTCCTCCAAATCTCCCACCAATTTAGAAGAAGGAATCTTTGTTCGTAAGGCAAATTATGAAAACCCACTTACACCGGAGAAAAGGAATTCAATCCTTAGAAAAGGTCAAGAGAAAAAGAAACCCCGAACCAAGAGAGTGAGATTTAACCCAGAAATTCAGGAAATTAGCAATAATCCACCAAGGGAAAATGCAAATCTTTAAACTCTAAATCTAGAAATAAGTACTTCCTAGTAAATAAATAAATAGATCTGAGTATGTTCTGTTTGCTGTTATGTTGTACAAATTGGTGTGCAATAAAAATGTTTATTTGTTAAGCTTTGTTCCAAAGTTTTAACTTAACATTTTGTGCATTTTGCATATATGCCGTACAGCATGAATGAGATGTCGGAAGCATTTCAGAACCTCAACCTCTATCCTGTGCCAATTGAAGTCTCCCACAACTTCACTGGTTACATTGCTGACATAGAGGAACCGCTAGAATTCCAAGCTCCACCGCTGGAAAAAGCAAAACCTAAAAAGAAGAGAAGATATGTGGGGTGGCGAAAGGTGCGCCGAAGGAAACCTAGGAGAATCCCTAAAATAGAAAATCCTGTGAGTGTGAGCAAGGGAAAAGAACTAGAAATCGGAGAAAGTTCCAAGCCAGCAGAAATAGGGATAGACCTAAAGAAAAAGGGAATAGAGATCGGAGAAAGCTCTAAACAGTCTGAGGAAATCACATTCGAGGACGAAATAGACCGCCTACTGGATAATTGTGATATTCTAGAGCCTATTAACGATAATCTCTTTTCTTATCCTGCTACAGCCCAATTCCCAATAAACCTAGGACCAGCTATTCCAGACCCACTAGTTCACACCCGACCATTAGGCCAAATGGAGGAATGGTGGACCAATGACTGGCAATTCCAAAATATAGTTAATAGTCCCTATAGTTTTCTCCCACAGTTTGATCCAGAACCTATCCCTAATCCGCCAATGAGCTATGAAAATTTAGCTGAACTACGTCAGTTTGGTGAAGAACTGATAGGCACCGGGAATAGGATCCGAGAAATAGGGGAGCAGATTTTTTGGAAGTACGACGAGAGGGAGCGTCGTTACTAAAACTGCAAGCAAACCAAAAGATAGGAAGGGTTTGGAGAAGTTTGTTTGTATTATAACTAATATAGTAAAACTGATTCTGTAAAATGGGCAATAAAACACTGTAAGATAAAAAGTGTGTATTGAAGCAGGTATAATATATAAAACAAAACAGAAGTCGAGGCATCGACAATTTTGGCTATGCTTGCATGTTATACTGATCTATGTGTTTATCTGTGATTTTGTTATCAATAATTAGACACTAATAATTTAATACTAATTAGCAGATGGAAAACGCTAATAGTGAACCAGTTAATGAAGTAAATCAGTCTAAACAAAATCAGGAAGATCAATATATAACTAGACAAGATATTGAGCACTTTATTGCTCAAGGGATAGCCAATGCTATTCCAGAAATTGTGGCTGCTGTTCAGAAACCTGCCGAACCACAATTAAATCCTAGTAAACGTATTCCGGAAGATAACGGCAGTAACAGCATAAATGGAGGCGGCAATCATGACGATCATGATCCGCAACAGGCCCCACTCCCTAAGAGAATGAAAGCTGCAACACCTGGTTGAACTTGCAAAGAATTTCTTGCCTGTAAACCCGCAGAATTTGCAGGTAATGAGGGGGCAACTGCAACACTGCGTTGGTTAGAGAAAACCGAGGCAGTAATTGCAATAAGTAAATGTGCTGAAGAAGATCAAGTGATGTATGCATCAAACTTGTTCAAAGAAGGGGCGTTAGAATGGTGGAACACGGTGCTACAAGCAAAAGGAAGAAGGGTGGCCTATGCGATGAATTGGGAAGAATTTAAGAGTCTTGTCGAAAGAAAATTCTGTCCCGAATACGAGAAGGAACAAATGGCAAACAAGTTCCTAAGTCATCGTATGCTAGGTGTAGACTGTCGAGGATATACTTCGACATTCTTCGAATATGCGAGAGTGGTACCTTCCCTGGCTTCGCCAGAACCGGTACTTATTTCCCGTTATATTTGGGGATTAATTGGAGAAATCCGTAACATCGTTAAAGCTGCGAGACCACGCACGATTGACGATGCTGTGGAATTAGCTAATACCTTAACCGATGAATTAGTCCGCACCAGAGAGGAAGATCGCAAGAAAGAATTGGCTCAGAAGATTACCCAAGGATTTTGCGTGGGTAATAGTAAAAATAAGTTCAAAAAGAGGGGAACAGGGCAATCCTTGTCACCTCCTTTCTGCAGAAATTGCAAAAAGAAACACTATGGACAGTGCAATATATTTTGCAACTTCTGCAAGGCGAAAGGACATCGGGAAGAAGACTGCAGAAGGAAAACAAGAGTCTGTTATAACTGCAGAGAAACAGGACACTTCCAATCTGAATGTCCTAAGTTAGCTAAACCAGCAGACAGTAGAGCTAAAACAACTGAAGGAACTACTAAGAAAAATGCACGAGCATTCCAGCTAACCACTCAAGAAGCCGAACTCATTCTAGACGTGATAGCGGGTACGTTCTTAGTGCATAACGTCTATGCAAAAGTATTATTTGATTCTGGTGCAAACCAAAGTTTCATTAATACTGCATTCCGTCAAGCTCTTAACTTACCTCTAAATACCCTTAGGCAGATCCTTACTGTTGAAACGGCAGATGGAAATTCTGTCAACATAGACAAGGTTTTGCAAGAAGTAAAAATAGAATTGTTAGGTCATAAGTTTTCTGCAAACCTGTTACCTATGAATTTAGCCGGATTCGATGTAGTGTTAGGAATGGATTGGTTAATAGCCAACCATGCTCGAATCCTGTGTGATAAGAATTCCGTAGAAATCCGTACCCCCACAGGAGAAGTAATTCTAATTACAGGAGATAGACCTCGAAAGCCACTGAAATTCATTTCAGTATTGAAATTGGCTAGTTATTCAAGGAAACAAGAAATGGTGTATATGATTTCTGTAATCATTAACACTAAAAGTAAGGAACTTCAAGATATCCCTATAGTTTCAGAATACCCAGATGTTTTTCCAGAAGAATTACCTGGTTTACCACCTGATAGGGAAGTAGAGTTTAGAATTCATTTAATTCCAGGTACTGCACCAATAGCTAAGACACCAATCGATAGATTAGCACCTACTGAAATGCTAGAATTGAAAAAGCAATTAGATGAATTACTAAGCAAAGGATTTATACAACCTAGTTCATCCCCTTGGGGTGCACCAGTGTTGCTTGTGAAAAAGAAAGATGGATCAATGAGAATGTGTATCGATTATAGGGAATTAAATAAGGCTACAATTAAGAACCGATACCCATTACCTAGGATTGATGATCTTTTTGATCAATTGCAAGGAGCTAGGTATTTCTCTAAGATAGACTTAAGATCAGGATATCACCAATTGAAAGTACAAGAGGAGGACATACCTAAAAACTGCTTTCAGAACTAGGTATGGTCATTATGAATTTACAGTCATGCCCTTTGGATTAACAAATGCTCCAGCCGCATTTATGGACATGATGAATAGAATCTGTAAACCATACTTGGATAAATTTGTAATCGTGTTCATTGACGATATACTCATTTATTCCAAAAGTCAGGAGGAACATTGTAAGCACTTGCATGCACTCTTAACTTTGTTAAGAAAAGAAAAGCTTTATGCCAAATTCTCTAAGTGCGAATTCTGGCTACAAGAAGTGCAATTTTTAGGTCATATGGTGAATCACGAAGGAATTCACGTAGATCCTGCTAAAATAGAAGCAATCACGAATTGGAAAGCTCCACGAACGGCTATGGAAGTTAGAAGTTTTCTAGAATTAGCTGGATACTATAGACGATTTATTAAAGATTTCTCTAGGATAGCTGTACCTTTAACTAAGCTAACCTGTAAAGCCGTTAAGTTTGAATGGGGATCTAGACAAGAGGAAGCTTTTAGGATTCTAAAGCACAAATGACAAATGCTCCAATTGTAGCTTTACCCGAAGGAACCGATGATTTTGAAGTATACTGTGATGCTTCAAAATTAGGATATGGATGTGTGTTGATGCAACGCAAAAAGGTAATTGCGTATGCCTCTAGGCAATTGAAAAAGCACGAAGAAAATTATACGACTCATGACCTAGAATTAGGAGCAATAATTTTTGCTCTTAAAATTTGGAGACATTATCTGTATGGAAGTAAGTTTACTATCTATACGGACCATAAGAGTTTAAGGTATATATTTGGGCAAAAAGAGTTAAATATGAGGCAAAGAAGGTGGATGGAAATCTTAAGTGATTACGACTGTGATATTCAATATCACGAAGGAAAGGCAAACGTAGTCGCAGACGCCTTAAGTCGTAAATATCATGAAAAGCAAAAGCGAGTCCGTGCTCTTAGGTTAAATCTACAATTAGATTTAATGGAACAAATAAAGTAAATTCAAGAAACGGTAATCAAGGACGATGCCGAAGGAATGAAAGGTTACCTAAAGGAATTAGAACAAGGAAGATATGGAATTTGGAGATTCCACAAGAAACGAATTTGGGTACCTAAGCAAGGAGAATTAAGAAATAAGATTTTAGAAGAATCTCATAAATCTAGGGATACTGTACATCCAGGAAATAATAAGATGTACCAGGATTTAAGAAATAATTTTTGGTGGATAGGAATGAAAAAGGATATAGCCGAATACGTATCTAAGTGTCTAACCTGTTCACAAGTTAAAGCCGAACATTAGAAACCTTCAGGACTACTACAACAGTTAGAAATGCCTGTATGGAAATGGGAACTCATAACAATGGATTTTGTTACTAAGTTACCCAAAACCAGAAAAGGTAATGATGCTATTTGGGTAATTGTGGATCGATTAACCAAATCAGCTCATTTTCTACCAATGAAGGAAACCTTTAGCATGGAAAGGTTAGCCAAGTTGTATGTAGATAAAGTAGTATCCTTACATGGAGTCCCACTCTCCATTGTATCGGATAGAGATAGTCGTTTTACTTCCCGTTTCTGGACAAGTTTCCAAGAAGCAATGGGAACTCGACTTAATTTAAGTACCGCATATCATCCTCAAACGGACGGACAAAGTGAAAGAACGATACAAACCTTGGAAGACATGCTCCGAGCATGTGTAATTGACTTTGGTGGTAATTGGGATAGCCATTTACCATTAATTGAATTCTCCTATAACAATAGTTATCATTCGAAGCACTGTATGGACACAAGTGCAGAACTCCCGTATGTTGGGCAGAAATAGGAGAAAGTCAATTATCGGGTCCAGAGATTGTGCAAGAAACTACTGACAAGATATCGCAAATCAAGGAAAAAGTGAAGACTGCTAGAGATCGTCAGAAGAGCTATGCAGACAATCGTCGCAAGCCGTTAGAATTCCAAGTCGGAGTCAAAGTACTATTAAAAGTATCTCCTTGGAAAGGAGTAGTACAATTCGGTAAGAAAGGAAAACTGAGTCCCAGATATGTTGGACCATTCCTAGTGATCCAACGAATAGGACCAGTAGCTTATCGGTTACAACTACCAGAAGAGTTAGCTGGAGTACATGATGTGTTTCATGTATCCAATCTCAAGAAATGTCTATCAGACGAATCCCTGGTAGTACCTCTTCAAGATATAGAGGTAAATGAAAAGCTGAAATTCGTAGAGAAACCTTTACAAATAGAAGACCGGAAAATCAAGTTTCTCAAACACAAACGACTAGTGCTAGTAAAAGTCAAATGGGAATCCAAGAGAGGACCAGAATATACTTGGGAACTGGAATCAGAGATGAAGCAAAAGTACCCTCATCTATTTCAGTAAATCTCAAGGACGAGATTTTTCTTAAGGTGGGGAGGATATAACAAGTACCACTAAAATCAATAGTTAGGACAATAATTAGTTAATAAGAGAACCCTAATTGAGACATCCAAGTAATTCTGCACTAACCCTAAAATTTTCAGAATGATCGGAATCGGGATCAGGGCCCCTAAAACTCAAGGGGGGCAAACCCTAGTTGATAATTATCTAAAAAATTACGTTGTTTAAAGCTGATTGGCTAATTTTGTTGATTCATGCAAGCTACTCCCGTGCATGGCAAGTCTAGGACCTATAGGTATCCCTTACGGACCGTAAGGGATCAGGCTTACGGTCCGTAAGCAAGGCCAAATTTTGGCTATAAATAGCCGACCTTGGCACTTAACTGTTGAACTTAAAACGACGTAGAAATTCTGTCTGTGCGTCGAATTATAGCTATAATACCACAATAAACACACACACGATCACGAGGTGCTGCCGCAATCAGGGTAATAACTCGATCGCTATTACGATTCAACGTCCGATCGATTATAACTATCCAACGATTGTCCGAGTGCTGCTCAAATTGAGCTTGTACTTTGTTATTCATTGTGATTTCAACTTGAATGTTTGAGTGCTGTTCGAATTCGGACTATGCTCTGTCATTCGTTGTGAATCCATTGAATTATTAAGTATCGCGCTTGATAATAGTTGTGAGGGTTTGATCTCGTGAATTGACGTAACTGCTGAATTAGTTACTAATCCCGTTTGTGTGTGCATTGTTATTTAAATTAGGTTAAAAGGCTAATCAGTAAAGCTTATACTCTGCTCGTAAATCTGCAATCTGAGTCATTCTTCTTTTATAAACTCTTTTCTCACAGTTTGTGAGTCAACTGTTTTACAAAACTCCAAATTGTTTTCAAAGTTATAAGTACAGGGATTAAGTCTATGTAATCACCAAATTACAGCCGGTATGTGGGGTTTTGTATACATTACTTATTTCCCGTCACACTTGGACAAACGGGTGGCCAAGGGGTGATCTGACCACAGTCACAGACACCATTGGACAAATGGGCTAGCCAATGGATGGTCGAGTGACAAGTACTGTGGGTAGTTGGTTTGATATCAGAAACATTGTAATTCCCCTTAATACTGTAGATTATAACAAATGTGTCGTTTTCAGTAAACTGAATGATTCACTCAGTATTTCCCCGCTGACAAAACCTTTTTCAAACATGTTTCAGGTGATCTGGTATGAGCAAAGAAAAGTGCCGTGGAGCACTCCCAGCTTAGAAAAGTGGCTCAATGTAAATAAATAAATGAACATGTTTTGAAAATAAAGATTTCCTTGAGAAATCAAAGTATTGTAAATTTTGGGAATTTATCCCTAACGAGCAGTTTAAATTATTAAAAGATCCTATTTTAAAAAGACTTCCGCTGTCGCCTAAATTAAATACCACGGGATTCCTGTCCCGCGGCTCCTGAAACGGGTCAAACCGGGTCGGGGGCCGTGACAGATTTGTTTGAACCCAATTCTCGAAACGTTCTTGCCAACTGTAATATTCTTCAATGCTCATCAGCTTTGGGGGTTTCTGCAACGTTCTCGTTTCATTTTCCATAGTTACACTCTGAGCAACGATAACAGGAGTATCCGAGGCAGTAGCAAATGCATTAAAAAATTTGTTGTCCATGTTTTGGTATTGAGATTCTTAATAACACACTTTTCAAACGAACTGAGTTGGTACGGAATGAGATTGAAACGAACTGTAGGATCATGTACGTGACCCAAACGAGTCAATCAGAAGAGCTCTTATCCGTTTCAGCGGCAGAAACTAAGAAACAGACTTGAAAAACAGCTTGTTTCATTTAAAATTGCCTTGTATATTGATAATATTCAGATTACAGAGAAACGGCACTTCGGCAGTACTTCGGTACCGAAAAATCAGAACGTTACAAATGAATCCGCTTGAAAGCTATATATAGGGACAGAGGTTCCGCTTGAAAGGTTCGTATGTCGGTTCAAGTGGAATCATCCATTCAAGCGGAATCACAATAATACCAGCCTAAAACTTCATATTTTCTCGTACAACACGCCCTGATCTAACAATTCTAATCCTAGACTCGATACAAGACGAAGTCGACAGATGTATGAACCAACAGACTCTCCCTCAGATGTTGATGAGTCTTAAGTGTCGAGTCTTCAACGTCTTCAGTCTTTATCAATCTTCGGGCTTCCAGAATCTCGATCTGTTTCTTATCTCACTCTAACTCTGTCTTCATCTAATCTCCCCTTCAGATCTCTTGATTCTTTGAGTTCATCAGCATCAGCAATCTCAGGATCAGAACCTGGCTCTTTGTCAATCAGACTCCCCCCCCCCAACTTGTGCTAGGATCGTAGTCTTGGCTATTTTCATATACAAGCATTACTACTAGGCTCTCCTGCATATCCTCTACCCAAAACATAAGTTTCATAAAAATAAGATATAACAAATTTTAAAATTCTGATGACCACATGTAAACATATCATTCATTTTCAGAACCATTTTCTTACAATAAACTCCTTTTCTCTAAAAACTTTTCAATCACACTATCCCAAACCTGTTCATCATGTTCAGCACTCGGGATTTTGAAAACAACTCTTCAATATCAGTTGTCTAAAATCTTTTTGAATTTTTCAAAATTTTATGCTAAAACACACCGAAAATCTTTTTGGATTTTTTATATAACTGAAAAGAAATGCATTAAAGAAATATTTAAAGACAATGTTTTTTGTGAGTTTGTGTAAGAGGATCATATCAGTTTCTGAGACAAAGCACCAATCACCGTTAAGCTTTAAACATTATAAGTTCTAAACAATTCACTTATATTGTCAGTATATTGGTCCACTTAAATTTTCACACAAAGTTCAACTGTTTCGAGATACGATATTAATGTTTTAATGACTTAAACTTATTCGCGTGTCCCACTTCTTGAATATACTCCCGTATCCAGATCCCAATATTCAGTCTTACAGGTGAGTATACCTAGATGATATCTGTAAGGGGTTAGTTGCGAGACCGTGAGAGTCCAGGTCAGAACTTCCGTTCAGCAGAGAGATAATGACTCGACTTTTGGTGTGTCCCCTTTAGAGGATCTTTTCTTCAACAGCACATGATTAGCATTTTTCAATGTTTCATCATTTTTTATGCTGAGGGCGGTGCTTATTTCAAGCAATGCGAAAAGTATTATACGGGGACTTGGTCAGAATTTCCATTCAGCAGAAGTCCCGGGATAATACCCCAGATATCACTAAGCATAAAGACCTAGTATCTCAGAAAGAGGGGTCTTTCAAACAAGATTTTGGGGTTACCCATATATCCGAGAGATGTTACCCACGAATTAAGCAAGTTTGAATTTAGATTTATATCTCGACACAATTTACTAAATGTGCAAAAACCTACTGGCACATCATCAGTGAGACCGTTTATCACATTTTTGACTTTCTAAATCTTTAGCGTGCTGTGATAGTCCACTGATGTACTATCATTTCCTCTTTTATACAACAGAACTCATTTTGAATTTTATCATGTTTTTGACTTTTTTCAAATTTTTAATGTTTTAGGATTTTCTGAAAAATTTTACTCCCCCTAAAATGCAAATACATTTAAAAAAAATTTGAAAACAAACTGTACAAAAACATGACAACTGATATCAAATCATTTCAAATCGCCATCCTCTTAGCATAAACAATCAGAACTCCCCCTCTCAACAAACTATTTTTCCATTGTGATTTCAAAACACTTAGGTTTGTTTTAATCAAATGGTTTTTCCGGAAAATAAGTTGTGTTGTAACCACTTGTAGGTTGGGGTTCATTTAGTCACATTGTTTTTTTTAATCACTAAAATGAGGATTACATCAAGTTCAAATTAATGACCTTGACTAATCACTATGACAGAATAACCTCTGTACCACTTGGAAGATAATCAATCAAACATATACCCAGAAAGATGTCGATTCATGCTCCACGCTTACTAACCTGGGAGCTCCGGCAAGTCAGGTGTTTACTCAAACATTATGTCCACCCAAGCCTGACCAGCCTTGGGTGATTTTGGTACACATCTATCCCACCAACATTTTGATTTGTAAAATTCTTTTGCACCTCTTACCTTTCTGTCAACTATTTTCCCAAAAATATGTTTGACTTTCCCATTGAAAGTCTTCTCAACATCAAATTCTCCTTTACCAGTGAAGAATTGATTTGAGATCTCAACCTTGCCAACTTTCAACTTCAAATTTTCCTTTGACAATGGAGGAAAATTCTCATCGTTCACTTCTGGAACAGAATCTACAATCTTTTTCTCAACAAATGACTCCTCTGATTTTATGGAACCAGATTCATTGTCAGAACTATTTTCAGCTTTAACAACCCACTTTTGCTTGTTCAAATCACCTCTTCTTTTGTAAAACCTTTTTGAGTTTTCACTATTTTTAGAAATTGATTTTGTGATTTTAGGTTTCTCAGTTGATTGTTTCTGTTCATCAACACATTTTCTTTTTGAAACAAAATTAGAAGAAACTCCCTGTTGTTTGTAGTTGGACATGGGACAATTCCAAGCAATATGTCCAACTTCTTGGCATGTGAAACAGGTTCTTCTATCAACTCTTTGAGCAAACATCCTCACATTCTTCTTCGCTTCAGCAAGAAACTCCTGGTTTGACTGTTTCCAAAATGGTTTCTTCTGTTCATCCTCTGAACTTCCACCTGCAACAAATTTTGTATTTGGTTTATAAGTTTTTTGATTTTTATAATTTTCGGGTGAAACAAAACCAAGACTTTTCTTTTCGAAGTTACCATTATGGTTGGTTTCTTTTGAAAACCATAACCACAATTATAACCTATTTTCTTGTTTATCTTTTGTTTGATTCTTGAAGTGTAAGGTTTAGGTTTTTCAGAAAGATTTAAATCTCTTATTTCAGAAATATTAATTTCTGTCAATTTGAAAACCTTTTTTTATCTTTTCAGTCTTAACACTTCTTATTGGGAATTCCTCATCAGAATATAATTTTTCTGAATCATTCAACGTATATGCTACTTTGATTGATCCATCATTCAAGTTAGATTTTGATAACATGAATTCTTTATTGTAAACCCTTTTAACCTGTGAACTCAGACTCTTCTCAGATGAACTCGAACTATCTGACTTAGACTCCGACTTTGACTCTTAATCCATATCCAACACCTGATCGACAATTCTCTTAACTAATTCAGACTCATGATCAGTGTCAGATGCTGTGAATGTGACATCAATATTTTCTGGTAATTCATCAGTGATTTCAGACTTTAATTTGATGTTTAGAGCCTTGTCTACTCGTTCCTCATTTGGTTTCCTGGGAGAATAACTCTCAAAGATAGGAGGCGGACATCTATTATACTTGGCACTTGGTTTCTTACCTGTATCAGTATCTTCAGTCTTTTCTTTCTTGAAAGCCTCAAGACCTGCAACAGTAGGATAAACACGATCAATCAAATAATCACAAGTAGTATAACTCAACATTAATCGTTTAATACTTTCACTCTCAATATTCTCAAGTTTCAACTCCTGCTTCAGCTTAGCACAATCTTCAATATTGTGACATCTGTGCCTCCAAGACCATCGAACAAATACCAAAACAATGAAATATTGTATTTCATACTTGGAAAATTTTATAAATATGTGTATCGTTTGCACATATCAATTCTCGTTCGATTTCAAGCTCTAAATCGCTTTCTGGAAAGTTATACGCAAACTGGTGTGTAAACGCAGTCAGTTTAATGCGACAAACACTCCAGAATAGTGAAATAGGCTTAACATACCTTAAATAACCTTCACATAACTTAGAAATAAGTTTTGGATGGTTTGGTGTGTCGAAAACAAGTTTGTTCAATCGCAGGGACTATTTGTGTCAAACTGCGAAACTATACCGATTCGTATGGTGTCGAACAGTCCAGAACTTGATCATAAGTTAAACATACCATATATAACCTAATCATAGCTTAGAAACAAGCTTTGAGTGGTTCGGTGTGCGAAAACATGCTTATATGATCTTTCAGGGACTAAAAGTGTCAAAAACGACGTAAGTTTGCATTTTCGTGCATATCTTACGTTCTGGACACATCTGGACATCCAAAATTTTTGTACACACTAAAATATTTTTATTTTAGTGATCGCCATGCAAAAATTCCATTCGTCGCTTAATTTGGATCGATTTTGCGTTCGTTACGACTTCCGTCGTAATTAACCGAACAACGCGATCGTACGACCAAACGAACCGACATCCGAGATATTTTTGAGCATGTTTTGAGTCCCCTATACTTTAACTTCATTTTAGAGCCTTGAAATGAGGTTAACGGGGTTTAAACGCATCGAAAAAGGCTTTAAACACGTGCAGGGACCATTTCTGCCATTTTTGAAACTTTGCTGAACCTGATACATGGTAGCGTAGCGCGAGCACCTACTGCCTATGCCGTCGCGCTACGCGAGCGTCACATCTGGGCAGAAAGTCTGTTTTCAGCAACAGTTTGTAAATTCAGGGGCCAATCTTGCAATTTCTTTGTGTGGTAACCAAGTTACCACCTCTCCAAGGCTTTGCACCTGCTCCTAACAAATGTATGGTTGTGATTTCATGCTTAATGGCTAATAAAAACACTTGGAGTGATCTTGTTCTTCATGTCCAACTATAAATACCATGCTCCATCAACTCATTTCTTTGCTCATTCCTCATTTCCTCCCTTCTTATCTACTTTGGAGCTCTCTCAACTGATTTGGGACTTGTCTTCTTTGTAGAAAAGATAGCAAGGACTATTGTGAGCCTTCTTTCATTCTTTTTCTTGTTTGTTCTTTATGTAGTGCAGAAAGTCAAACAGTTTGGCCAACAGTTTGACTTTCGGTTTTGACCATCAATTGGTCAAGTCAAAGTTCAATTGAACTTTGACACGTGATTGTAATCACGATAGTTATAATCCTTCGTGATTATAACCGCTGATTACCACGTTATCTAGTTGTAGTGTCGAGTCAAAGTTTCGGTCAAAATGCGTTTTAGCACGCATTTTGCAACGGAACTACTTTAGGTTATCAAAACACTTCGTTTTGATACCAAATCAGTAGGTTAGACATGTTTTGACATGTCTAACTCGACACTATTAGTTTGTGCTTGTTTAGCGTCGTAAGATATGCGGTCTAAACAACCGCTTATACTTCCGAACCCGACCCGTTTGGTCGATCTTTGGATCCGACCAAGCTTAGTTAGTGATCATAATTTCATAGGGAATAACCACTGAGGTTATAACCTTATGATCACATAGGATTGGTTAGTCATTTGCTAGTTAGCTTGTATGCCCATAGTAAATGACCAAAATGCCCTTTTGAAGCTAAAATCCGTATTTTTGTCTATGTGAACACATTTTTGACAAGTAATCTGATTTAGTAACATGTTTAGGGATAATTGGGCATGTAAGACTTGACATAGCACATAGATTACCATCCGAACATAGTTTTACGCTAACGACGCATTATAGTGGCTTATGTTACCATAATGGGTCGAAACGGGTCAAAAGCA
Organism: Helianthus annuus; assembly: GCF_002127325.2. Taxonomy (NCBI): domain Eukaryota; kingdom Viridiplantae; phylum Streptophyta; class Magnoliopsida; order Asterales; family Asteraceae; genus Helianthus; species Helianthus annuus. Next base: position 43,967,919 of record NC_035444.2, read on the forward strand.
CTTAGGTAGGCCTTTCAATCAGAATGATGGGACTATTAAATCATACCACATGAGTTTAATTACTCATTTGATTTATAGAACCTCATTCTATCCTATCTCCCGATTTAGGTGTCGATTTATTTATCTAGCAATCCGATACTAGGTACCACTTGATTCCTTGATTGCCCGTGCATCAATAGTTCACAAAATCAAGGATACCCTACAATCTCAAGTGAGTACATAGTTCCCCTATTTTACCATTTTCAATTGTTTTGGGGTGAATCATATGTACAAAACGATTTTCAAGGCTTAAACGATGATTTCAAAAACGATTAAGATGGTTTATACAAAACTAATAACGATTTCAATAAGGTGAACAAGACTTGTTGGTTGTAATTACATAACGAATGACATTCATTAGCTCTGATCAAGCCGACCAGTATTAGGTTATGGTACCATAGGATCTGACAAATCCCGTTATCAGACTACACCCATGGTTATGTGTGGGGGTTATGTAGGTAACGACCGAACCTGATGATTGTTAACTTACCCTTTGGTGGTTTGTTAATACGAAACGAGAAACGAGTTAAACGAGTCACGAAGGTTTGAATGTTGTTAACGAGACGACCAAAAGTATTTTTCACTATTAAAACGAATACGATTTTGGGTCGAGTTAAACGATTTGAAACGAGATACACGATTTGAAACGAGATAAACGAATTAAACGATTGGCTTTGGGTAGTGCTTAAATAATGGGATGGGTGTAGTATGATAGAATCATGGTAGATACGCCGCTGGTACTTCTTATATATAAGTGATTCTATCATATTACATTGCGTGTCATTATTTAGTTCACTTGGGAAAACGATTTGAAACGATATCACACAACGAGGTTTTCGAAACTATATAAACCATACGAGTTTTATTAACGAGCTTTTACGAGATGTTTCCGAATTATTTTACTAAAACAAATATTTTTGGGTTAAGACTCATGGCTACGAGATTTTATAAACTGTAACCAATTTGATTTGAGTTGGTTAACTATGTTGCGATACACTTTTCAAAACGAGGTTTGTATTTTGACTCTTGTAGTCTAACGAGGTATCGCAACATATAAACGAGCCATGAATCCGATACTCCCACAAAACCTATGTACTCGCCAGCAATATCTTTGCTGACTTTACTTTTTACATATGTTTCAGGTGATATTGCTTGATGTTGCTTGCTAGGAAGTTTGTGTCACATAGGACCTGGACGAGGCCTTAGTGACTTAAAAACAGTCATAACAATATGTAGTTTGTTTGTTTTGATTTAAAGACAATGTACATCACATAATAATTCAATAAAACAAAACATTTGGTTACCATGGTTGTGAAACAATAATTCTGTTGCAACACTCCCCGACGTTTCCGCCACGGTTTGTTGTTTTAACGTGGTCGGGGTGTGACAAATATACTCATTGATGACGCTCTACTTTGTCATTAATGTTGCGCTCATTTTTTCATTTGCTTTTTCGATTTCTGAATTTGTCCTTTTCAGACTATCAACTGTTCTATTCAGCACATCATATGACTCCTTCACATACTTCACATCAGACAGTAAATCTTCTTTAATCTTCTCTAATTCAGCAATCTTTTTGTCTTTCTCTTCACAAACTTTGCAAGATTCTGAACATTTCAAACATGGTCTTTCAACTTCAACCACCTTTTCAACTATCTTCTCAACCTCAATAGTCTTTTCTACTTCAACAATTTTCTCTATTTCAATAATCTTCTCTACTTTGACAACTTTTTCAACTTTAACTATTTTCTCTATCACTTTCTCCACTTCAACAATTTATTCTATTGCATTCTTATTCACTGCTTCATCTCTTGTTTCTCCAGCCTCTGTCTTTGCCTTTTCATCAGCGAGTAACTTTGCTGCTTCCAGCTCTCTCTTTAATCTGTCAATCTTCTTTTGATTCAGCATCTCAACTTTATCTGCATAGAAAAAATTAAAGCTGTCAGGATCAATGCTTTTTCTACATTTGTTAAGATATTCTTCCTCATCATCCTTATCAACATCACTCCCTAGATCTGGAAATATTGGAATTCTTTTCTGACAAGCTTCATCTTCCAGAACTCGGGCAACTAAAGCTGAATTAGGTATGTATTTGTCCCAGCTAAAACCCTCTGCAACAAACTCATCATCTTGATCTATTATCCCAAAATAAGCTTTCTTATTTGCTTCTTCGATCATTTTTCCATGAGCAATTTTCTGATCCTTTTGTTGAGGTTGTTGATCAATCTGATGAAAGATTGATTTATGATAATAATTGCTCTTATCTTGATTCCCAGTTGCTTCTTGGTTTTTACACTCTCGTTTAAAATCACCCTTTCCTTTACAATGGAAACAGGTTACTTTAGACTTGTCAAAACCTAATGGAGAGGTAGCCATTCCTCGAAACTCATCTCTGCCAGTTTGCTGAAATTTTTCTGCTTTCCTACATGCACTAGCCAAACACCACTTCACATCCATCAACTCAAGTTCCTCTGCATCAATTTGGTCATAATCTTCTTTTGTAAGCATCGGATTACCAATCTTGCCAGCAATCAAATTTTCATATGATTCCAACATAGCAACGAGTGATGCCATGTGTTGTTTAGCAATTTCAGGAGACAGGTTGGGACCATTTTGAATGGTTAAAGTAACATTGCACTTCAGATTTGTAGGATTCTGCTATTGAGGACTTGATGTTGTGCTATTTGGATCAAAACTTGAAAATGATGAAGAATATCCACCACTTTGAGTTGTAGTGCTAGCATTTGGACTAGAAGAACCAGCATCATTAAAAGCAGTACTAGTCTTTGGACTTTGGCTGGGGGTAGCCCCAAACTTGTTTCCTCGGTAATATAGACTGACATCCTGTTTAGCATTCGGATTTGTCATGATAGCCGTTTTCTGAATATCTAATTCCTGCTCTTCAATTTTCTGAATGAACTGTGCCAAATTCATACTCTCAGACTTCCTCATGAGTTTCACAATCATCAAATAAGTTCCCCACTTGTGCTGTGGTAAAGCTTCAGCTAGTTTATCGACCCACTCATCATCCTCTTTCTTAATATCCAATCTTCCCATTTCCAATACCAGATGACAATATCTATCAATGGTCTGCTTTGTTGTTTCATGATCAAAAGTTGTAAACATATCAAACGATTTCTTCAATAATGCCTTTTTGTTTTTGATCATATCTACACTCCCTCTGAATTTCTGAATCAAAGCCTCCCAAATTGATCTAGCTGTACCATTATGTTGAAGCAACACAAAGATATCTTCTTTTATCGCTTGTTGAAGAATACAGATCATCATTTTCTCACTTGTAAATTTTAACTTGTCACTCTCTGAATAGTCAACAATAGCTTTTTCAATCCCTCGTTCATTCTTTGGTCTCTCGTAATCTTTCAATAATGAACACCATGCATCAAATTTGTAAGCTTGCACCCAGTTCTCGAATTGATTTTTCCAACCTTGAAAATCTTCAATATACATGAGCTTTGGCGGTTTCTGATAAGTTCCTGTCTCACTCTCATTGTACACAGTTTCAGCAGCAGTAATTGGAGCAACCGGTGTCGTGAAAGCATTGTAAAACTCTTCAGCCATGATTCGGTAACACGTTTTTCAAGAATGAACAGTTTCAAGCGGAATAACAAGTTCAGATTCAAGCGGAATATTAAATCCCCAATTTCAAGCGAAATAATAACTCTAAGTTTCAAGCGAAATCACGAGCAACACTTTCAAGCGAAATACCCAAAAGCGTTTCAAGCGGAATATGCAACTTAGCAGTTTGGAGCGGAATTAGCAAGCTTTTGAAGCGAAATCTCTTATCTCGAGCGGAATATCCAATCTGAAGCGGAATCAGTGCACTTTCAAGCAGAATATCAAATTTCGCTTGAATTTTTCAAGCTGAATAACACGTTTGAAGCGGAATCAGATTGTAGATCGTTCAAGCGGAATCACTTCGAGAGTCCATTTCTGCCATTTTGAATCCGAATTTTAAGCTGAAACTTTCAAGGGTTTGTTAATATGTAGTTTTACACAATCTGTGAAAAATTTAGCTGATTTTGACCGTTAAAACTTGTTCAGTTGAAGAAATAAGGTGTAGAAGTGAGAAAACACAATGAAAACAGGCTGATATCTGCAGAACTCCTCCTCCTGAGCTCTGATACCACTTGTAGGATCGTGTACGTGACCCAAACGAGTCAATCAGAAGAGCTCTTATCCGTTTCAGAGGCGGAAACTAAGAAAAGAACTTGAAAAACAGCTTGTTTCACTTAAAATTGCCTTGTATATTGATAATATTCAGATTACAGACAAACGGCACTTCGGCAGCACTTCGGTACGGAAAATCAGAACGTTACAAATGAATCCGCTTGAAAGCTATATATAGGGACAGAGGTTCCGCTTGAAAGGTACATATGTCGGTTCAAGTGGAATCACTAATATTGTGATTTCGCTTGAAAGTGCACATATCACTTTCAAGTGGAATCATCCATTCAAGCGGAATCACAATAATAACAGCCTAAAACTTCATATTTTCTTATACAACGCGCCCTGATCTAACAATTCTAATCCTAGACTCGATACAAGATGAAGTCGATAGATGTATGCACCAACACGAACTGGACCTTTCACACGATCTGGTTCACCTCCAAACGATTTGGATCAGTTCAAATGACCAGGACCAACTTCCAAACGAATTGGAGTAGATTCAAACGAACTGGATCAATTTCCAAACGACCTGGACCTAAACTTCAATTTGTGCGACCTGATAAGTTCACCTCGTGTGAACTGATCAACTTTCACGCGAACTGACAACCTCGTGCGAGCTGGTTCACAAACTGATCAAACCGCGCGAGCTAGCTAGTTCAACTCGTACGAACTGGATAATTCTCGAACGAACTGATATGATTTTCACACGATTTGGTCCATTTTATCAAGTTTTAGATTGATTTTAGTTCTGATTTCTTCAAGGAATGATTAAAATAGTGTTTTACGTGTTATATGTGAAAATCAGGTCATTTTATCCGTGAAAACCTTCTGATTTTGATGAAAATGTGTACCAAGTGAGAAGAAATAAGTAGAAATAAGAAGTTTTTGATGAAATCGAGCTGAAATGGTAAGAACTCTTCCTCCTGAGCTCTGATACCACTTGTAGGATCGTTGAGTCGATCTATATGAGACAATCAGAAGAGTTATAGACCAAATCAGAGGTGGAATCCATTGATTTGATCTTCATTCAGCTTGATATGCAATTAGATTCACTTTAACTATCTCTTGTATTGATTTCAGAACGTTTTACAAGCGGGAGACACCTCAGCAGAGCTCCGCTACCAGAATCAGGAATGTTACAAATGAGAGACCCAAGACATCTATTTATAGGAAACCCACTTCGCACGAACCAGCAACATGCCAGTTCGTAGAAACTGAACTGGCCACTTCGTGTGAACCTGCTGGTTCTGCACTGTTTCCCGTTTCTTTCATACTATGTGTCCTGATATATCAAACCTATTACAAGACTCGATACAAGAAGAAGTCGACAGACATATGCACGAACAATAAGTATGGGAGAAGGATGGATATGAACATGGGTTTCTATCGGATCCGACTTGTCTCGCCGTGTCATGTCTTCTGTTCGGTTCAAACGTTCAGTTTATTGCTCCGGAAGATCTACAACCTCTTCCACCACATCACCATCAAACATAGTACCACTAGCCAAAACATCCTGCTCGCGTTTAATTTGGACTATTTCCTCCGCCAATTGACCCACTTGCATCACCAATACTTCATGGGCTTTATCTCTCACTTCATTCGCTTTCTTCATATCTTTGATATCCTCGTGATATCCTTTCACCATGTTTATGAGGGCATCAAGCTTGGAATGCATCGAATCTTGTGGTTTCTCGTATGCCGGTTGAGGGTATTTGTAACACCCCAATCGTGTAATACAACAACACGCGGCGAAAATATCAGGGAGTCACGTTTCAAATTGCTCACAACTACTGGTACTAAATTGTTTCAATATTATTAACATCGTTTTACTAACAAAGAATACATGTAATTGTTCTTTTGTTTCAGAAGTCTAAGGCCTGAAAGCAGTCCTATGCATTTCATGCTTGAAATAGACGAAAACCTGAAACATATGCGAAAACAGTCAGCATAAAAATGACGGCGAATACATAGGTTTTATTAGCCAAGTAAATGGCAAAACATTTGGTATTGTATTACAAAATCTTAATTGTGAAAACTTGTGACAAATAGGTTTTGTATATGGCAATATGATTATTACTAAGTCATTTTATGCCTTACATTGTATTTTCGATTAAACCATTGTAAAAACTTGTTAATATGGTATTAGGAATCCAATCGAGGATTAATAATAATTGTTTTGAAATAAATCAAAACTTCTGAAAGTATTATATAAATCAAATCAACGAGACATAATAATACTTCAGATATCTTTCTAAGAATCCAACATATAGAGATATGGGAGATTCTACAAAGATTTGGATAATTGAACACTGAAACAATCATACACAAAATCCTAAAGTGATCCAGATAATGCTAAAGAATAATAAAATAAGAACACTTATATATAGCAAGTACCAGCGGCGTATCCACCATGTTCTTATTTTATTACACGCGTTTCGTTATCTAAATCACAACTACCATATAAACACATAATCGTCAACTTGTTCCACCTTGTAACCATGTATTAAAGTACATAATGAGTGCAAACAGAGGCTCCAATATTAGTACTCTAAATATCCCATACATGACTAACTATGAAGATAGATAGATGCTACAGGGATCAGGTTCTTGTCACATTGTTTAATCTAACATGGATTAAAGTACGCAGTGAATCCAAACATGGACTCCAATATTAGTACTCTAAACATCCCATATAAGTCTAACTATGAAGATAGATAGATAGATAGATGGATGGATGGATGGATGGATGGATGGATGGATGGATGGATGGATGGATGGATGGATGGATGGATGGATGGATGGATGGATGGATGGATGGATGGATGGATGGATGGATGGATGGATGGATGGATGGATGGATAGATAGATAGATGGATGGATAGATAGATGGATGGATAGATAGATGGATGGATAGATAGATGGATGGATAGATAGATGGATGGATAGATAGATGGATGGATAGATAGATAGATGGATAGATAGATAGATAGATAGATAGATAGATAGATAGATAGATAGATAGATAGATAGATAGATAGATAGATAGATAGATAGATAGATAGATAGATAGATAGATAGATAGATAGATAGATAGATAGATAGATAGATAGATAGATAGATAGATAGATAGATAGATAGATAGATAGATAGATAGATAGATAGATAGATAGATAGATAGATAGATAGATAGATAGATAGATAGATAGATAGATTACGCCACTTTAACGCGTCTTACGACCCATTACGACCCATTAAGGTAGCTTACGCCACTTTAACGCGTCGTTTGCGCGAAAGCGCGTTCGAGATGCCTAACTAGTCCTACGACAAGTATTATATGCCTTAACATATCTAATTATGTTATATAATCAGCTTAGATGTCAAAACATGTGTTACATATGCTTAAAATGAATTTATACGTAAAAAGGGCATTTTGGTCATTTTCCTAAGGCATATAAATTACCTATCTTACAACTACTTAAACGAAGTGACCATAAGGTATAACTTCAAAAGGTTATTCCCTATACAACTATGGTCACAATACATGTTTGATCGGATCCTAATGATCGACCAAACGAGTCGGGTTCGAAAGTCTAAGCGGTTGTTTAGACCGCTTATCTTAGGACCCTATTTAATCACTAAACCTAAAGTGACGAGTTAAACATGTTAAAACATGTTTAACGAAGTTAGAAAACAAGTTTGGTATCAAAAGAAAGGGTCTTGATACCCAAGAGTAGTTTGGTTGCAAAATACGTAAGAATACGCATTTTGACCGAAACTACAACTCGTCACAACGCCTAAATAATGTGGTAATCAGTAGGTATAGTCACAAAGGACTATGACCATCGTGATTACGCTCACGTTGCGAAGTTCAAATGAACTTTGTGTTGACCATTGACTGGTCAAAGCAGAAAGTCAAACACTGTTTGACTTTCACGCTTAAAAATGCATAAAAGAACGAAAGAAGCTTACAAGAGGTCCAAGCGTTGGAGATTTGGTCCAAAATTCTAAGGTACGAAGTATAAGAACTCCAACTTAGAGAATGAATTCAGATCAAGGTGAGTTGCAAATGAAATCATGGGGGGTATTTATAGTTTTCGGGTAATTGTTAAGATCATTCCTCGAAAACCGAGCTTCGATCTAAGCCGTACATGTGCACCCCATGATTTGAATACCATGGGCACCTAAAAACAAGCCTATAGACTTGATAAAACCATTTGCAAACATGGGGAACAACTGGAAATGGCTGGAAAAGACTTTTGCTGATCTGGACAGTTTACACAGGCCGTGTAAGATCCTTACAAGGCTTACGCGCCCCGCCTGAACAACTATGGCAGATAGTCAAAAACAGTCCCTACAGCCCAGAAACTTGATTTTGATGCACTTTTTACACGTTTAAGCCCCGTTAACCCCATTTCAAGGCTCCAAAATGAAGTTAAAGTACAGGGAACTTAAAATATGCTCAAAAATATCTCGGATGTCGGTTCGTTTGGTCGTACGGTTGCGTTGTTTGGTTAATTACGACGAAACACGAACGGACGCGAAAAACGATCCAAATTACGCGACGAATGGAATTTTATTATGTCAATTACTACAATAAAATATTTTAATGATTACATAAATTTTTGGATGTCCGGATATATTCAGAACGTAAGATAAATTTTTGACGCTTTTAGTCCCTATTGATCAAATAAGTTTATTTTTGCGCACCAAACACCTCAAAGCCTAGTTATAAGATATGTAAAGGATGTTTAGGGCATATTTAACTTATGATCATGTTTCGAAATGTTTGTTACAGTACGAATCGGCATACTTTCGTAGTTTGTCGAAATTAATCCCTGTAAGCGAATAAACTTGATTTCGACACACCAAACCCTCCAAAACTTATTTCTAAGTTATGTAAAGGTAATTTAAGGTAGGTTAAGCCCATGTCACTATTCTGGAGTGTTTGTAGCATTAAACTGATTACGTTTACGCATTAGTTCATGTATAACTTCCTAGAAAGCGATTTAGAGCTCGAAATCGAACAAGAATTGATATGTGCAAATGATACATATATATACAGATCCCAAGTATGAAAGTATTCATTATAATAATCATCATACTCCTCCTCCCGGTAACTTGAGAAATATGTCAATTTGGGTTCATAGTAGTATTCTTGATAATGTAGTGGTGGTGGATTACCGTAGGAATACTGTTAAGATGGACCATTGAAATCTTCATAATCCGCCTTCCCATATTCGTACAATCCATAAATGTGGTCTTCCCAATCCTTGTAAGCTTGAACCTTCTCGTAGAAAACAGAGCAATCCTGTAATAGATGCGCTTCGCTTCCGCAACACTCACACGGATCATCATCTACCCAATTCATATTGAAAGATGGTGCCTGCAAAACATGTACCTGCACAAACAAGCTCAACCACCCAAAGTAAAATCACAAAAATACAAGAAAGAAAACTAAAACTAAAATCGAACAAGTAATGAAATACTCATCGCACTAGCTCTCCGGCAACGGCATCAAAATTTGATCGGAGTGTCGCGCTCCGGTCAAAGATAAGATTTGTATACCCAAATTACCCTTAAAAATAGCTAGTGGTAGTAAGGGCTCGAACCATGAAGAGTAGGTGGTTTACGAATGGACTTGATTGATTATAAATGGTTGTCACAATTTATGAAGTTTACTAGTTTGTTTTTATGATTTTTATTTGATTGAAGGATATTGAATTAAACTAATAAAGTTGATTGGAATAAATAACTACTACAAATTAAAGGATTGCAAGACTTGAATAATGATAATAGAATAAGATGGAATAACAAGGTTCACACCCGGTTTCAACAAATTTAAGACCTAGGGTTACTACGTGTTTCAATTTGGTTTACTCGAATTAGTTAATTAACGGGTTAACAATCACAAAGATTAGGTGCAAATCGCTATTAACGTCATGGACAAGAGACCACGATGCACTTCGTTACCTTGGACTAGCAGCATAAATACGTGTATTCGTTTCACAAAGTCAAATTTAATGATTCACTCGACAATTCGAAAATTCAATACAAACGTAGGACAATTGTCTAAAGATTCAAACACAATTCAAGTTGTCACAAACCAAACATCAAACAAGTAATAAGAACCCTAAATCTTACAAAACTCTACACCGGGGTGAAACCTCCAAGAAATTAGCCATGCATGATCGAAAGAACTTTATCACCGGATGTTGAAAGCTTGATCTTGATCATCTTGAAGCTTAGAGAATGATGGAATGGTGATTGTGGTTTGGTAATGGTGGAATTGAATGGATGGTGGAATGGTTAGGGTTTGAAAATTGGAGATGATGATGAATTCGATGATTGTTCGGTTGATAATGGATGATGATTGTGTTATAGATGGATTGGAAGTGAAGATGGATGTGAATAATGGCTCCAAGGTGAATTTCAAACTCCAACACAACCGACAATGCAACATTCGCGTGGTTAGGGTTTGAAAGATGGATTGGTCTAAGATGTTTTATGTTCGTTCCATAAACCGACAATGCAACATTCGTGTCGCCATAAACGAGAGACCGTCGCCGACGGCTTGGTGACCCGTCGGTTACGCTGCCCAGAAACTCAAAACCCCGCACGACGCATTATACTACTGGTTACTGTTGGTGCAGTCATCTGTCGTCTTCGTCTTATGTCGAGTCTTGAGCTCGCATTATGGATCTGATCGAACATGATGTCATCTTATACAATGATGACATCATAGAAATGACATCATCATTGCATTTAATCACAAAATGTCAAAGTCTACGGTTATTTGAAAGATTATATTTTCTAGTAGATAAAAGACAAAAGAATGGAAGGTCCAATCAATGAAAAGGTTCATCATGGAGGTCCAATGAGAAGTCACCATATAATGGTCCAATGAGAGGCTTTATTTGAGAAGATAAGGATCTAGCCGTTTGAATCATATGAAATATGTTGACCGTTTGAGATCAAGACCGTTTGAACTGCCATCGTTTGAAGGTGTGGCCGTTTGAACTGCCGTCGTTTGAAATAGGTGGCCGTTTGAGATGTTTTCAAACGGATAGGTTGTCACTATAAATAGGTTTCAGGTCTTTGTCATTTGTAACGATTCCAGATTTGATACCGAGGTATTGCCGGTGTTCCTTGTAATTGTAAACGCTGTAAAATCAATATACAAGAGGTTTAAAGTGTGATTCAAGCTGTATTCATGTCCGTTTCTTTGTTTCCGTCTCTGAAACGGATTTGAGCTCTTCCGAACGACTCGTTTAGGTCGCTACACGATCCTACAATTGGTATCAAAGCTCAGGAAGAAGAGTTCTATACAATTCAGCTGCATCTTCTACTTCTACACCTTTCTTTTTCGAATTTATCAAGTTTTCAGGGTTAAAATCGGCTGAAACTTTCATATTGTGTGCGTAATTGTGTTTTGTCAAATCCTTGAGAATATCAGACATAAACTCATAGTAAAAGTGATAAAAATTGGATGAAATAGGATGTCCGTTTGAACGTATATCAATCTGACCGTTTGAACAACTTCCTATCGTTTGAAAATTGATCCTATCGTTTGAAAACGACATCTGTTGTTTGAAAAACATTTCCCATCGTTTGAAATATAACGACCGTTTGAAAATTACATAGTTGATCGTTTGAATGATCCCCATCGTTTGAATAGTGCATCCTTTGAACATCATCCCGTTTGAAATCTTGTGTAACCTTTTGAAATATAACATGACTGTTTGAAAAATGATTACCATTTGAAAGTTTTCTTTGAAAATTGTGAATATTGTGTATTTCATTAAACAAATGTGTCAGTTTTACATGTGATCTGTCGTGGATCTGTCATATCGATCTAGTCACAATTATATTAACACATGTTATCGGTTACAATTTGAGGGGTGTAATTGTCAGTTTGTGAATATTGAATACTGTTTTCGGATATAGGCTCAATCACTAATGAATAATATGTCGGCAGTTAATATTGAATATTGTCAGTTTGTGAAGAGATAATATTCCATGTTTAGTTTTTGTGGCCCAATAGATAAATAGGATTGAACATTGAATAATGTGTGTTGCCGCCCACTAAAGTCCAATGGTTAATTGTTAATTGTTGACGGCCCAATAATGGTTGCCGCCCATTTGCATCATTCACAGACTTTAAATCACCGCTCATTTGATCACCGCCCAAGACCCAATCAGCATTCGCAGCCCATGTGATTTGTTTAATGTAACTAGGGTGCTTCTGACAAAGTGCATCGTATCTTGTTCTATTTGCTAAAGGTGATCATAACTATTTGATGTGCATGTGATTTTTTTATGTTTGTCGGATAGTGTGGTTTTTGTCAGGATTGTTCGAATATTTAATCCGTGTCTCGTTCGAATATTTAATCCGTGTCTCAGTAGTTTGCATGTTTTGACAACAAACTTAATTCACATAAATTTCAGTCTGCACAGTGTATCAATCTTTAGTCCACACGGAATATTCATCAGTTCGAGTCATATCAGTTCGCACAGAGTATCAGTTTGATTCAGTTGCTTTGATAAGTGTTTTAAACTGATTGTGTTTTGTTTGTTTGTTTCAGGTGTTTCACGAGGTGAATCATTTCATTTGAAAGGGGATCTAGCTTGAATTTGATATTTCATTTTAAGTGACTGTCTCGATAAACGTGTTTCCGAATCATGGACTTAAAATTCATTAATATGACTAGTGAAACAGTTAATAGAATAACTGTATTAAAGAAAGAATTTGATTTGTTTTCAGGTTGTCCAGGAGAAAGTACAAAGAGTATCATTGAGAGGTATAGTCATCTTGTTCGCTCAATGTCTGAGAAGGGTATTCAGAAAAAACCAAATGAATGGGTTAAGAGATTAGCCAATTCCATACCTCAACAAGAATGGGGTACATATCTGTTAGAGTTAAAAAGAAATGGAGAATACTCTAGATTGTCAATTTGTCAATTCATTAAAAAGCTTGAAGAACAAATGGAGAACAATGATGTGAATAAGAAGAATCAAGAAGAAAAATCCGTTTCATCCGATGAAAGTTCAGAAGAATCAATTGTTGTTGATCAAAAATCAACTGATTCTGGTTCTTCAGATGAAAGTTCCGAAAGAGCATTCGTTTTTGATCAAACATCATCTAACTCTGGTTCTTCAGATGATAGTTCTGACAAATCAGTAGAGTTTAACCAATCACCAACTGATAATAGTAGTGTTAATGAGAAGATTATTGAAGCAGAAAAGGTGACTGAAGCTGAGAAAGTTATTGAAGTTGAAAAAATCATAGAGATCGAAAAGATTGTTGAAGTCACAAAACCTTGTCTTACGTGTTTAGGGTCTTTTAAACAATGTATAGAAAAAGATGAGAGGTTTAGTGAGTTAGAAAAGTTGAAAGAACAATTGTTATTTGATGTAAAGAATTTGAAAAAGTCGTATGATGTATTGAACAGGCATGTGAATAGTCTGGAAAAGACTAACTCTGAAAGAGAGAAAGCTTTGAAGATGATGAATGCTACAATGATGACAAAGCAAAAAGAGATCAACATGTACATAGAAGAATGTGCAAAGTTGAAGAAAGAGTTGGAGAGTGAAGCAGCTGAAAATGAAAGAATCAGAAGATTGCTGCAAAGTTACAAAGGGTGTGACTACGTGATGGATAGAATTTATCCAACAGTTGAAGGTTTTGAGGCATTTAAAGATGAACAACCAAAGAAGAGAAAGGATACTGGTGAGAAACAGGGTGTCTGTTATAATAAGTGTCCGCCTCCGATTTGGGAAGGGTACTCGCCTAGAAAACCTAACGAGGAAGAACTAAAACAGGCAGTCAATATTAAGTTAGAATCCGAGATAACCAATGTTTTACCAGATAATATTGACGTCACGTTCACAGCGTCTGACACAGATCATGAGTCCGATTTGATAAAACGAGTGGTCGATCAGGTGTTGGAAAAGGATGAGGAGTCTGAGTCAAAGTTCGAGTCCGAAAGTTCGTGTCAATCAGTCAGGAGTTCAAGTTTCTCCGAAAAGAGTTCAAAATCGTCGGAAAAATGGGTTTACAGTAAAGAGTTTTTATTGTCAAAATCTAATTTGAATGACGAAACGTTTGAAGTTGCATATACTTTGAATGATTCTGACAAATTATATTTTGATAAAGAGTTTCCAATAAGAGGTGTTAAACCAGAAATGATTAAAAAGGTTTTCAAACTAACAGAAATTAATATTTCTGAAATAAAAGATGAAAATCTTATTGTAAAACCTAAATTTTACACCTCAAGAGTTCAACAAAGACTAAACAAGAAAAAAGGTTACAATTCTGGTTCTGGTTTTCAAAAGAAACCAAACCAAAATCGTAGCTACAAAAAGAAAGGACTTGGTTTTACTCCACCAGAAAACTATAAAAATGGAAAATTTTCTAAAACAAATACAAAATTTGTTTCAGGTACTAGCTCGGAAGAGGAAGCAAAAAGCACATTCTGGAGACAAACTAACAAAGAATTTCTTGCCGAGAAGAGAAAGAATGGAGCTTATGTGACGAAAGAAACCAGAACCTGTTTCCGATGCAATGAAGCTGGTCACATTGCATGGAACTGTCCGAAAGCGACAAACATTAAACAGGGAGTTTCTGGAAAAATGAAAGAAGTTGTTGTTGATAAAACCGAACCACCAACTGAACAATTTAAAGTTTTCAAAAATTCTACATTTGAAGTTGGTGAATCTTCGAAGAGATTTTACAAGCGAAGTGTAAAACTTGACAACCAAAAATGGGTTGTTAAGAAATCTGAGATAAAATCTGGCGATGAGTCTGATTCCACAAAATCAGAGGAGCCACAGTTTGATGAGAGTGATGAAAACTCAGTTCCTTCAATGGATGACGAGAACTTTCCACCATTGAGGACTGAGAATTTTAAAAGAAAAGTTAGAAAGACTGAAGTCTCAAATCAGGATTATTCTGAAAAGGATAATTTTGATGTTGAGAAAGCTTTTAACGGAAATGTAAAGAAAATTTTCGGTAAAATGGTTGATGGGAAGGTGAAAGGGGTAAAAGACTTCTACGCTACAAAGAAAGCAACTTACACCCCAACTAAATCCGAATTGAAATCACCCAAGGCTGGTCAGGCTTGGGTGGACATTTTCTTCGTTTGAAAAACCTGACTTGCTGGAGATCCCAAGTTTGTAATAGTGGATCAGGAATCGGCATCATTCATGTATTATGAGTTTGTATGAAAAAATTCTTAAAATTGTAATAACTTTACAGGTTGAATGACTACGCCGGAGCTTCCAGGTTGGTAAGTGCGAAGCAGGAATCGGCATTCTGATTAGTAAAATGGTTTGTGTAGAAGTGACATACCTACAAGTGATATTGTTTGGTTATTTTTACAAGTGGTTTAGAGGTTGCTTGTTTTCAAACAGTGAATCAAGGACATTAAGTTGTACTTGATTTACTATATTTGATAAAATTAACAAGATGATGAACCATATCCCCGTACTTAACCAAGTGGTAAAAACAAACTCATTTTCCGGAAAAATCATTTTGATTAAAACAAACTTAAGTGTTTTGAAATCTAAATGAGAAAATAGTTTTTTGATATGGGGAGTTCTGATTGTTTATGCCAAGAGAATGGCGAATTGATGCGATTTGATATCGATTGTCATGTTTTTGTACAGTTTGTTTTCAATTTTCTTTAATATGTTTGCATTTTAGGGGGAGTAGAAATTTCAGAAAATCCAAAAACATTAGAAAATTTGAAAAAGCCAAAAACATGATAAAATCAAAAATGAGTTTTGTTGTATAAAAGAGGAAATGATAGTACATCAGTGGACTATCACAACATGCTAAAGAATTGGAAAGTTTAAAAGTGATAAACAATCTTACTGCGGATGTATCAGTAGATTTTTACACATTTAGTAGATTGTGACGAGATATAAACCTAAATTTCAAACTTGCTTATTCTGTGGGTTAACAAAACTGCTCTGATATATAGGTAACCCCTGAAATCTTGTTTGAAAGATCCCTTATTCTGAGATACTAGGTCTTTATGCTCAGTGATATCTGGGGTATTATCCCGGGACTTCTGCTGTATGGAAGTACTGACCTAGTCCCCGGATAATACTTTCTGCAAATGCTTGAAAAAGTGCCGCCCTCAGCAAATTGATGAAACAATAAAATTGATAGTCATTGCTGTTGTAAAAAAGATCCTCTAAAGGGGACCCACCAAAAGTCGAGCCGTCATCTCTCTGCTAAACGGAAGTTCTGACCTGAGCTCTCACGGTTTCGCACCTAACCCGTATACAGATATCAGCTGTGGTATACTCACCTGTAAGACTGAATATTGGGATCTGGATACGGGAGTATATTCAAGTAGTGGGACACACGGATAAGTTTAAGTTCTTAAAACATTAATATCGTATCTCGGATCAGTTGAACTTTGTGTGAAAATTTCAGTGGACCGATATACTGACAATCTAGGTAAATTGTTTAAAACTGAAAATGAAATCAGCTTAACGGTGTTAGTGACATGTCTCATAAACTGATATGATCCTCTTACACGAACTCACAAAAATATTGTTTGTATATATTTCTTATCTGCATTTTAGTTTCTTTTATTCCAAAATCCAAAAAAAATTTCAGTGTGTTTTAGCATGAACTTTTGAAAAGTTCAAAAATATTTTCGACAACTGATATTGGAGAGCTAATTTTCAAAATTTCGAGTGCTAAACATGATGAGCTATATTTGAGGGGGAGTGTTTGTTTGGAATTAAATGTTTTCATAATCTAACCCTAAAGTGGTTCATCAGATTGGAAAATTATTGTGTTTTTGAGAAGTGATTTGGAGTTAGTACATGTGTTTGTGATTAAAATATATATGTGAGAGAAATTTTACTTTGAGGTAGAGTTTTTGCAAGATAAGATGAAAAGCTGTGAGATGGAAAGACAGACAAAGATCCTAATGCTGATGATGCTGATGATCTGAAGAAATGCCAGCATATCGCAAGGGGGAGTCTGAAGACCTGCAAGAAAAGACTGAGAGTGAAGCTCAGAGACAGATCAAGACTGAAGATTGTGAAGACTCGACACTTAAGACTCGTCAACATCTGAGGGGGAGTTTGTTGGTGCAGTCATCTGTCGTCTTCGTCTTATGTCGAGTCTTGAGCTCGCATTACGGATCTGATCGAACATGATGTCATCTTATACAATGATGACATCATAGAAATGACATCATCATTGCATTTAATCACAAAATGTCAAAGTCTACGGTTATTTGAAAGATTATATTTTCTAGTAGATAAAAGACAAAAGAATGGAAGGTCCAATCAATGAAAAGGTTCATCATGGAGGTCCAATGAGAAGTCACCATATAATGGTCCAATGAGAGGCTTTGTTTGAGAAGATAAGGATCTAGCCGTTTGAATCATATGAAATATGTTGACCGTTTGAGATCAAGACCGTTTGAACTGCCATCGTTTGATGGTGTGGCCGTTTGAACTGCCGTCGTTTGAAATAGGTGGCCGTTTGAGATGTTTTCAAACGGATAGGTTGTCACTATAAATAGGTTTCAGGTCTTTGTCATTTGTAACGATTCCAGATTTGATACCGAGGTATTGCCGGTGTTCCTTGTAATTGTAAACGCTGTAAAATCAATATACAAGAGCTTTAAAGTGTGATTCAAGCTGTATTCATGTCCGTTTCTTTGTTTCCGCCTCTGAAACGGATTTGAGCTCTTCTGAACGACTCTTTTAGGTCGCTACACGATCCTACAGTTACGACCATTTTGTAGCAACGGGATTTGTAGAGGGCGTCGCGGATGGCCCTCCACGGCATCTGTCACACCCCCAAAAATCCACCCGCGGAGTACTACCGCTTGGAGGCGTGACTGACCAGGATCCAGCCACCAATCATACTGAACAAGCATATAAATAGTTATAAAAGTCTAACCAATACGATTGGTGTCCAAACAAAAACAAAGTTTAAGTTGCAAGCGGAAGCATAAGTCTCAAAATAAAACATAAGTTCAATTGTTTCAAGTTTATCATAGTACGCAGCAATCCGTGTCCCACAACGACTCTCCTCCAGGCAAGCTCCAGTTGAATACCTATGGTCCTGCAAAGCATGCAGTAACGAGTCAACAACTAGTTGAGTGAGTTCACAGTTGGGTGTTCGTTTTAGTTGTTTCGAAAACAGTTTCCTTTATCTGGCATCCTGCCGTGGGGGTTACCCCATAGTTTAAAAAAAACGTGTCTTGTTCATTCCCAGTTACTCTGGCATACCAGCCGTGGGGGCTACCCCGTGTTAGTTATCAGGCATTTCGGCTGTGGGGGCTACCCCATGCGTACACTAGACTCTTTACCATATCGACTGCTGACTGTAGTCATGTTTATGTGCCCTGAAACTGTCAATGTCTATCATCATTGACGTGCCCCAGATCCATTAGTTCATGCCTGTCCTCTGCGGCACGGTGTGAGGTTTGTCAGACCTAAATAGCGCTATCTAACTAATGACCCGCTCGCCATTGGCCCGGCGATTAAGTCGATATAAAAAGGAGGGACTTCGTGATAGAGTTTTGGTCTAGTACGAGTTATCCGTCCACAAGGACGAGGAATCACATTCCTGAACCATTGCTGTCCTACCCAAGGAGGACGAGGAATCCACGTTCCTTAACCCCGTTCCCAACCCAGGGAATCCCATGCTTTGTAAAGGGTGTGAACTCACCTTGGTTTGCTCGGCAGTTAATCACAGAAAGGGCAATCAAGTTGCAAGTGGTCAACTATGTCCTAACATAGATACCATTTATATCAGATTTAAACCAAGCAGTGCACGTACAAGTAACGATCCTAGCATACAAGTTCTATCATGGCAATTTCAACAACAGTGCACAACATATTCAGTTAACAGTAGCACGTATAGCCTATATGTTCAGCCCAATTACTTAAGCCCAAAACACGCATTAAACAGTAGCACAAGGAGTCCATAAGGCCGGCCCATTAACTTAGGTCCATAACTAAGCAAGCCCAATAAGTGTGGTCTCGAGTCGCAACCGGACTCGCAAGCGTGGTTTCGAGTCATGCTGTTTGTGTTGATCATAGGTGGTTGCGAGTCGCAACCCATGTCGCAACTATGGTTTCGGCTGGTCATGCTATGGTTTCGAGTCGCAACAGGACTCGCAACCTGTGGTCTCGGCTTGTAAGGCTGTGGTCTCGAGTCGCAACCAGAGGTTTCGACTCCCCAGCAGTTGCTGATTCTGCACAGTTGTACTATCCAATAGAATTTCAATTTCATGCACCCTAATGTGTACTATCCACTTAAACATGTTTTGTTGTCCATCATTTAGCTAAAATGGATCAAACATAGCAGAATTCAAATATTCAAGCACCTTTATAGCACATTCAACTAGTTCTTCATATATTCATCATGTTCTTCAAACATTCAAATCACATTCATTATCATGTTCATGTTGTTCATCATCCCAACAACCCTTATCCAAGCACATTATGCATCTATCCTAATCATAACATGAACAACTATCAAAACACTTGAACTCAATACCACAATTCGGTCCTATACACAACCGATTACATGACAAATACAAACCGATTTCATGCTCATCAAAACTAGTGGTTCAAACTTCATTTAAACACAAGACATCATCAACCGAAATCAAGACATGTTAACCGATTCATCATTATCATACATATGATATCATCTTTGACAACAAGTAACAATTTTCTATCAAACAAACACCTTTATCATAAACAATCATTTCATGTATAAACAACTTAGCAAGCAAACATGATGTCATAATCATCAATCCAAGCACAAAACACAACAAGAATTACTAACCGGTTAAGAGATAGGAAAGGTGAACTCCAAATGTCGATTTCCAAGCTTGATCCGAAAATCCTAGTGCCAACCGAGAATAAAGTGTGTGTTTGTGTTTCTTAGGGTTTTTAGTAGGAGAGTGTGTGTAGGAAAGTGAGTGTGGTTGCCCAAAGAGTGGCAAGGTTGGCAAGAAGTATGATATATATACTAGTTCCACAAGGTGCACCCTAATGGGTTTAGTTTACAAGTCGGCTAAGGGGTTTACGGCCCAAATGGCCCAACCGGTTACTGTTCACTCGAGACCACATGGTCTCGAGTCGGGTCCTTGTGTTCTCGAGTCGCATACACACATACGTATACACATAGCATATAGTCACTTAGATTGCATACACATAAATCATATAATTCAACGATTCAATTAGCCATATATGTTCAAACACGTTACATCAAGATACATCGAAGATTCTAAATTTCGAGTTGTCACATCATCCCCAAGTTGAAAGAAATTTCGTCCCGAAATTTGATAGCACTCACTGAGGAAGCTAGTTAAGTTGTATGGTTTTCCCGGTTTTCCTGGGGTGTCACATCCTCCCCCCGTTGATCTGGAATTTCGTCCCGAAATTCCGTAGCTTCAGCCTCAGTAGTGGTCGTACCGTTTGCAAACAGTTGGGGATACTTTTGTTTCATCCGATCTTCGCGCTCCCAGGTGAACTCTGGGCCGCGACGTGAGTTCCAACGAACTCGAACGAGAGGTATTCTAGTGCTCTTGAGGACCTTAACATCCCGGTCCGTGATTTCGACTGGTTCCTCGACGAATTTCAACTGTTCGTCGATCGTGAGTTCATTCAGAGGAACCACGTGGGTCTCATCTGACAGACACTTCTTCAGATTCGACACATGGAAAACGTTGTGAACTGCACCGAGTTCTGCTGGTAAGTTCAGTCTGTAGGCCACCTTGCCTATTTTCTTAATGATTTCGAAAGGTCCAACGTATCGTGGGTTGAGTTTGCCTCGTTTACCAAAACGAACCACACCCTTCCAGGGTGAAACTTTGAGTAACACCCGCTCCCCAACCTGGAGCTCAAGTGGTTTCCTGTCCTTATCGGCGTAGGCCTTCTGACGGTCTCGAGCGGCCGCCATGCGTTGTCGTATTAGAGCAATCCGCTCAGTAGTGTCTACCACATGTTCCGGACCAGTGATTTGACTATCCCCCACCTCTGCCCAACAAAGAGGTGACCGACATTTACGTCCGTACAATGCCTCGAACGGAGCAGCTTTAATGCTAGTGTGGTAGCTGTTATTGTACGAGAATTCCACGAGTGGCAGATGCTTTTCCCAGCTGTTGCCAAAGTCGATTACACATGCACGAAGCATGTCTTCTAAGGTCTGAATAGTGCGCTCGGACTGTCCGTCCGTCTGTGGGTGATACGCTGTGCTCATATCTAGACGTGAGCCAAAGGATTTGTGCATCGCTTGCCACAGCTCTGAAGTAAAACGTGCATCTCGATCGGAGATGATAGAGGTGGGCACCCCGTGCCTCGAAACAACTTCCTTGAGGTATATTTCCGCTAGAGTGGAGAATTTATCCGTTTCCTTAATTGCCAAGAAGTGTGCGGATTTTGTGAGTCGATCCACGATCACCCAAATGGTATCGTTTCCGCGTTGAGATCTAGGTAGGCCAGTAACAAAATCCATGGAAATTTGCTCCCATTTCCATTGTGGTATCTCTGGTTGTTGAAGTAGGCCTGAGGGTTTCTGATATTCTGTCTTGACTCGCGCACAAGTCAAACACTTGCTGACGTAAGTTGCTATGTGGGCCTTCATGCTAGGCCACCAATACGTAGTTTTAATATCGTGGTACATCTTATCCGAACCAGGGTGTACCGAGTAGCGAGATTTGTGTGCTTCATCCATTACAAGTTCCCGTAAGTTGCCATAGAGGGGGACCCAAATGCGTCCTGTTACGTAGTAAGCACCGTCTTCCTTCTGTTCTAAGCGTTGTCTTGACCCGCGTAGGGCTTCGGCCCTTACGTTTTCCGGTTTCAGTGCTTCTATCTGAGCAGCTCGTATTTGCGAAGGTAGACTAGAATGGATCATGAGTTGTAAAGCTCTTACGCGCTTAGGCGCAGTGTCCTTTCGACTTAGGGCGTCGGCCACAACATTGGCCTTGCCCGGGTGATACCTGATGGAGCACTCGTAGTCATTCAGTAGATCGACCCATCGTCGTTGCCGCATATTCAGTTCCTTCTGCTTGAATATGTGCTCTAGGCTCCTATGGTCGGTGTAGATGGCGCACTTGGTTCCGTACAGGTAATGTCGCCATAGCTTAAGTGCGAAAACGACAGCTCCCAGCTCTAAATCATGCGTAGTGTAGTTCTTTTCATGAACCTTGAGTTGGCGTGAGGCGTAGGCTATGACTTTATCTCGTTGCATCAATACACAACCAAGACCTTGAATTGATGCATCACAGTAAACCACAAAATCGTCTGTGCCCTCTGGCAGTGAAAGGATAGGTGCACTACAAAGTCTATCCTTTAGATGTTGAAAGGCTAATTCTTGTGCATTTCCCCAATGATAAACAACGCCTTTCTGCGTTAGCGAGGTGAGAGGCTGTGCGATCTTAGAAAAATCCTTAATGAACCTCCTGTAGTATCCTGCCAATCCCAAGAATTGGCGAATTTCCTTTGGTGTGCGAGGTGCAGGCCAGTTCTTAATAGAGTCTACCTTGGATGGATCAACGTGAATCCCATCCTTGTTTACCACGTGGCCTAGGAAATGGACCTCACGAAGCCAGAAGTCGCATTTCGAGAACTTTGCGTAAAGCTGTTCTGTTCGAAGGAGTTCCAGAATAAGTCGTAAATGCTGCTCGTGTTCCTCCTGACTCTTAGAATAGATCAGGATGTCGTCGATGAAGACTATAACGAACTTGTCCAGATAAGGCTTGCACACTCGGTTCATCAAGTCCATGAAAACTGCGGGTGCGTTTGTCAGCCCAAACGGCATGACCAAAAACTCATAGTGCCCATATCGAGTTCTAAAGGCTGTCTTAGAGACATCCTCTTCTCGAACTCTCAGCTGGTGATATCCCGATCTCAGATCGATCTTTGAGTAGTAGCTCGACCCCTGCAACTGGTCGAACAAGTCGTCAATGCGCGGTAGAGGATAACGGTTCTTCACAGTCACCTTGTTGAGTTCACGATAGTCGATACACATTCTGAAGGTACCGTCCTTCTTTTTCACAAATAGTACTGGAGCTCCCCAACGCGATGAGCTAGGACGAATGAAACCCTTATCCAAGAGTTCTTGTAGTTGCGTGGAGAGTTCTTCCAATTCTGATGGAGCTAAACGATAAGGTGCACGTGCTATAGGCGCAGCTCCAGGAGCTAGTTCAATCTGGAACTCGACTTGGCGATGGGGTGGAAGACCAGGTAATTCCTCAGGGAATACCTCAGGATAGTCACGTAGAACTGGAAAATCTTCTAGTTTCTTCTCTTTCTCCGAGGTATCAGTAACGAGAGCCAAAACGGCAGTGTGGCCCTTTCGCAAGCATTTCTGGGCCTTAAGGAGAGATATAATGTTTTCAACAGCACTTCTCTTGTCGCCACGAATCATGGGAGGTTCACTACCAACACCAGGAATACGAACGATCTTCTCGTTGCAAAGAATTTCTGCTCGGTGTTGGGATAACCAATCCATCCCAATGACAACGTCGAAACTACCCAAGACGATAGGAATAAGGTCAATAGAGAAGGTCTGGTTGGCGAGAATAAGTTGGCAACCTTTGACTACGTGTGAGGCCTCCAAACTCTTACCATTAGCTAGCTCTACAGTGTGCTTGTTGCTCAGAGGTGTTGGAATACGCTTAAGCATTTGACTAACTTTTAGTGACACATAGCTAGTATCGGCACCCGAATCAAATAAAACTGTAACATAAAAGTCGTCGAGAAGGAACTTACCCGTCACCACGTTGGGGTCATTCCTTGCTTCACCTTGGCCAATCACGAACACTCGCCCCCTAGCACCATTGTTGTTGTTGTTGTTGTTCCCATTGTTTCCATTCCCCTGATTGTTGTGGTTGTTCTGGTTCAGTTGGGGACAATCTTTCTTGAAGTGGCCTTCAGCTCCACACTGAAAGCACCCTTTGTTGTTACCCTGTTGCTGTCGCTGGGTCTGCTGTGCCTGCTGACGATTCTGATTGGCGGGGTATAAGCTCCTGCAATCCTTTGCAACATGACCAGGCTTGTTGCACCGATGGCAGTTGCCCCTGGTGCATGGCCCACTGTGGTGTAGGTTGCAGCGATTGCATTTGGGGTGACTCCCCTTGTACCCACCATGACTTTGACCACCAGACGATTGCTGACTGGGGCTCTTGTGGTCGTCGGTCTTTCTCTGCTGAGACTGAGATTGCACAGAAGTTGAACCCTTGCTTGAAGTTCCATCCCATTTCCGTTTGTTCTCGCTAGAGGTACCAGAAGTAGTTGCAGCACCTATGCGCTTTGGTAACTTGTTCTGCTCCACCGCTTGGTCAGTAAGACGGTGAGCCAACTGAACAACCTGCTGAATAGTGGCCAAGTTTGCTGAAGTCACATGACTTTGGATCTCTGGCACCAAGCCCTTGAGATAGAGTTCAATGCGCTTATACGGAGGGTCCACCATAGTAGGACACAATAAGGCAAGCTCATGCGATCTCTTAGTGTAGGCCTCAATCTCTGACCCCGTCATCTTGAGGTTGTAGAACTCATCTTCCAGCTTATGAATGTCATCACGACTGCAGTATTCCTCCTTGATCATTTCCTTGAAAGTTTGCCATGGGGTGGCGTTGGCAGCAACCAACCCCAGCATTTGCACTTGAGCATTCCACCATGTGAGGGCCAAACCCTCGAGAGTACCAGTAGCATACTTTACCCTGCGCGCTTCAGGGCATTCGCACATTTCGAACACAGATTCCAGTTTCTCAAACCAGTGGAGGAGTCCTACTGCTCCTTCAGTGCCGCTAAAAGTAGTGGGTCGGCAGTCCATAAAGGTCTTAAATGTGCACACAGGAGGTTGAGCATGTTGACCTCCTGCGTTTGCAGCTGCAAGTGCTGCGGCAACTCGTTCGTTGATCAAAGCCGTCAACTGGGCTTGTGTCATGTTAACACGTCCAGACATGATCTTCATATTAAGAGTAACACGAGTGAGAAGGGTTCGCAAAAGTACGATGGTAGGGTAGAGTAAGCACGCACATGTTCAAGCAACAGTAGCTATACTAATCAAGCATACCATGGGCAATGTACTATGTAACTAACAAGTAGGCAATATACGCATATCGTATCACTTAGAATGTCGAGCCTTGCATGTGGAGTGAAGTGTCGTTGTGGACCGTTGAGCATTATACCGGTTATAGTCTGGTTTTAACAAAAACGTTTCTCCTTTATTAAAACCTAGTTCACTATAACCAATGGCTCTGATACCAATCTGTCACACCCCCAAAAATCCACCCGCGGAGTACTACCGCTTGGAGGCGTGACTGACCAGGATCCAGCCACCAATCATACTGAACAAGCATATAAATAGTTATAAAAGTCTAACCAATACGATTGGTGTCCAAACAAAAACAAAGTTTAAGTTGCAAGCGGAAGCATAAGTCTCAAAATAAAACATAAGTTCAATTGTTTCAAGTTTATCATAGTACGCAGCAATCCGTGTCCCACAACGACTCTCCTCCAGGCAAGCTCCAGTTGAATACCTATGGTCCTGCAAAGCATGCAGTAACGAGTCAACAACTAGTTGAGTGAGTTCACAGTTGGGTGTTCGTTTTAGTTGTTTCGAAAACAGTTTCCTTTATCTGGCATCCTGCCGTGTGGGTTACCCCATAGTTTAAAAAAAACGTGTCTTGTTCATTCCCAGTTACTCTGGCATACCAGCCGTGGGGGCTACCCCGTGTTAGTTATCAGGCATTTCGGCCGTGGGGGCTACCCCATGCGTACACTAGACTCGTTACCATATCGACTGCTGACTGTAGTCATGTTTATGTGCCCTGAAACTGTCAATGTCTATCATCATTGACGTGCCCCAGATCCATTAGTTCACGCCCGTCCTCTGCGGCACGGTGTGAGGTTTGTCAGACCTAAATAGCGCTATCTAACTAATGACCCGCTCGCCATTGGCCCGGCGATTAAGTCGATATAAAAAGGAGGGACTTCGTGATAGAGTTTTGGTCTAGTACGAGTTATCCGTCCACAAGGACGAGGAATCACATTCCTGAACCATTGCTGTCCTACCCAAGGAGGACGAGGAATCCACGTTCCTTAACCCCGTTCCCAACCCAGGGAATCCCATGCTTTGTAAAGGGTGTGAACTCACCTTGGTTTGCTCGGCAGTTAATCACAGAAAGGGCAATCAAGTTGCAAGTGGTCAACTATGTCCTAACATAGATACCATTTATATCAGATTTAAACCAAGCAGTGCACGTACAAGTAACGATCCTAGCATACAAGTTCTATCATGGCAATTTCAACAACAGTGCACAACATATTCAGTTAACAGTAGCACGTATAGCCCATATGTTCAGCCCAATTACTTAAGCCCAAAACACGCATTAAACAGTAGCACAAGGAGTCCATAAGGCCGGCCCATTAACTTAGGTCCATAACTAAGCAAGCCCAATAAGTGTGGTCTCGAGTCGCAACCGGACTCGCAAGCGTGGTTTCGAGTCATGCTGTTTGTGTTGATCATAGGTGGTTGCGAGTCGCAACCCATGTCGCAACTATGGTTTCGGCTGGTCATGCTATGGTTTCGAGTCGCAACAGGACTCGCAACCTGTGGTCTCGGCTTGTAAGGCTGTGGTCTCGAGTCGCAACCAGAGGTTTCGACTCCCCAGCAGTTGCTGATTCTGCACAGTTGTACTATCCAATAGAATTTCAATTTCATGCACCCTAATGTGTACTATCCACTTAAACATGTTTTGTTGTCCATCATTTAGCTAAAATGGATCAAACATAGCAGAATTCAAATATTCAAGCACCTTTATAGCACATTCAACTAGTTCTTCATATATTCATCATGTTCTTCAAACATTCAAATCACATTCATTATCATGTTCATGTTGTTCATCATCCCAACAACCCTTATCCAAGCACATTATGCATCTATCCTAATCATAACATGAACAACTATCAAAACACTTGAACTCAATACCACAATTCGGTCCTATACATAACCGATTACATGACAAATACAAACCGATTTCATGCTCATCAAAACTAGTGGTTCAAACTTCATTTAAACACAAGACATCATCAACCGAAATCAACACATGTTAACCGATTCATCATTATCATACATATGATATCATCTTTGACAACAAGTAACAATTTTCTATCAAACAAACACCTTTATCATAAACAATCATTTCATGTATAAACAACTTAGCAAGCAAACATGATGTCATAATCATCAATCCAAGCACAAAACACAACAAGAATTACTAACCGGTTAAGAGATAGGAAAGGTGAACTCCAAATGTCGATTTCCAAGCTTGATCCGAAAATCCTAGTGCCAACCGAGAATAAAGTGTGTGTTTGTGTTTCTTAGGGTTTTTAGTAGGAGAGTGTGTGTAGGAAAGTGAGTGTGGTTGCCCAAAGAGTGGCAAGGTTGGCAAGAAGTATGATATATATACTAGTTCCACAAGGTGCACCCTAATGGGTTTAGTTTACAAGTCGGCTAAGGGGTTTACGGCCCAAATGGCCCAACCGGTTACTGTTCACTCGAGACCACATGGTCTCGAGTCGGGTCCTTGTGTTCTCGAGTCGCATACACACATACGTATACACATAGCATATAGTCACTTAGATTGCATACACATAAATCATATAATTCAACGATTCAATTAGCCATATATGTTCAAACACGTTACATCAAGATACATCGAAGATTCTAAATTTCGAGTTGTCACATCATCCCCAAGTTGAAAGAAATTTCGTCCCGAAATTTGATAGCACTCACTGAGGAAGCTAGTTAAGTTGTATGGTTTTCCCGGTTTTCCTGGGGTGTCACAGCATCGACGACGCTTCCTTGATTTCCAAACTTCTATTTTTCGCATCCTTTGGTCCTAGATGATCCGTTTCGCATCCCAGTGGTCTGTTTTTCATCCCGGTGGTCCGTAAAGCCCCTGAAAAGCTCCTTAAACTCCTTAAGACTTGCAAAACACAAATCCCATCGCGGACGAACACCGTTTTTCGACCACGTATCAGGTGTCCTCCTCCATTTCTAGGATTACAAAGTCGACCGGGGAAATAAATTCCCTGACCTTGATCATTAGGATTTCTACGACACCTTGAAGATATTTTACAGACCTATCCACAAGTTGGATGCTCATCTTTGTAGGATGCGGCTTTCCTAATCTAAGCCGGTTGAACATAGAGGCGAGCATTAAGTTAATGCCAGCCCCTAGGTATGCAAGTGCATTGCTTACCGGTTATCCTCCAATGGAGCAAGGAATGGTGAACCTTCTGAGATCAATCTTCTTTTATGGGAGTTTGTTGACAACTGTCGCCGAGCATTCTTCACTCAAGTTGACTTGTTGGATGGATCTAGTCGGGTCCTACCTTCCAGTTTCTTAAGTTGATAATGCTTACTTGGGCTTTGGGGTTTGGTTCGGTATTACTAGGCAAGGCTCCTTGTGGTCTTTCAGAGAAATTTTTACATGCTTTTCAATGGTTTGTATGCTAGCCCGTTTATTCCTAAGTTCGGCCTCAGTTAATAGGTGTGACAACTGTGTTCTGTAATCGATGTATAATGTAAAACAATGTTAATTATCAATAAAACAATGTGTTTTGGTGTTATTATATGTGTTTTGGTGTTATTATGTGTGTATTTGTGTTTGATGATTTTACGATTTGATTCGAGTTCGATTTCAAGCTTTGAATCGCTTTCTGGAAGGTTATACGCAAACTGGTACGTAAACGCAGTTAGTTTAACGCGGCAAGCACTCTAAAATAGTGACATAGGCTTAACATACCTTAAATAACCTTCACATAACTTAGAAATAAGTTTTGGATGGTTTGGTGTGTCAAAATCAATTTTGTTCGATCGCAGGGACTATTTGTCCCGGTGTAGGTAGTTGTTAACTTAGGGTTTTGAATTGTTTCTTGCTTTGACTTTGTGACAAATTGTTTTTGATTTTTGAAACCATTGACAATAGTTTACATTTGTTTCGTATTCGTAAATTGTCGAACGATGTTAAAAGTTATGACTTTACGAAATGGTTATATGTAGTTATGCATTGTCATGGTTAGGTTTTACTTGTGTTGATCACAAAGTGCATTCTTGTCCATTTTTCGAAACGTTGATGGTTATTGGCACCTAAGTCACGGTACACTAAATCCGCTAATCGTATGTAATTGAGTTGGATCTAAAAATTTGTAGAAACCCTAGGTTGGCAATTACCGAAACCGGGTGTGAACCTTTTTTCTTATTATTGTTTAGTAATCAATCTTTCTTGCAATCGTTAATTAGTAGTTGTTAATCAATTAATTCCATTAGTTTAAGTTCACATATTTCAACTAAACAAAAATACAAAAATATCTGGCAAGCTTCATAAATTGTGACAATTGTTATAATTCAATCGAATCCACACGCAAACCACATACTCTTCGTGGTTTCGACCCCTTGCTACCACTAAATATTTGTTAAGGGTAATTTGGGCTTATAAATATTATCTTTGACCGGAGCGCGACACTCCAATCACCTCTTCTCCCAAGGTCTGAACTTGGAGATTCCACCATGATAGTGCTCCGTCTAAGAACAATCCAGAGATGTAGGTGACCTGGTGCTCCGGTGCACACTTGCTCATTCTCAGCACAGAATCGGTTTTCTCCGCCCATCTGACGAAAGCTACAGCACCCCCGGTGCCATCAAAATTCAGAGGCTTGCAGTCGAGGAACTGCTTATCCAAATGTAACGTAATGTGTCTTTAGTAACTTAAACATTACCATGAGATGGGTTGTTTCCTGAGGTACCCCCGCTATCTTCAGAGCGCAAGGCCTCGTGCTGTACTATTGCTTGTGAAATCCGTTCTTGTAGCTCAGCCTCTGTGGTGGGTAATCGTGTTTCTCTTCGTGGAGGCATCTTCTATAAGAAGATTGCATCGGCCAGGTCATAATAAGTATAGTAAACGCATGACATGTATACGTAATAGCATTTATCAACGCAAGTAAGCACATAACATCTCAATCATAATATAAACAGGTAATTCAACAATGTATATAATGAGAATATTGCAATTGAGCTTTCATATATCATCGACCACGATTACAGTTACATGTTCTACAAATGTGTCATATCACATCAAAAGGGACTATATGGTCACACTGCCCTTGTCCAAAATGTCTATCCATCTACAACAGTCATAACATAAAAAAGTGGTCTTCAAAAGGCTTCGTAAGTTGGGCTCAATAGTGACACTCTCATCAAAAGTAAGCTACCTGCAGAAAACCAAAAACCGGCTATGCTGATGGTGGAGGAGGAGGAGGTGGAGGAACGAAAAGTAAACTGCGCACATGCTCTAACTCCTCCTCAAGAGCATGAACGCGACGCAACAAGTAACTAATCTGATGCTCCATGGTAAGAAATCGAACGTCAAAATCGGGATAAGGCAGAAGAGGAGCAGTTGGAGTCACAAATGGTGACTGATATGTACAAGGTGGAGGACGTGGAATCCTCTCTAGCTCCATGACTCTACGACACAGGATCTCCTGCTGAAGCAGCAAGGATAGGAGTAACTCATCCCTCGTGTAACCAGTGTAGTGTGAAGGATGGTATGGATCATAAATTGGCATAGTGTTTGGCGGAAACCATATGAGTGGCTCGCCTGACGGTGCAGAAGTAAAATTTGTAGCAGGTGTAAACTGTGGCATCTAAGGAAATGCGGCTGACACGTGAGGAACATGGCCAGGATGCTGGCTGGACGGACCTTCCCCTGGACGGGGTGGAGGGATATCCCACAAGAATGTGATCGGCAGGTCAGTGCGGTGTATATCAGACACAAACGGGTGAAATGGGGCAACATCAATAGGTGCATGTGTAGGTGCAGGTGGGGGAGTAACAGGCTCAACAAAAGGGGGCATGTCGTCATCATCGTCCTCTATCCACCCATTGTTGGTGAACGCGTAACGGGGGTCTATCTGATCATCAAAAGTGGCATGGTCAGCGGGTGCAGGGATCGGATCGGGTACAAGTGGTGCAACAACAGGTATGCCAATAAGTATAGGGTCATAATAGGGAAGAGGATCAGGATCATGTATAGGCTCGGGTGCAAGCATAGGCTCAGGGTCGGCCGGTGCTAGCTCAGGATCAGCGGGTACCAGCTCGAGATCAGCGGGTGCATCAAAAGGCTGATCATCGGGAAAAAGTCAATCTCATGCTCAGGCTCAATGTCAACATCAAAGTCGTGTGGAATAGCAGGTGCAACAGACAAGGCTGTGTCATAATCCAAATCAGTGGGGTAACGTTGCAGTTCCAGTGCGTGCAAAGTGGTGGATGACACAGACTCGAAAGAATCCGGACCAGAATGTTTAGATGAAATCTCAATGATAGGAATCTCAACAAGTGGAACAACAATAACACCATCAGTTGGAACTCCATCTCCCTGAGCACCATCAGGGAGACCATAAATGAAAAGATCGACATCATCATCTGACAGCTCATCAAAAGGCAAATCCTCGAGAGGAAAAGGGGCGAGGTGTCACACCCTGGCTTTGCGGAAGCGTGGTTAATTTGGTGTGACTTCTTAATACCATAGCTTAATCATAACAAAGCTATATGAAAGTAAAACCATGCAAGATCATCCATTGATTAAGTTTCAAAATAAAAGTACCACAACATTGTTTTAAAGTACCGACACATGCAACGGAAGTTACAACCTATTTCATAAAAACATTGTTCAGAATCACAAACATAAAGCAGACGTAGTTTAAGAGCGGTGGCTCGTCCAGGCAAGAGCCACGACCCCTAAACTTGGATGACCTTATTTCTCATACGCAGCGTGAAAACGTGTCATACCATGCCAGATCCTTAATTACCTGAAATACATGTAAGTTGGAAAAATCAACAAAATTGTTGAGCAAGTTCATGTGTAGTGAGTAAGTAAAAACCTTTGTAAGTATAAAATCCTGGTATGTAGCAAATAAGGAAAAAGAGATCACCAATGGTTTGCAAGGCCATTGATATGTGTGAAATGCAAGTAGGAAGGCTCAAACCTAGCAGATTTATGCGCCGGGTACAAAGTCATCCCGAGGTCCGTTACGCTGGGCCTGGGACTGGGCTCGCTACACCCAAATAGATCTATCGCTCCTGCCCCTCGGTCCTACCCTGAGGATTAATGACCTCAAGTTTCCGCCTACCCAGTTCACATGATCTAAATAACAACCCTCCTTACGCTAACCATACCATATAAGAAATATTCGCAAACATAGTAACATGTATTTCACCCCCGCAGTTTAGAAAACTGAAAACAGTTAAGAGAAAAGGGGGACATGAACTCACAGTCAGTGCGTCTCTACCAAGTACTCCGAATGTCAGGCAGCTGTGCAACGACCTACATGTGCTAATTCTATTAGACGGATGGCCATGCCTTAGCTTTATAGTTTAAGTTTTTGGGAAATAGTTAGACAATTATTTCGGGTTTATATCTTGCATGTACTTGGTAGTTAATCTCCTTCCCAAGGATGGGGGATTTAATACATGTGCGTTCAATTTATAACATTAAGTCTCACTTAATATATTTTCATTCCAAATATAAATATTTTTCTCAAAAATATTATATTTTCACTTCACATAATTTTTCCAAAAATAATACGTTGACAAAATATGTGTTCATGAATATTTCCGTATAATGCGTAAGTTACGTTTTAACGATCGAGTGGTAATAATAATAATTACCGATGTAGCTTACATATTTATTGTGAAAGCGTTTGTGTTATTTTGGATTCATTAACGTTCGTAAATATTATTTTTACTCTAAAAATAATATTTATACGCTTGACAAATAATGTTGTGAGAAAATATATTTACTAAATAGATATATATTTATCACGTTTAATTTTGTGAAAATCCCACCTCCGATTATTTAATAAATAAAGCCATGGCGAAATATATTTTGAAAATATATCAAAATAGTTCTAACACTTGTAAATAACTCTAAGTGTTAGGTTTTAGAAAAATTTCGCCAGAGTTTCCCCTGTAACTGGAGGTGGCCACGCTTTCAAGCGTATCATTTTCTTTTACAAAATCATTTCAACAACTTCTTGATTCAATCAAACAATTTCCGACACATCAAACTAGTCGACAAGTATGTAAATCGCATGATCACATGAACTTGTAGTTTTTCCGAAAACTATAGTGTAGATCTCGTTATATTTGGTGGATCTTTGTATAAAATAGTTTAATCCCGTAAAAACCTCATTTTTAGAATAAATCATCCTTTACAACTTCCCGTCATCCTTCTCAAAGATTAATATTTTGTCGAACTTCTTATTTTACAAGTGTTTATACACTTGTGGTTTGTAAAATCATATTCGTTAGTATGTCATCCGACTTTTATAAAACCTGATTTTCTCGACACTTGGTTCTACGAAAATACCACTTGTACATTCGTAGATCTGCTAGTTTTAAATACTATTTTACAAGTAAAAATATTTTTACACAAGTTCATGTTTCTCGTGTGGTAGAGTTTCACCTTTTAACCCTTGTACCGATAGAAATAAGCTTATGTCAAGATCTATGATCTTAACAAAGTCGGGTTAAACGATGATTCGAGCTACCACAACGTAGATCGGGCCTCAATAATCACCACTTTCAAATACTACAACTTTTACACAAATATTATGCCTTTAACCATCAATATTCATGTTTTAGTAAACTTTAAAGATTCAAAATGCAAGTTTCCGACTTTTAACCGTTATAAATCTTATTAACCACCTTAGATATGTTCGAGAATGAGTTTTAAGCATTATACCTCTAGCTCGGGGCTAGGGAAGATTCTAGGCGAAAAAGAGGTGGATAAAAGCGAGATAATGAGGTCCTTCCGCTTCCGTTTGCTCCAAGACTCCTAATACGTGACCCTTGAAGCTTGTGTATGCTTGGAATGGATGAACAAGAGCCGACAAATGATGGAGGGAAGTGTGGGTGTTCGGCCGAGAGTTGGGAGGGGCAAGGGAGAGAGAGTTTTGAGTGTTATGTTGTGTGAGAAATCTCATGTGTAAGTGTTTGTATTTATAGGCAATTCCATGATCCTTAATCCATTGGTTTATATGTCTTCAAGATATTAAGCATCTCAATTAAAATAATCAAACTTGTGTACTCTTGTGTTCCCTCTAGTTTGCCGATTTCCAATGGGGGGGGGTATCTAGTTCGATTTCAATCATATAGTTAGAGATTGGTTACTTTAAACCAAGTTAGATAGGGATTAACTCGGTTAGTTAAGTGTTGCGCTTTAATGCGGGTGTTAGGGTAATCAGGGACCCTAACTGGCTCAGAAAAAAAAAGACCAATAATGTTTATGGCAATATTTTTATGTTCCGGGTAAAGTCCGGTTGTTCGGTTAGTTAGTAATTCGTTAAAGCGCTTAACAAAGCTTTTAAGTGTCGTTAATACCATTTTTAGTGACGCAACTTACTCCCGACACTTTGGAAAGTGCCTAGTAATATTTTTCTCATGATTTGGCACTTTATTAGTTTGCTAAAAGCTGAATTGTTAATTTAAGTGCTGTGTTTTATGCTTGGCGTACATTTTTGGCACATCCGATCACTGTATCTTATTCCTAGAGACGCAGTTCTACAACCCTTGTATCCCTACACTCACTATGGGTGTAGTAATCACTTCTGGCTCACACAGGCCTTAGAGGCAGTATCTGCCTGATGCTGACTTTTATCAGCATGTTCAGTAGGTTATCCGT
This sequence comes from Helianthus annuus, assembly GCF_002127325.2. Taxonomy (NCBI): domain Eukaryota; kingdom Viridiplantae; phylum Streptophyta; class Magnoliopsida; order Asterales; family Asteraceae; genus Helianthus; species Helianthus annuus. Next base: position 44,002,895 of record NC_035444.2, read on the forward strand.
TCATAGTGCTACTGTGCTTTTATGCATCATGTTTGTGACTAGGGTTCGACATGATAATAATGTAGTGACAGTATGTAAGGTATGATGCAGATATGTACAAGTATCAACAGTCAAGTAGCAGTCTATCCATAAATTCAAGTAAGCACAGTAATTAAGCAGTAAATTATTATTAATTAAGTCATACGGAAACCTGGTTTAGTGAGGGTTGTCACATTCTCCCCCCGTTAAAGAAATTTCGTCCTCGAAATTTGTACTACCTTAACTCCTTTTGGTCACGTCACGCAAGTATAACATCGAGGTAGATAGTCATCAAACTGCATCAAAGCTTACTCACCCTTGGTGGTTCCAAGAATATTTAACAATCCACACCCTCTATATAAATTCAGTAATTTTCTACTCAAATGAAATGGTAAAGGGGATCTGTCAACTCCCAAGTAGCCAAGTGGCAAGGTTCAGTGCTTTTGACCCTTTTGAACTGTGAGGATACACCGAATGAATACAGATGAATCTGGTGTATCCTTGCTTTTATTTGTAGTTGCATCAGGGATATGTAAATGACAAGTCAACAAAAGTTTATGTATTTTGCGTGGAACGGTTAACCATGATTAGCACAAGCTACAAGTTTGTAATGACACCGCAAGGTATCGTAATGACAAAATTCGAAAATAGCGGTGATTGAACAAAATTACCGAGTTTGGAAACAGATGAAGGTGTACTGAAACAACATGAAGATTTGACTTAAGCCACGTTATAGAGTTTCCAATTAAATACGGAATATCAAGGATCCATTGTTTCCAATTGAAGATGAAATGTAAGTAATAAGTATCGCAAGGCATTTGATTGACAACGAGGGAATCGTTAGGGGGGGTACCCATGATATAAAATGAATTTATGTACCTTTTTGACCCAGCACGCAAGTGTGCGTTAAGAGTGATTTGAATGTGATAAAGAAGACGGATTTAGGGCAAGTTGTCAAATAATTAATTAAATCCGTGTACGAAGTGAGTAGTCAGATAAGCGCAAGCTTCAGTTATGTGAAAGTATCACTGTAAGGTATAAAAAAAATCTATCAACGATTTAGTGGAGTCATAGACCAAATAAGTCTACTACGATCCGAAACAAAAGAATCTGTGCCAAAGTATTAGAATATGATGCTCTCAATGCATCATATAGCGTCTCAAATTAAACATGTGAACTGGATAAGTTCAAACAGTTGAACCTAGTTTCAACGTAACCAAACAATATACGTACATGTCAACAAGAAAATCTTGGCATGATAGCAAACATGTAACTTGAAAGAAGTTAGTTTCAACAAGTGTGTTGACTTGATATCGGAAGAGTCAAGCATGACAAAAATGTAGGTCATTCGAATCACAACTAGTAATTAAATTTAACAACGTAATATTTGAACATTCATGAAGCGTTTATTTGAAATGAAACCACATGCGTAGCAAATGGTGCATGGGTTATGAAGTGATGCGTTCTTACTAAAACGAAGAAGTGACCAAATATATGAAGCAAACGTGCATTCGCTCTCAGCAAAGGAAGACAACGCGATGCAACTACTTGAGGGGAGCAGAAATGCAAATTTCTACTTGTTAGAAGTGAAAGTGAAGACTCCAACGGAAGAAAATTTTAGTACTTTCGGGTTCGTTAACTATAATGACAGGTTGATCAAGTTAATGATGTTTGATTGAGTTGACAGATATGGTTCCTAGATGTAAGGCTTCTAGTCTTTCTGGATTCCACACCTCGTGTGAATCTGGTTTATTCATTGTGTAGGAAGCAGTATTTTGTTTATGTTTAAGCACGATCATTGTCCCACAATTTCATCCTGGTATATTCTCTGACGATGTTCGATTGTTGATCAGTCGTGTAGTAGTTGGGTTCTCATCGTTAGTTGTATAAGAGGTCCGCAAATTTTTAGCAAGAGTCGCTGATTTTGGTGGGTTAGCTTGTTCGGTTCCTGGTAGCTGATGTTTACTTGAAAACCATCATCCTTCTTTTTGACGAGCAGATATGGGGTTTTCCCAACAGGGGATTTTTGGTCTATTATCTTCCTTCTTCATCAACTTCTGTAGCTTCACCGTCAATCCTTGCGCTTCCGAAGATATAAGTCATTAAGGGGTATTGACCGCAGGTGTGACGTTGGGAATTTATCTGACGCGAACGGGATTAGCCGTAGGAGAGAACATTCTGGCAAGTCCTCGTGGAGACCTTAGGGCATTTTCTTGTAATAAGAAGATCTTAGTTCTTTGGCTCCTCCTGTCCCCGACATGGGCCAAGAAGCAACCTATTCTTCACGCAACATCCTCCATGCCTTCAGGCAATTTGTAGTTTGTAGAGGCGTATCTTTCCTCATGAGTCATGATTGCTTCATCGTTCATCTCCCGGACGCGGGTAACGATTTTCCGCTTGGTTGCTCGATCGCGGGTTCATCCTAGTTACTGTGTCGAGGTCGTTTATTAATTAGCCTCATCAAGAGTGGGTCGACTAACTTACTCTCTACTAACCTAAGTAGATTCCTAAATTCATGAGATGCGAGACAAAGGTCGGAACCGTTATCAAATAACGTGAATGCAAGACATTGGGTTGACAAAGAACGTACCAGTGACCATATCTGGATCCTGGCAGGCCTTACTAGCTCCGGTGTTGGATGCTTCTTCGTGGTCTTGGTTAGTCTCCCTTGGGCAATCCTTTCCATGGTGCCCCATACCACCGCAGTTACAACCTTCCTTTCCTCTTTTCGTCTCCTGCCAACACGTTTCCCTGTCGTGTCCCCTTTTACCACAGTTGTCACACTTCCTATTACCGCACTTCCCTTTATGATGGCACTGGCATACTTCGCACTTAGGTAGATTACCCAGGTACATCTTTCCCTTTTTGGCCCTTCTCCTTTCTTTTGCCTGATCACCTCCCTGAGATTTACCAAGCTTTCTTTTGTTCTTCCCAGATGTCTCCATTGTTGTTTCCTTTTTCTCATCCGGGATCGATAGTTTCACCAACCTAAATGCTTCCTTGGTGAGCTCCAGTCCTGTTACATGGGCAATCACGGGTGATGGCGACGTCCATGCCATCATCAAGCTCAAGGCCTGAGGTGTCAATTCCCAAATAGATTGCTCCATTCTCTTTAACTCGGGTTCCACTAGGTACGGAATGACTCGCGACAAATCGTAAAGCCTTTTTACGTGCTTCACCATATCTGGACCTTCCTTCTGTAGCTCCCTGAACTCTAATTCCAACCCTTGGATATCCTTCTGAGAACAATACTCCTTTCGCATTATCTCTTTCAGCTCGCTCCACGACATCGCATAAGCTACAGCCTCGTCCAACTCTTGAACCTTACGGTCCCACCATAACAGAGCTCCATCTTGTAGCAATCCGGAAATGTATGGGACTTGCTGCTCTGGCGTGCAACCACTCATTCGCACAACGACATCCACATTCTCAGCCCATTTTACAAATGCTATGGCACCTCCCGTGCCACCGAAATTCAGAGGGTTGCATTCTAGGAAAAACTGGTAGGTACACCCTGTATCCAAGAATTCATCATCACAATAGGTATTAGCAGGGCACTTTAGGGACTTTCCAACGTATTGTAATGTGTCTCAAGTGACTTAAACATTACCGTTAGGTAGGTCTCTCCCTGAGGCACCTTTGCCATGTTGGTAGCGAAGAACCTCGTGCCGAGCTCTGACTCGAGAGGCGTGTGCTAACCATTCTGCCTCAGTCAGCCGGGTGATCTCTTGATGCGACATCTTCTAGGAAGAAGTTCATGTTAGTTAGGTCTCTTCTATTCAGGGAACATAAATAGTTGTTTGGAACACATGTATCTCACATGTTTAAGTCATTATATTACACATCACGCAATTCATCAAGCAAGTAATTGGGATCATGCTTACCGAACGTATATCAAACAAACACGTGTTTCTTAGTCATAGCACATTCCCATTATATTGGTATTACGTCTTATGATTAGGTTTTCATTATACGGGTAAGCACATTGCATCAAAATCATAACGTTCGTACGTTATTTGAGGGTTTCGCTGAATAAATGTATAGCAAGTAAACATGTAGTATCAAAATTTTAGTACGCGCATAAGCGTTACTGATCGCATTTAGCAATGACATGGTGACTGAGCTTTCGTTGATTATTGGCCATAATGTTTTAGCACATGCTTTATGACAATTGGTTTCCATCGTTTTCTGGCTACAATTGCATTGCCTTACAAAATGTATCACATTATCAGGGCCATCGGGTCTCCCTACCCTTGCCCAACAAGTATATTAGCATATCTAAATTGCGTAGTCAGACGTGGTCCTCACAAATCTCCACAATCTTGGGGTCTCTACCCAATCGTAACGCAATCTGCGTTATCCAGGTATCAACATTTCTAGTAACTAAGGTGGGGGAGGAGAGAGTAGTAAACTGTCGACATGCTTGAATTCCTCCGCGAGCTTGTATATTCCTCGAAGTAGTTAACTGATTTGTCGTTTAATGGTAAAAGGAACGATTATCAAAAATCCCGGGGGACGGTGGAATATCAGGGGTTAAGAGCATAAAAGGGATCCTGATGTATGTGGCGGATCAAGGCATGTTGGTGAAGGACGTGGTGTTTTACTTAAAGTTTTCAGACAATATGCTGTCTTGTGATGTAGACACTTAACTCATGTTTTTAGTTATGTAATGTTTTGCATTTGAAGTTGCCCTTCGAGGTGTCAGCTCAGCTTCAACGTTCCGCGACTCTTATCCTTAACTTGCAGTTGATGTTACTGGAGCAACTTATCCTGTGTGCGTTTTTCATAATGCGAGAAATGGTAAGGGTTTATAGTTAGCATAATGCGTTTGTAGGCACCATCCAATTGGCTTATCGAACGTTGTAGTGGTAAATGTAGCAAGCGGTGCGGCATGGGGAATCTCTTCTAGGTGCGGGTATATCCTGATAGAAGGTGTTAGGCATGATGGCGCAACGGGCATCGATCTTCACAAGGGGAAAACGAACCTCTTCACAAATGAAGGGGGGCTGTCCGATGCAGGTAGATATAAGGGGTGTAACGTCTGGCAGACTAAAAAGAGATAGGATCGTGACCACGTAAAGGTGCAGGTTCAGCAGGTGCAATAACGAGCTGTCTCGATGGTGTAGTAGCTAGCTCAAGTACAGGCTCTGGTTATGTAGCGGTGTGGTGAGTATCAGTGGTGCGTGTGGGAAGCAAAGGTGCATCCATAGGAACTGGAACAGGGGCTGAAACAGGAGTAACAAGGGAGTGTCACAGGAAATTCCAAAGGTGGGTAACTATTGTCGTCGTTTATCCACCCACTTCGGGTGTGCGCGTATCGAGAATTAACTTGAGCCGCAAGAAGCGCATGATTGAGCTGTACAGGCACAAGGTCAGGAAAAGGGGCAATAACAGGATCAGCAGGAATATCAGCAATGTGAGGGGCATCAACATGGGCATCAACAGCATGCTCATCCTCCAATAGTGGAGCAACAATAGGATGGTCATCGATAGGTACATCATCAATCAAAGGATCCACAGCGGGTACATCTGCACGAATAGGGTCATGCTCGAATACGGGGTCTGAAGCAGCTACTGGCTCGGGGGCTACGGTAGGCTCGGGATCATCAAAGGCCATCTCAAAATCAAACTCAGGGTCGATGGGATCAACTGGGTCTACTGGGTCGACTGGATCCTCCATAGGCTGATCCATGGGTATGAACTCTATGTCCTGATCGGGGTCGAACCCTGGGGGAAAGATAGGATCGGAATCCTCCACGTCATCATGGTCGAACGCAAAACTAGGAATAGGGGCTACAGAGGATGCCTGGTCAGGATCTGATCCATGTGTAAAGTGCTGTGCGCTCAGAGTGTATGAAGGTGCAGAGGCCACAGACTCAAAGGAGTCTGGGACCGGTGAATGTGCGGGTGAGTCCTCATCAGGAGCACCAGCGATCATCAGAAGATCGCCAGCGGGAAGAAGGGCTGCGTCCGGAATCTCATCCTCTAGGAGATCATCATCAATCAGATCAATATCGCCATCAGCCTCGGCGTCAAGAAGTAAATCGTACGCAGGGATCTCCAATAACGGTAGGTACTCATCGAGAGGGCCATCTGCAGGCTCACCAGCACCATCAGGTACTGCGAAGGGCTGGAAGTCGTCCTCGTTCGTGCTAGAATCGTCCGTCATGTGCACCTCGTGCTCTGAAGATGTTAGGTCATCTGATACTACAGGTCTAGGTCCAGTGGCGTCTGAATCGCCGGTGCAGGGCGAGGCCATAAGCACAAATATGCACCAACTGTCAATCATTCAATCAAATAATCACATAAGTCACAAGTAAGAAATCACATAATTCTCCTAGTCCCACTAGCCTTCTAGCCTCCCAGACTGCTCTTCCTAGTCCCACTAGCCAATTTTCCCAGCCTCCCAGACTGACTCCCTAGTCCCACTAGACAACTACCTCGATCCATTAGATCGAGCCTCGACCTCCCAGACCGAGCCTCAGTCTCCCAGACCGAGCCTCAGCCTCCCAGACTGAGCCTAAAAATAATAAATAAAATGTGCTCAACATTTGTTTATAAAAAAGTTTTGGATCTGGACTTAAGTGGTATGCAGTAAAAATGTTTTCGTGAGAGCCCTAGTGATCATAGTCTAGACTCGAGAAGGAATCCTAGTTCGCTATGATCAGAGCTCTGATACCAAGCTGTCACACCCTGGCTTTGCGGAAGCGTGGTTAATTTGGTGTGACTTCTTAATACCATAGCTTAATCATAACAAAGCTATATGAAAGTAAAACCATGCAAGATCATCCATTGATTAAGTTTCAAATAAAAGTACCACAACATTGTTTTAAAGTACCGACACATGCAACGGAAGTTACAACCTATTTCATAAAAACATTGTTCAGAATCACAAACATAAAGCAGACGTAGTTTAAGAGTGGTGGCTCGTCCAGGCAAGAGCCACGACCACTAAACTTGGATGACCTTATTTCTCATACGCAGCGTGAAAACGTATCATACCATGCCAGATCCTTAATTACCTGAAATACATGTAAGTTGGAAAAATCAACAAAATTGTTGAGCAAGTTCATGTGTAGTGAGTAAGTAAAAACCTTTGTAAGTATAAAATCCTGGTATGTAGCAAATAAGGAAAAAGAGATCACCAATGGTTTGCAAGGCCATTGATATGTGTGAAATGCAAGTAGGAAGGCTCAAACCTAGCAGATTTATGCGCCGGGTACAAAGTCATCCCGAGGTCCGTTACGCTGGGCCTGGGACTGGGCTCGCTACACCCAAATAGATCTATCGCTCCTGCCCCTCGGTCCTACCCTGAGGATTAATGACCTCAAGTTTCCGCCTACCCAGTTCACATGATCTAAATAACAACCCTCCTTACGCTAACCATACCATATAAGAAATATTCGCAAACATAGTAACATGTATTTCACCCCCGCAGTTTAGAAAACTGAAAACAGTTAAGAGAAAAGGGGGACATGAACTCACAGTCAGTGCGTCTCTACCAAGTACTCCGAATGTTAGGCAGCTGTGCAACGACCTACATGTGCTAATTCTATTAGACGGATGGCCGTGCCTTAGCTTTATAGTTTAAGTTTTTGGGAAATAGTTAGACAATTATTTCGGGTTTATATCTTGCATGTACTTGGTAGTTAATCTCCTTCCCAAGGATGGGGGATTTAATACATGTGCGTTCAATTTATAACATTAAGTCTCACTTAATATATTTTCATTCTAAATATAAATATTTTTCTCAAAAATATTATATTTTCACTTCACATAATTTTTCCAAAAATAATACGTTGACAAAATATGTGTTCATGAATATTTCCGTATAATGCGTAAGTTACGTTTTAACGATCGAGTGGTAATAATAATAATTACCGATGTAGCTTACATATTTATTGTGAAAGCGTTCGTGTTATTTTGGATTCATTAACGTTCGTAAATATTATTTTTACTCTAAAAATAATATTTATACGCTTGACAAATAATGTTGTGAGAAAATATATTTACTAAATAGATATATATTTATCACGTTTAATTTTGTGAAAATCCCACCTCCGATTATTTAATAAATAAAGCCATGGCGAAATATATTTTGAAAATATATCAAAATAGTTCTAACACTTGTAAATAACTCTAAGTGTTAGGTTTTAGAAAATTTTCGACAGAGTTTCCCCTGTAACTGGAGGTGGCCACGCTTTCAAGCGTATCATTTTCTTTTACAAAATCATTTCAACAACTTCTTGATTCAATCAAACAATTTCCGACACATCAAACTAGTCGACAAGTATGTAAATCGCATGATCACATGAACTTGTAGTTTTTCCGAAAACTATAGTGTAGATCTCGTTATATTTGGTGGATCTTTGTATAAAATAGTTTAATCCCGTAAAAACCTCGTTTTTAGAATAAATCATCCTTTACAACTTCCCGTCATCCTTCTCAAAGATTAATATTTTGTCGAACTTCTTATTTCACAAGTGTTTATACACTTGTGGTTTGTAAAATCATATTCGTTAGTATGTCATCCGACTTTTATAAAACATGATTTTCTCGACACTTGGTTCTACGAAAATACCACTTGTACATTCGTAGATCTGCTAGTTTTAAATACTATTTTACAAGTAAAAATACTTTTACACAAGTTCATGTTTCTCGTGTGGTAGAGTTTCACCTTTTAACCCTTGTACTGATAGAAATAAACTTATGTCAAGATCTATGACCTTAACAAAGTCGGGTTATGTGACACCTGTGTCACTTCAGCCACCAAACAAATACCAAACCAATGAAATATTATATTTCATACTTGGGATTTGTATAAACATGTGTATCATTTGCACATATCAACTCTTGTTCAATTTCGGGCTTTAAATCGCTTTCTAGAGGGTTATACGCGCACTGATGCGTAAATATAACCAGTTTAATGCAACAAACACTCCGGAATAGTGACATAGGCTTAACATACCCTAAATAACCTTTACATAACTTAGAAATAAGTTTTGGAAGGTTTGGTATGCCGAAATCAAGTTTATTCGCTTACAGGGACTAAATATGACAAACTGCGAAAGTATGCCGATTTGAACTGTGACGAACATTCCGGAACATGATCATAAGTTAAACACACCCTAAATATCCTTTACATAGCTTAGAAATAGGCTTTGAGGGGTTCGGTGTGCTAAAATGAACTTTTTGCTCATTCAGGGACTAAAAGCGTCAAAAAGTGCATAAGTTTGCACTTTCGCGCATATCTTACGTTCTGAATACTTCCGGACATCAAAAAAATTTATGTAAGCATTAAAATATTATGTTTTAATGTTTGGCATGAGAAAAATCCATTCGTCGCGCAATTTGGATCGTTTTTTCGCGCTTATGCGCATTCCGTCGTAATTAAGCGAACATCGCGATCGTACGACCAAACGAACCAACATCCGAGATATTTTTGAGCATGTCTTGAGTTCCCTATACTTTAACTTCATCTTAGAGCCTTGAAATGAGGTTAACGGGGCTTAAACGTGTGAAAAATGGGCCGAAATGCATGTTTCTCAAGTGCAGGGACCATTTTGCAATTTCTGGAAATATCAGACCTGCAAGGTCCTTACGGACCGTAAGACCTACTCCATACGGTCCGTAAGCAGGTCCCAGTTCAGCAGAAATATTTTTTATAAAACCCAGCTGCTCCTTGGTTTTGCAAATGGTTTTAAGGTTCATATGGGCTGGTTTTAAGGTCCCGTGGTTTTGCAAATCAGTGGGCATGAGGTGTATGGCTAAGATTGAAGCTCGTTTATCGAGGAACGATCCTAACGGTCTTGGTTTCCTATAAATACCCAACCCCAAATTCATTCTTCCCCACTTGAATTCTGAGGTTGCTCTCTAAGTTGGGGTGCTTTGACACTTCATACCTGAGAATACTCGGAATTCAATCTTGCGGGGACCCGTTGTAAGTATTCCTTCGTTCTTTTATTGCTTTTCGCGTCCGAAAGTCAAACTTTGTTTGACTTTCTGCATTGACCAGTTTATGGTCAATGCGAAGTTCGTTTGAACTTCATAACATGAGCATAATCACGATGGTTATAGTCCCTAGCGACTATACCTATTGATTACCACGTTATCTAGGCTCAGTGACGAGTCATAGTTTCGGCCAAAATACGTTTTCTCGCGTATTTTGTAACCAAACTACTCTAGGGTATTAAAACCGTTTGTTTTAATACCAAACCTGTTTTCTAACATTACTAAACATGTTCTAGCATGTTTAGCTCGTCGCTTTTAGATTTGTGCTTGTTTAGGGTCGTAAAGGTAAGCGATCTAAACAATCGCTTATGCTTACGAACCCGACCCATTTGGTCGATCATTAGGATCCGACCAAACACATTAGGTGACCATAGTGTATAGGGAATAACCTTTCAAGGTTATACCTTATGGTCACGCCGTTTAAGTAGTTGTATGATAGGTAATGTATGTGCCTTAGGTAAATTACCAAAATACCCTTTTTACACTAAAATCCATTTTAAGCCTATGGAACATAATTTTTGGTATCTAAACTGATTTAGCAACAATATTAAACATGTTAAGGCATATCTTGCTTGTCATAGGGCTAGTTAGGCGTTTCAAACGCGTTTTACGCAAACGACACGTTAAAGTAGCATAAGCTACCTAAGCGGGTCGTAAAGGGTGATAAGCACTAAGATTAGGTTTCATTTTAGTATGTAGGCTTTGTCTAACCATATCATATGAGTTACAATACTCATTTGGTTTACGAAACCTCATACTATCCAATCTCCCGATTTAGGTCCGGTTGTTTATGTAGTTATCTATATAGGGTGTCGTTTGATTCCGTGATCCCTCTAGCTTCGCTTGGTTGTTGTTCAAGACTTCTAAGCACCCTCAAGTGAGTACATAGTCCCCTCTTTTACTATTTTTCAAACATTTTGGGGTGAAACACATGTGCCTACTTGTTACTTTCATGCCTTTCTGTTTTCATATCATATACTTGCTATATACATTAGTACACTATTAGTACATGATTTCATTTCATCTCACTTGCTATGTATGTTCATTTAACATGCTAGCACGTTGATTTACATAACTTTTCTGCTTTGTAAGTTACTTAGCATAATTAGCACATTGTTTTCACGTAACTGGTTTACATTTGGTATGACATTTGGTATGCATAACGGTTCTTTACTACATTCATTAACATTAGCTACGCCGCTCGGTAGTAAGTAATGGTACCATAGGACTTGACAAATCCCGTTCCTGACATCCTGGGTTGGTGTGGATGTAAGGAATGACTGAATCCGTGAACATTTCACTTTGATAATCTTTGCTCCAAGGTTATCCTGCTGTCTCAAGGCTTGAATGTAATGCGTTAACTTACCACATAAATGTTTGTATCAATAAAACAAGTTTTCTACTTGGCAAAACATAACTTTTTGATTTACTCAAAATACTTTGTTTTGGGTCATTTTTACTTATGGTTAAGTATTCTCATTTTGTTACTTACCATACATAACTTTTGTTTACACATAACTACATAACTACATTTTGGGTTTTAAACATTGACAATGGTTTGGACAAGAACATTTGATGATTGGTTTGAACATGAACTATATGCTTTGGTGGTTTGTTTAAGTGATTTAAGTAACGATATGTGTGTAATATGATACAAGCATGGTGGATACGCCGATGGTACTTCCTATATATAAGTGCTTGTATTATATTACATGTCGTAGCGTTATTTGAATCATTCATTTGGATTTATACATTTTTACACAAATAACATATTTTTCACAAGACATTGTTTTACAAAACAGTTTGTTATATACAAACCGAGTTTTACTTGGTTATTCATTTAACCTTACATCATTCTTTTTAACTTTACATATCTATTATCGATTTTCAAACGATTTTATAAAACAAAACATTTTACAAGGATCATGACTGACTTTTGTTAAACAACTTTCTTTTTCCAAACTTATAAGTCATGAGTCCTAAATCAATAAAACCTATGTACTCGCCGGCATTTTTAGGCTGATGTATTTTCACATGTGTTTCAGGTACAGTAGTTGGTGTTATAAGATGATGATATTGGTGTATGCTCACATAGGAATGGACGAGGCCTTAGTGACATTAAAAGATGCAAGACTAGTTAATTATGTTATGTTTCCTTGTTGTTTAGACATTGTAATACATTTAATTCAATAAAACAAAATTTGTTCAATCCATGGTTGTGAAACAATGATTCTGTTACAACACTCCCCGATGTTTCCGCCACGTTTTGTTGTTTTACGTGGTCGGGGTGTGACAGAAAAGTTGGTATCAGAGCCCATGGTTATAGGGAATTAGGTTATTAGTAATGCTTTGACCTAGACTATAACCTTCCTAGGACCCTAACGCGAGTTTACTTGCGTTTAGTCATAAAACAATACCGTCACTTATCCTTAGGTGACAACCACAATAAGAACATAAATTTGATCCGCTTTGAAAACTAATCATCTGTTCTAGGATGATTGATTACTAGGTTTTGAACCCTTTGTTATAAGGTTTTGAACCCTTCCAGTTTAACTCATATTTGGCTTAGTGCCTTTCGAGTTTTCGAAATCCCGTCAAGGTTTAGGTCTAAATGATGTGAACACGTGCAAACTGGAAGAGTGAATGCCTGTACTCTGAGTTTTCTGTCTAAGGCTTGAGTGTTCGTACAAATACGCAGTATCGGACCAGTCACTCTTACCTGGGAACTCTTGGGGTGAGTGTTCACTTATAGGCGGGCATGTCTTCAGTAATACATTAATATGACCCGTTTACTTTGATTAGCCACCGTCTCATTTGTTTGCCTTAGGTAACAAGCAAATGAACGCAAATTTCTATGCGTTGCCATTCTGATTTGATTATCCGATATCATTTCACTCGTTTCTTCCTATGTCTTTCATTTTCTTCTAAAATGTCTCTTTATCTCAGCAACGGTCAGATGTCCAAGCAAGCAGCCAAACTTGCCCAGCAAATAGGCGAAGTAGTTCTGAAGACCGTGGACTTAGGTATTGCCATGTCCCGCCTCAAAAATGGAGCCACTCAAGAACCACTGAGGAAAGTAGAAGTCAAGCCTGCACCAAAATCAAGAAAACGTAAGGCTTCAAAGAAACCCGCAGCAGTTGCACCTAATCCAGCAGGACCTAGCCAAAAGGCAACACCACCTGCTAAGAAGCAATACAAGGGAACGGCACCACTATGTGTGACACTCGAGGTTTTTTCCGAACGAACACCTTGTAATATTTTGTGTATATAAATATTATTAAATGGAAACGTGATCTTTATTTGCTTAATGTGTGTTGAATGTACGTATTATATATAAATGTACGTGAGTCGAGACCATGACTCGCAACCGGGCGGTTGCGAGTGGGCCTTTGGGCCGTAACCGGTTTGGGCCGAAACCCCAAGCCCAACCCGAAACATCCCTTGGTATATATACCCCATCTTTCCCCACTTTCCCTCATTTCATACACAACACACAAACACACTTCTACTATTTTTCTCTCAACTAGAAACCCTCAACAACACACCCCAATCCCTTTCAATTTTCGGTTCAAGCAAGGATCCCAGACAAGGACTCGGTCAAGACCACTAACTCGGACACTCCATCTTCTCGGTTCTTTTCCTAAACGGATAAATTAACCGGTGAAACAAGTTTTTGGTAATTAAAACTGGACAACTAGTGAACTCACTCAGCATTATTGTTGACTCCTTACTGCATGCTTTGCAGGTAACCAATGATTCAGGAGCTGCTACTTGGGGAAGTGTAGTGTTCGTCAAACCCGTGTGTTGGGATAACTGTTTTGATCAATGAACTGTCTTTAAAACTATTTTGGTTTATGCTTCCGCTGTTTTGTTAAACTAATTACCGAATCTAAACTCTAATGTTGTTAATTACTTCGGATTTTAAATATTTCTACTATTAATTAAATGCTCAGTATAATTGGTGGCTGGATCCTGGTCAGTCACGCCCTCGAAGCGGGTGTTATCCGCAGGTGGATTTTGGGGGTGTGACAGATTGGTATCAGAGCCATTGGTTATAGTGAACTTGGTTTTAAAAAGGGGTAAATCTTTTTGGAGAAAACCAGACTATAACCCGTGACTCGTGACGACACTACACTCCAAGTGCAAGGCTCAACACTTTTGACCTCATAGCTCGGACCAGTGTTTACTTGTTTGCTTACTTTATGTTTCCTGTTTCGCTATACGTACTAGTATGCCTAACTAGTGAAAGCCCACATACGATATTGCATGTGATTGCACGTTAGCACACCAACATGAATTTATGTACACTTTCTCGTATCATGTGATTGATAGGGTGGTAATTCCCTAAACCTCCATGACTTACACTACTTGATACTCTTTGAAATCTACTCGAGTGTGGGGAACCATTTGACATGGGTTAAGAGGAGCTGAGATGAACATGCAAATCACAATATTATTGTGGGTGCACACATAATAATATAGTGGGGTGGATGTGAGTCCCAGTGAGGCTTAACAAGTGAAAAAGGGGTTCCGTTTCGTTATCTGTATGATGAGAGACACAACAGTTCATAGGAGCCGTAGCAATGATTGCCTCCTACTCGAACACGATCTTTTCACTTCTCCCTGCACCCCTTTCGAACCTCGATGCTATCGAGTAGTACCTGAACACCCATATGAACGCCTAGCAAACTGTGTAGAACATTAGGTGCCTGTACGAACATCCCCGGGATGGGTGTTGAAACGACAACGATTGGTCTATATCCTTCTCACCTTTCTTCGCTTACTGGAACTTAACGTGTTGACGTCTTAAATCCCGAAGTGCGATCACTTCTGCAACACTATCTCAACATACCGTGTATTACTCAGTCAAGAGGGTAGACGTAGTACCTTACTGGCTTCAGCATTTGAACGACCCTAGTCACCGACAACGAGCATCAGCGAATTGACTCCAATCGAACCCTTAACCCTAGTCAGCGGCTCATAGGAGCCAGCTCTTACGAATCAGTCGGGCCATAAGCGATGACAATTGACAATGGTGCGGAAATGCGTAACGGCCAGCTCAATAAGTACACCTTGGGACGCGGCACGGAAACGTGACAAGGTGGACTTGTCAGTGAAGGATCGTAGCGCACCATTCCAAGCAACGACATCAGAAACAACAGTCGCGACAACATCAAGGGCAACAACCAGGGAATGATGATAGTAATGGAAATCCTCGCAACCGTAACAACAACATTGGAAATGATGCTCGTGGAAGGGCATTTAGGATTGGCGCCGGCGACGCCAGGCATAGTAGCAACATGGTAGCTGGTATGGGTAGTTGTTTGCTTCATCTCTGTTCTGCTTGACCCTGATACTTCTTGAAACTGAACCAGATGTGGAATCGACTGATGGCAAGTCAAATAGAATCTCAAGAGTTCGTCAGGATGTAAACACGACCTTGTGGGACGAGTGTCCGATGTCGACCTTCCTTCTACCACACTCGATGGTTACAACGCAGTAGTTAGTGTGAATTGGTTACCCAGGAATCACGCGAATATACCCAGTGAGGAGAAAACTTTGTGTGGAGAATCGGCATTTGTTCTAAAGCGTCAGAGTAGTTCAATAGTTAGCGCCATTTCAGCTGTGAAGGCCAGAAGCGTCTACAGAGGGATTACTCCGCTGTGTTAGCAACCGCTACGGATGTTAAGGCTAAGGAAAAGTGGATCGAGGATCCACCAGTTGTTCGTTGTTTCTCTCGGCGTGCTATCCGAGGAACATTCAGTTTTTCTTCCGAAAATTTGTTAGGCGGAATCTCAGTTTGATCTCACGTCTGAGGCAGCCCTGATTACTTGTACTTTTTACCATTTTGCGCCAGGAAGGTCGCAAGGCCTATCAAAGCAACTACAGGAACCGTTGGACAGGAGTTTTGTAGGGTCTAGTTCTTCGCTTTGGGGGAGCCTCACTTATCCTAGGGAAGATGGGCCTTTTCTTGTGTATACTGACTATTAAGAACTCATCAAGGTGACAGCCCATAACCGTTTGTCTCGATCCTGTATTGACAACCTGTTGACCAGTTACATGGGTCATGCTCCAATGTGAAGATTGAGTAGCGAACGAACTAACATCAGATGGAAGTCCAGAGGGAGGATGTTCCTAAAACGGCATAGTGAACGCAATAAGGCCATTTCCAGGAGACACCGGATGAATTATTCCATGACCTTTTGGGGTGAACAACCCACCAGCTGCTTTATGGATCACACTGCAACTGTGTTTATCTAGTACGTTTTGAATCACTTCTAGGAGAAAGGGGCACCTTGAACAACACTTGTATTCCATTATAGAGCTTCTAGGGGAGGAGCGTCTACGTGCGAAGTCTACCTAAGTATGACTTCAGGATTCGGGAAGTACACATTTTCTTTTTATCAAACAACGAAGTGGGAATACACATGGATCTCGCTAAGATCCATTTTGTTAGGAACTGATCAACATCAAAGATCCCTTCGAGGATACAGGAGTTTCTTGGTCCCACTAGATACTATCGCAGCTTAATCACAAGATTTTCGAAGGTCGCACAGCTTAAGTCTCGTTGGCACAGCAGGGTGTTGTGTTCGTGAAAGACCAAAACAGGAGGACGTCTTTTCAGCTTTCGAATCCCAACTTTGTAATGCACTGAGCATCATCTTCACCCTAGGGTACGGGTGATCTAGCGGTATACCATGATGCTTCGAATCAGGATCCCAGTTACACACGGATGCAACGCGAGAAGGTTATTGCTTACGCCCCTCGACAACTTAGGACGCACGAAAGGAACTACACAACGCTTGATTTGGAACTGGGAGCAGTGATCTTCGCACTTAAGTTATGACGGCATTACCTATACGGAACCAAGTGCGCCGTCTACACCGACCGCGGAAGTTTAGAACACATATTCAAGCAGAAGGAACTGAATATGCGACAGCGACGATGGGTCGGACTGCTGAATGATTACGAGTGCTCTATCAGGTATCACCCGGGCAAGGCCAATGTAGTGGCAGACGCCCTCAGTCGGAAGGACACTACGCCTAAACGCGTAAGAGCTTTACAACTCACGATCCATTCTAGTCTACCTTCGCAAATACGAGCTGCTCAGATAGAAGCACTGAAACCAGAGAACGTTAGAGCTGAAGCCCTACGCGGGTCAAGGCAACGCTTAGAACAGAAGGAAGACGGTGCTTATTATGTAACAGGACGCATTTGGGTCCCACTCTATGGCGACTTACGGGAACTTGCGATGAAAGAAGCGCACAAATCTCGCTACTCAGTACACCCTGGTTCGGATAAGATGTACCACGATATTAAGACTACGTATTGGTGGCCTAGCATGAAGGCCCACATAGCAACTTACGTCAGCAAGTGTTTGACTTGTGCGCGAGTCAAGACGGAATATCAGAAACCCTCAGGCCTACTCTAACAACCAGAGATACCACAATGAAAATGGGAGCAAATTTCCATGGATTTCGTTACTGGCCTACCTAGATCACAGCGCGGAAACGACACTATCTGGGTGATCGTGGATCGACTCACGAAATCCGCACACTTCTTGGCAATCGAAGACAACAGATGAATTCTCCACTCTGGCGAAGATATACCTCAAGGAAGTGGTTTCGAGGCACGGGGTGCCCACCTCTATCATCTCTGATCGAGATGCACGTTTTACTTCGGAACTGTGGCAAGCAATGCACAAGTCTTTTGGCTCACGTTTAGTTATGAGCACAGCATATCTATATCACCCACAGACGGACGGGCAGTCCGAACGCACTATTCAAACATTAGAAGACATGCTTCGCGCTTGTGTAAACGACTTTGGCAACAGCTGGGAAAGGCATCGGCCACTCGTGGAATTCTCGTATAATAACAGCTACCACACCAGCATTAGAGCTGCTCCGTTTGAGGCATTGTACGGACGTAAATGCCGGTCACCTCTTTATTGGGCAGAGGTGGGGGATAGTCAAATCACTGGTCCAGAACATGTGATAGACACTACTGAGCGGATTGCTCAAATACGACAACGCAGAAGGCCTACGCCGATAAGGGCAGGAAACCACTTGAGCTCCAGGTTGGGGAGCGGGTATCACTCAAAGTTTCACCCTGGAAGGGTGTGGTTCGTTTTGGTAAACGAGGCAAACTCAACCCACGGTACGTTGGACCTTTCGAAATCCTTGAGAAAATAGGCAGGGTGGCCTACAGACTGAACTTACCAGCAGAACTCGGTGCAGTTCACAAACGTTTTCCATGTGTCGAATCTGAAGAAGTGTCTGTCAGATGAGACGCACGTAGTTCCTCTGAAGGAACTCACGATCGACGAACAGTTGAAATTCGTCGAAGAACCTGTCGAAATCACGGACCGGGATGTTAAGGTCCTCAAGAGCACTAGAATACCTCTTGTTCGAGTTCGTTGGAACTCACGTCGCGGCCCAGAGCTTACCTGGGAGCGGGAGGACCAGATGAAGTCCAAGTATCCCCAGTTGTTCCCAAACGAAAACCCCAGCACTGAAGCTACAACCGAATTTCGGGACGAAATTCCAAACTAACGGGGGGATGATGTGACACCCCGTTAAAACACGCTAGCTTGGCAGTGGCTGCTTCAACTTTCGGGACGAAAGTTCTTAAAACTTGGGGATAATGTGACACTCGAGGTTTTTTCCGAACGAACACCTTGTAATATTTTGTGTATATAAATATTATTAAATGGAAACGTGATCTTTATTTGCTTAATGTGTGTTGAATGTACGTATTATATATAAATGTACGTGAGTCGAGACCATGACTCGCAACCGGGCGGTTGCGAGTGGGCCTTTGGGCCGTAACCGGTTTGGGCCGAAACCCCAAGCCCAACCCGAAACATCCCTTGGTATATATACCCCATCTTTCCCCACTTTCCCTCATTTCATACACAACACACAAACACACTTCTACTATTTTTCTCTCAACTAGAAACCCTCAACAACACACCCCAATCCCTTTCAATTTTCGGTTCAAGCAAGGATCCCAGACAAGGACTCGGTCAAGACCACTAACTCGGACACTCCATCTTCTCGGTTCTTTTCCTTGTTTACGGCTTCTTCTTCTCAAACCGGTTAGTGTTCTATTTTGTGTGTAGAAATTATGTGTGATAAATGAACTAGAAATGTTTGGTTAGAAACAAGATGCATGATTCTTAGGTTGGTTTGTAAAGCTTGACAATATGTGGTAACATGTTTAAAAATGGTTAGAAAATGGTAGTCTAAGAGTATTCATGGCTAACCAATCTATGCTTCATTGTCCTTGCAAAATGATGTTGTTAAATATGAGATTTCGGCTACAAACATGTGTGTTTCTTGTTCTTGCATAATGATCTTGCTAGAAATATGTGATTTTCGGTTCATAAATGTGTGTTTATGTTGGCATGAAAACCCTAGAAAATGATGAACATAAGATGAACTTGTTTGAATATGACTTGAAGATGTAAAAATGGCAAAGTTTGATCTATTTTCATTGCTGGTCAGTTTAGGAAAAGTGTTAGTGAAACCTTATTGGTTGTTTCCTAATCTGGGTCTGAATACATGGTACAATTTCGGACTGTTGCATCTGCATCATCACGTGTACGTGAAAGGGACAGCTTACGACTCGCAACCGCGTCGTTGCGACTCGCAACCAAGGCAAGACAACTCGAGACCACGTAGTTGCGACTCGCAACCACAGCATGACTACTCGAAACCACGAGATTGCGACTCGAAATCACGCCGTTGCGACTCGCAACCAAAACATGATGACTCGAGACCACGGTTACGACTCGTAACCACAGCGTGACAAGCCGAGACCACCTGGTTGCGACTCGAGACCAGCTGGTTGCGAGTGGGCTGTCCATTCTGGTTATTGGGCCATTCTGTGTTAACTTGGGCTATCTGTTAAATGAACTATGTGTTGCTGTTGACTGCTTAATTATTTAGGCCGGCCCATTAACCCACTGTTTACTTATATGCTTGATACATGTTAGTTATGTGTAAGTTTTACGTGAATACTTGTATACCGAACCTGACCTATACCGGTAACCATGTTAGGACGTGGTGACCAACGTGATTGACAAGTAACCTAAACCTACCGAGCAACCCAAGGTGAGTTCACAACTTAAAAGCATGCGTCCCGGTGGTTTGGGACACGAGACCAACAACCCTATCCCCTGGTAAAAGGGGATACCATTTACATACTTTCCCTGGTTATTGGGAACAAAACTTACTTTTCCTTCCCTGATATTGGGAAACCTTTTGGACAATCCTACCCCCTGGTAAAAGGGGATACCATTTACATACTTTCCCTGGTTATTGGGAACACAAAACTTACTTTTCTTTCCCGGGTATTGGGAAACCTTTTGGTTAATTACTGTTTATACGGATTGCAACTAACGGCACTAAACGAAACTCTATCACTCAAGTCCCTACTACAAATACCGATTAGTCGCCGGGTTAGGCGAGCGGGTTATTAGTTGATAGCGCTATTTAGGTGTTTACCAGCCTCACACCGTGCCCTGGTTTGGGACGGGCGTGAACTAATAGACTCAGAAATCCGTCAATGATGATAGAACATTGACATCGGGGCATCCTGCGGATACGCAACGGTTACCTAGTGTTCGGTATTGGAAAAACAGTTTAGTCGCTAACTTTTGGGGTAGCTCCCCAGGGCATGTATAAACGGATAAATTAACCGGTGAAACAAGTTTTTGGTAATTAAAACTGGACAACTAGTGAACTCACTCAGCATTATTGTTGACTCCTTACTGCATGCTTTGCAGGTAACCAATGATTCAGGAGCTGCTACTTGGGGAAGTGTAGTGTTCGTCAAACCCGTGTGTTGGGATAACTGTTTTGATCAATGAACTGTCTTTAAAACTATTTTGGTTTATGCTTCCGCTGTTTTGTTAAACTAATTACCGAATCTAAACTCTAATGTTGTTAATTACTTCGGATTTTAAATATTTCTACTATTAATTAAATGCTCAGTATAATTGGTGGCTGGATCCTGGTCAGTCACGCCCTCGAAGCGGGTGTTATCCGCAGGTGGATTTTGGGGGTGTGACACTATGCGACAAATGTAATGGGCATCACCAAGCTCACTTACAGTGTCGTCTGTGTGAATCATGTGGGCGAGTTGGTCACCTGGCGAGTGTTTGTCGAACTAACCCAAACCAAGGTGGTCCAAATCAACCACAAGTCAATTCTGCTCAAGCTCGCTTTCCCCGTGGATCGTGCTACAACTGTGGCGAGACAAGCCATTTCAGGAACAAATGCCCAAAGCTTGCTAAGGCAAATCCAACCCACGGATAAGCAGTTGGCTGATTAGAAGATATTGTTGTCTTATGCTTCTGTTTTCTTGTAATGTGAAACAATCCGTTTTGTTTATAAATAAATTGTTGTTCACAATTCTGATGTACAAATGTAGTTACATGTGTCTATGGTATTTTCCTATAAATACCTACATCAAGGAACCTTGTTCTTTACAAACTACTCTTATGATTCTCCCTTTCAAGTGATCGCTCATGATTTCCTCAAAATTTTAAGTACTCGTCTCATTCTAGGAGGCGAAGTACATGAAATGAAATGACATTATGAGTAATCGTGCTCTTCGCACATTTTTGCCCTTGAATCCCTAGTTAGATAACTAAGGGTATTTTCAAATCTCATACTCGTTACGTTTTGATTTTTCATCATGCATAACATAAGTTTTCAAAACAATCTCCATATATAGTTCAAAAACGTTTTTAATATAGTGTATTTACTCAACATATCATATGCATAATTTCAAAAACATTGTCTGTATTTTCAAAAACAACCTCCATGATTTCAAAAACAATGTCTACGTTTTCAAAAACGACCTTCATGATTTTAAAATATTATTAATACAGTATAATTACTTATATCAAGTGCATGATTTCAAAAGCATCACTCATGTTCTCAAAAAAAAAAAAAAAAAAAAAACCTTATACATAATTTCAAAATTCATCCCACATGATTTTTAAACATTTTTATAAATATACCTACCTAATACACCTACTTTATGATTTCAAAAGTATTATATATAAGGTTTCAAAAACATTGAACACATTTTTTTAGAGCCCCATGCATAGTTTTCAAAAATATTTTCTTCATTCATTGACTTAACCTTCAAATTCCGCTTCATGTGCCGCCTTGGCATATCCAGCATCTCAACTTCATAAGCATTTTTACTTCATGTTTTGACTTAAAGCCCATCCAGTGCAAGGTTTCAAAACATATTCAACTTCTAAAATCCATATGGGATCTTTTTATCTTTACAATTAGACCCTTGTGGTTAATTATCATTCAAATCAGAGTCCTTAATCGGATTCCTTGTGTATCTTAATTCGAACATTTCAGTTCCTTACGATCGAAATCGAATTTTCTCTTTAAGATCTTTCTATCTTCATAGTTGGATTCTTGATAATGTTTAAAGCACCAATCAAAATCCACTAATTGGATACCTGGTGTGCTTTAAATGCATGTGCTCAGTTAGCAGAACAAATTAAATCATGACAAATTTAAAATCAAGATAAACAATTTTGTGGTTATGAGACTATGTGTTTATGCATTTTGTGTTTCCTTTTTATGCATTTTTGTGATTTTGTATACTCTGGATAATTCGTTATCCAAATCCTCATAAGAACCTTTCGTATTTTTATATGAAGGATTCGTAGTAGGATATTCAAAAGGTACTATCTCAAATCCTTAATTGGGTTTCTACGTAATCGTTAAGACCCTTGGATTATATAGTACCATTCCATCGTTCATAGAGACCCCTTTTTGTGGTCTAGGTCAAAAGATTGATTCATATTCTGGTTGAGAATGACATGCGATGATATAAGCTGAAAAGACTCCTTGGCGGTCTGGAGATCATTTATTGACTCAATTAAAAAGGACCCCATTATGGTCTAATCACAATCATCACAGGCTCGTTCATCGTTTTCCTCCCCTACACATTATAAGATGCACTACGTGACTATGCAAGGAATTATGTAATTATGGATGCATACATAATTATGAAGTTCAGTGCACGGAAACCGCGGTAAGACTTATTATGTGTAAGAACCAATAGTGGCAACCATAACAAAATGTGAACAATGTAATAGAGGTACGGTGGACGCGCCAATAACGCTTTATATACTTGTATATAAGTGACCCTCTCACGTTGCAAGCATGATGTTATTTAAGGTTACTAGAAGTTCAGGAATCTAACCAGTGTTGTTCGATCTTTTCAACTTCATGTCTCAAGCTCTCACATGTTTCCTCTAAATAAATTTCGGGACGAAATTTCCTGAAGTAGGGGAGACTGTGACACCTGTGTCACTTCAGCCACCAAACAAATACCAAACCAATGAAATATTGTATTTCATACTTGGGATTTGTATAAACATGTGTATCATTTGCACATATCAACTCTTGTTCAATTTCGGGCTTTAAATCGCTTTCTAGAGGGTTATACGCGCACTGATGCGTAAATATAACCAGTTTAATGCAACAAACACTCCGGAATAGTGACATAGGCTTAACATACCCTAAATAACCTTTACATAACTTAGAAATAAGTTTTGGAAGGTTTGGTATGCCGAAATCAAGTTTATTCGCTTACAGGGACTAAATATGACAAACTGCGAAAGTATGCCGATTTGAACTGTGACGAACATTCCGGAACATGATCATAAGTTAAACACACCCTAAATAGCCTTTACATAGCTTAGAAAAAGGCTTTGAGGGGTTCTGTGTGCTAAAATGAACTTTTTGCTCATTCAGGGACTAAGAGCGTCAAAAAGTGCATAAGTTTGCACTTTCGCGCATATCTTACGTTCTGAATACTTCCGGAAATCAAAAAAAATTATGTAAGCATTAAAATATTATGTTTTAATGTTTGGCATGAGAAAAATCCATTCGTCGCGCAATTTGGATCGTTTTTCGCGCTTATGCGCATTCCGTCGTAATTAAGCGAACATCGCGATCGTACAACCAAACGAACCGACATCCGAGATATTTTTGAGCATGTCTTGAGTTCCCTATACTTTAACTTCATCTTAGAGCCTTGAAATGAGGTTAACGGGGCTTAAACGTGTGAAAAATGGGCCGAAATGCATGTTTCTCAAGTGCAGGGACCATTTTGCAATTTCTGGAAATATCAGACCTGCAAGGTCCTTACGGACCGTAAGACCTACTCCATACGGTCCGTAAGCAGGTCCCAGTTCAGCAGAAATCATTTTTTATAAAACCCAGCTGCTCCTTGGTTTTGCAAATGGTTTTAAGGTTCCTATGGGCTGGTTTTAAGGTCCCATGGTTTTGCAAATCAGTGGGCATGAGGTGTATGGCTAAGATTGAAGCTCGTTTATCGAGGAACAATCCTAACGGTCTTGGTTTTCCTATAAATACCCAACCCCAAATTCATTCTTCCCCACTTGAATTCTGAGGTTGCTCTCTAAGTTGGGGTGCTTTGACACTTCATACCTGAGAATACTCGGAATTCAATCTTGCGGGGACCCGTTGTAAGTATTCCTTCGTTGTTTTATTGCTTTTCGAGTCCGAAAGTCAAACTTTGTTTGACTTTCTGCATTGACCAGTTTATGGTCAATGCGAAGTTCGTTTGAACTTCATAACATGAGCGTAATCACGATGGTTATAGTCCCTAGCGACTATACCTATTGATTACTACGTTATCTAGGCTCAGTGACGAGTCGTAGTTTCGGCCAAAATACGTTTTCTCGCGTATTTTGTAACCAAACTACTCTAGGGTATTAAAACCGTTTGTTTTAATACCAAACCTGTTTTCTAACATTACTAAACATGTTCTAGCATGTTTAGCTCGTCGCTTTTAGATTTGTGCTTGTTTAGGGTCGTAAAGGTAAGCGATCTAAACAATCGCTTATGCTTACGAACCCGACCCATTTGGTCGATCATTAGGATCCGACCAAACACATTAGGTGACCATAGTGTATAGGGAATAACCTTTCAAGGTTATACCTTATGGTCACGCCGTTTAAGTAGTTGTATGATAGGTAATGTATGTGCCTTAGGTAAATTACCAAAATACCCTTTTTACACTAAAATCCATTTTAAGCCTATGTAACATAATTTTTGGTATCTAAACTGATTTAGCAACAATATTAAACATGTTAAGGCATATCTTGCTTGTCATAGGGCTAGTTAGGCGTTTCAAACGCGTTTTACGCAAACGACACGTTAAAGTAGCATAAGCTACCTAAGCGGGTCGTAACGGGTCATATGCACTAAGATTAGGTTTCATTTTAGTATGTAGGCTTTGTCTAACCATATCATATGAGTTACAATACTCATTTGGTTTACGAAACCTCATACTATCCAATCTCCCGATTTAGGTCCGGTTGTTTATGTAGTTATCTATATAGGGTGTCGTTTGATTCCGTGATCCCTCTAGCTTCGCTTGGTTGTTGTTCAAGACTTCTAAGCACCCTCAAGTGAGTACATAGTCCCCTCTTTTACTGTTTTTCAAACATTTTGGGGTGAAACACATGTGCCTACTTGTTACTTTCATGCCTTTCTGTTTTCATATCATATACTTGCTATATACATTAGTACACTATTAGTACATGATTTCATTTCATCTCACTTGCTATGTATGTTCATTTAACATGCTAGCACGTTGATTTACATAACTTTTCTGCTTTGTAAGTTACTTAGCATACTTAGCACATTGTTTTCACGTAACTGGTTTACATTTGGTATGACATTTGGTATGCATAACGGTTCTTTACTACATTCATTAACATTAGCTACGCCGCTCGGTAGTAAGTAATGGTACCATAGGACTTGACAAATCCCGTTCCTGACATCCTGGGTTGGTGTGGATGTAAGGAATGACTGAATCCGTGAACATTTCACTTTGATAATCTTTGCTCCAAGGTTATCCTGCTCTCTCAAGACTTGAATGTAATGCGTTAACTTACCACATAAATGTTTGTATCAATAAAACAAGTTTTCTACTTGGCAAAACATAACTTTTTGATTTACTCAAAATACTTTGTTTTGGGTCATTTTTACTTATGGTTAAGTATTCTCATTTTGTTACTTACCATACATAACTTTTGTTTACACGTAACTACATAACTACATTTTGGGTTTTAAACATTGACAATGGTTTGGACAAGAACATTTGATGATTGGTTTGAACATGAACTATATGCTTTGGTGGTTTGTTTAAGTGATTTAAGTAACGATATGTGTGTAATATGATACAAACATGGTGGATACGCCGATGGTACTTCCTATATATAAGTGCTTGTATTATATTACATGTCGTAGCGTTATTTGAATCATTCATTTGGATTTATACATTTTTACACAAATAACATATTTTTCACAAGACATTGTTTTACAAAACAGTTTGTTATATACAAACCCAGTTTTACTTGGTTATTCATTTAACCTTACATCATTCTTTTTAACTTTACATATCTATTATCGATTTTCAAACGATTTTATAAAACAAAACATTTTACAAGGATCATGACTGACTTTTGTTAAACAACTTTCTTTTTCCAAACTTATAAGTCATGAGTCCTAAATCAATAAAACCTATGTACTCGCCGGCATTTTTATGCTGATGTATTTTCACATGTGTTTCAGGTACAGTAGTTGGTGTTATAAGATGATGATATTGGTGTATGCTCACATAGGAATGGACGAGGCCTTAGTGACATTAAAAGATGCAAGACTAGTTAATTATGTTATGTTTCCTTGTTGTTTAGACATTGTAATACATTCAATTCAATAAAACAAAATTTGTTCAATCCATGGTTGTGAAACAATGATTCTGTTACAACACTCCCCGATGTTTCCGCCACGTTTTGTTGTTTTACGTGGTCGGGGTGTGACAGAAAAGTTGGTATCAGAGCCCATGGTTATAGGGAATTAGGTTATTAGTAATGCTTTGACCTAGACTATAACCTTCCTAGGACCCTAACGCGAGTTTACTTGCGTTTAGTCATAAAACAATACCGTCACTTATCCTTAGGTGACAACCACAACAAGAACATAAATTTGATCCGCTTTGAAAACTAATCATCTGTTCTAGGATGATTGATTACTAGGTTGTGAACCCTTTGTTATAAGGTTTTGAACCCTTCCAGTTTAACTCATATTTGGCTTAGTGCCTTTCGAGTTTTCGAAATCCCGTCAAGGTTTAGGTCTAAATGATGTGAACACGTGCAAACTGGAAGAGTGAATGCCTGTACTCTGATTTTTCTGTCTAAGGCTTGAGTGTTCGTACAAATCCGCAGTATCAGACCAGTCACTCTTACCTGGGAACTCTTGGGGTGAGTGTTCACTTATAGGCGAGCATGTCTTCAGTAATACATTAATATGACCCGTTTACTTTGATTAGCCACCGTCTCATTTGTTTGCCTTAGGTAACAAGCAAATGACCGCAAATTTCTATGCGTTGCCATTCTGATTTGATTATCCGATATCATTTCACTCGTTTCTTCCTATGTCTCTCATTTTCTTCTAGAATGTCTCTTTATCTCAGCAACGGTCAGATGTCCAAGCAAGCAGCCAAACTTGCCCAGCAAATAGGCGAAGTAGTTCTGAAGACCGTGGACTTAGGTATTGCCATGTCCCGCCTCAAAAATGGAGCCACTCAAGAACCACTGAGGAAAGTAGAAGTCAAGCCTGCACCAAAATCAAGAAAACGTAAGGCTTCAAAGAAACCCGTAGCAGTTGCACCTAATCCAGCAGGACCTAGCCAAAAGGCAACACCACCTGCTAAGAAGCAATACAAGGGAACGGCACCACTATGCGACAAATGTAATGGGCATCACCAAGCTCACTTACAGTGTCGTCTGTGTGAATCATGTGGGCGAGTTGGTCACCTGGCGAGTGTTTGTCGAACTAACCCAAACCAAGGTGGTCCAAATCAACCACAAGTCAATTCTGCTCAAGCTCGCTTTCCCCGTGGATCGTGCTACAACTGTGGCGAGACAAGCCATTTCAGGAACAAATGCCCAAAGCTTGCTAAGGCAAATCCAACCCACGGATAAGCAGTTGGCTGATTAGAAGATATTGTTGTCTTATGCTTCTGTTTCTTTTGTTTTCTTGTAATGTGAAACAATCCGTTTTGTTTATAAATAAATTGTTGTTCACAATTCTGATGTAAAAATGTAGTTACATGTGTGTATGGTATTTCTCTATAAATACCAACATCAAGGAACCTTGTTCTTTACAAACTACTCTTATGATTCTCCCTTTCAAGTGATCGCTCATGATTTCCTCAAAATTTTAAGTACTCGTCTCATTCTAGGAGGCGAAGTACATGAAATGAAATGACATTATGAGTAATCGTGCTCTTCGCACATTTTTGCCCTTGAATCCCTAGTTAGATAACTAAGGGTATTTTCAAATCTCATACTCGTTACGTTTTGATTTTTCATCATGCATAACATAAGTTTTCAAAACAATCTCCATATATAGTTCAAAAACGTTTTTAATATAGTGTATTTACTCAACATATCATATGCATAATTTCAAAAACATTGTCTGTATTTTCAAAAACAACCTCCATGATTTCAAAAACAATGTCTACGTTTTCAAAAACGACCTTCATGATTTTAAAATATTATTAATACAGTATAATTACTTATATCAAGTGCATGATTTCAAAAGCATCACTCATGTTCTCAAAAAAAAAAAAAAAAAAAAAAAAAAAAAAAACCTTATACATAATTTCAAAATTCATCCCACATGATTTTTAAACATTTTTATAAATATACCTACCTAATACACCTACTTTATGATTTCAAAAGTATTATATATAAGGTTTCAAAAACATTGAACACATTTTTTTAGAGCCCCATGCATAGTTTTCAAAAATATTTTCTTCATTCATTGACTTAACCTTCAAATTCCGCTTCATGTGCCGCCTTGGCATATCCAGCATCTCAACTTCATAAGCATTTTTACTTCATGTTTTGACTTAAAGCCCATCCAGTGCAAGGTTTCAAAACATATTCAACTTCTAAAATCCATATGGGATCTTTTTATCTTTACAATTAGACCCTTGTGGTTAATTATCATTCAAATCAGAGTCCTTAATCGGATTCCTTGTGTATCTTAATTCGAACATTTCGGTTCCTTACGATCGAAATCGAATTTTCTCTTTAAGATCTTTCTATCTTCATAGTTGGATTCTTGATAATGTTTAAAGCACCAATCAAAATCCACTAATTGGATACCTGGTGTGCTTTAAATGCATGTGCTCAGTTAGCAGAACAAATTAAATCATGACAAATTTAAAATCAAGATAAACAATTTTGTGGTTATGAGACTATGTGTTTATGCATTTTGTGTTTCCTTTTTATGCATTTTTGTGATTCTGTATACTCTGGATAATTCGTTATCCAAATCCTCATAAGAACCTTTCGTATTTTTATATGAAGGATTCGTAGTAGGATATTCAAAAGGTACTATCTCAAATCCTTAATTGGGTTTCTACGTAATCGTTAAGACCCTTGGATTATATAGTACCATTCCATCGTTCATAGAGACCCCTTTTTGTGGTCTAGGTCAAAAGATTGATTCAAATTCTGGTTGAGAATGACATGCGATGATATAAGCTGAAAAGACTCCTTGGCGGTCTGGAGATCATTTATTGACTCAATTAAAAAGGACCCCATTATGGTCTAATCACAATCATCACAGGCTCGTTCATCGTTTTCCTCCCCTACACATTATAAGATGCACTACGTGACTATGCAAGGAATTATGTAATTATGGATGCATACATAATTATGAAGTTCAGTGCACGGAAACCGCGGTAAGACTTATTATGTGTAAGAACCAATAGTGGCAACCATAACAAAATGTGAACAATGTAATAGAGGTACGGTGGACGCGCCAATAACGCTTTATATACTTGTATATAAGTGACCCTCTCACGTTGCAAGCATGATGTTATTTAAGGTTACTAGAAGTTCAGGACTCTAACCAGTGTTGTTCGATCTTTTCAACTTCATGTCTCAAGCTCTCTCATGTTTCCTCTAAATAAATTTCGGGACGAAATTTCCTGAAGTAGGGGAGACTGTGACACCTGTGTCACTTCAGCCACCAAACAAATACCAAACCAATGAAATATTGTATTTCATACTTGGGATTTGTATAAACATGTGTATCATTTGCACATATCAACTCTTGTTCAATTTCGGGCTTTAAATCGCTTTCTAGAGGGTTATACGCGCACTGATGCGTAAATATAACCAGTTTAATGCAACAAACACTCCGGAATAGTGACATAGGCTTAACATACCCTAAATAACCTTTACATAACTTAGAAATAAGTTTTGGAAGGTTTGGTATGCCGAAATCAAGTTTATTCGCTTACAGGGACTAAATATGACAAACTGCGAAAGTATGCCGATTTGAACTGTGACGAACATTCCGGAACATGATCATAAGTTAAACACACCCTAAATATCCTTTACATAGCTTAGAAATAGGCTTTGAGGGGTTCGGTGTGCTAAAATGAACTTTTTGCTCATTCAGGGACTAAAAGCGTCAAAAAGTGCATAAGTTTGCACTTTCGCGCATATCTTACGTTCTGAATACTTCCGGACATCAAAAAAATTTATGTATGCATTAAAATATTATGTTTTAATGTTTGGCATGAGAAAAATCCATTCGTCGCGCAATTTGGATCGTTTTTCGCGCTTATGCGCATTCCGTCGTAATTAAGCGAACATCGCGATCGTACGACCAAACGAACCGACATCCGAGATATTTTTGAGCATGTCTTGAGTTCCCTATACTTTAACTTCATCTTAGAGCCTTGAAATGAGGTTAACGGGGCTTAAACGTGTGAAAAATGGGCCGAAATGCATGTTTCTCAAGTGCAGGGACCATTTTGCAATTTCTGGAAATATCAGACCTGCAAGGTCCTTACGGACCGTAAGACCTACTCCATACGGTCCGTAAGCAGGTCCCAGTTCAGCAGAAATCATTTTTTATAAAACCCAGCTGCTCCTTGGTTTTGCAAATGGTTTTAAGGTTCCTATGGGCTGGTTTTAAGGTCCCATGGTTTTGCAAATCAGTGGGCATGAGGTGTATGGCTAAGATTGAAGCTCGTTTATTGAGGAACGATCCTAACGGTCTTGGTTTTCCTATAAATACCCAACCCCAAATTCATTCTTCCCCACTTGAATTCTGAGGTTGTTCTCTAAGTTGGGGTGCTTTGACACTTCATACCTGAGAATACTCGGAATTCAATCTTGCGGGGACCCGTTGTAAGTATTCCTTCGTTCTTTTATTGCTTTTCGAGTCCGAAAGTCAAACTTTTTTTGACTTTCTGCATTGACCAGTTTATGGTCAATGCGAAGTTCGTTTGAACTTCATAACGTGAGCGTAATCACGATGGTTATAGTCCCTAGCGACTATACCTACTGATTACCACGTTATCTAGGCTCAGTGACGAGTCGTAGTTTCGGCCAAAATACGTTTTCTCGCGTATTTTGTAACCAAACTACTCTAGGGTATTAAAACCGTTTGTTTTAATACCAAACCTGTTTTCTAACATTACTAAACATGTTCTAGCATGTTTAGCTCGTCGCTTTTAGATTTGTGCTTGTTTAGGGTCGTAAAGGTAAGCGATCTAAACAATCGCTTATGCTTACGAACCCGACCCATTTGGTCGATCATTAGGATCCGACCAAACACATTAGGTGACCATAGTGTATAGGGAATAACCTTTCAAGGCTATACCTTATGGTCACGCCATTTAAGTAGTTGTATGATAGGTAATGTATGTGCCTTAGGTAAATTACCAAAATACCCTTTTTACACTAAAATCCATTTTAAGCCTATGTAACATAATTTTTGGTATCTAAACTGATTTAGCAACAATATTAAGCATGTTAAGGCATATCTTGCTTGTCATAGGGCTAGTTAGGCGTTTCAAACGCGTTTTACGCAAACGACACGTTAAAGTAGCATAAGCTACCTAAGCGGGTCGTAACGGGTCATAAGCACTAAGATTAGGTTTCATTTTAGTATGTAGGCTTTGTCTAACCATATCATATGAGTTACAATACTCATTTGGTTTACGAAACCTCATACTATCCAATCTCCCGATTTAGGTCCGGTTGTTTATGTAGTTATCTATATAGGGTGCCGTTTGATTCCGTGATCCCTCTAGCTTCGCTTGGTTGTTGTTCAAGACTTCTAAGCACCCTCAAGTGAGTACATAGTCCCCTCTTTTACTGTTTTTCAAACATTTTGGGGTGAAACACATGTGCCTACTTGTTACTTTCATGCCTTTCTGTTTTCATATCATATACTTGCTATATACATTAGTACACTATTAGTACATGATTTCATTTCATCTCACTTGCTATGTATGTTCATTTAACATGCTAGCACATTGATTTACATAACTTTTCTGCTTTGTAAGTTACTTAGCATACTTAGCACATTGTTTTCACGTAACTGGTTTACATTTGGTATGACATTTGGTATGCATAACGGTTCTTTGCTACATTCATTAACATTAGCTACGCCGCTCGGTAGTAAGTAATGGTACCATAGGACTTGACAAATCCCGTTCCTGACATCCTGGGTTGGTGTGGATGTAAGGAATGACTGAATCCGTGAACATTTCACTTTGATAATCTTTGCTCCAAGGTTATCCTGCTGTCTCAAGGCTTGAATGTAATGCGTTAACTTACCACATAAATGTTTGTATCAATAAAACAAGTTTTCTACTTGGCAAAACATAACTTTTTGATTTACTCAAAATACTTTGTTTTGGGTCATTTTTACTTATGGTTAAGTATTCTCATTTTGTTACTTACCATACATAACTTTTGTTTACACATAACTACATAACTACATTTTGGGTTTTAAACATTGACAATGGTTTGGACAAGAACATTTGATGATTGGTTTGAACATGAACTATATGCTTTGGTGGTTTGTTTAAGTGATTTAAGTAAAGGTATGTGTGTAATATGATACAAGCATGGTGGATACGCCGATGGTACTTCCTATATATAAGTGCTTGTATTATATTACATGTCGTAGCGTTATTTGAATCATTCATTTGGATTTATACATTTTTACACAAATAACATATTTTTCACAAGACATTGTTTTACAAAACAGTTTGTTATATACAAACCCAGTTTTACTTGGTTATTCATTTAACCTTACATCATTCTTTTTAACTTTACATATCTATTATCGATTTTCAAACGATTTTATAAAACAAAACATTTTACAAGGATCATGACTGACTTTTGTTAAACAACTTTCTTTTTCCAAACTTATAAGTCATGAGTCCTAAATCAATAAAACCTATGTACTCGCCGGCATTTTTATGCTGATGTATTTTCACATGTGTTTCAGGTACAGTAGTTGGTGTTATAAGATGATGATATTGGTGTATGCTCACATAGGAATGGACGAGGCCTTAGTGACATTAAAAGATGCAAGACTAGTTAATTATGTTATGTTTCCTTGTTGTTTAGACATTGTAATACATTTAATTCAATAAAACAAAATTTGTTCAATCCATGGTTGTGAAACAATGATTCTGTTACAACACTCCCCGATGTTTCCGCCACGTTTTGTTGTTTTACGTGGTCGGGGTGTGACAGAAAAGTTGGTATCAGAGCCCATGGTTATAGGGAATTAGGTTATTAGTAATGCTTTGACCTAGACTATAACCTTCCTAGGACCCTAACGCGAGTTTACTTGCGTTTAGTCATAAAACAATACCGTCACTTATCCTTAGGTGACAACCACAACAAGAACATAAATTTGATCCGCTTTGAAAACTAATCATCTGTTCTAGGATGATTGATTACTAGGTTTTGAACCCTTTGTTATAAGGTTTTGAACCCTTCCAGTTTAACTCATATTTGGCTTAGTGCCTTTCGAGTTTTCGAAATCCCGTCAAGGTTTAGGTCTAAATGATGTGAACACGTGCAAACTGGAAGAGTGAATGCCTGTACTCTGAGTTTTCTGTCTAAGGCTTGAGTGTTCGTACAAATCCGCAGTATCGGACCAGTCACTCTTACCTGGGAACTCTTGGGGTGAGTGTTCACTTATAGGCGAGCATGACTTCAGTAATACATTAATATGACCCGTTTACTTTGATTAGCCACCGTCTCATTTGTTTGCCTTAGGTAACAAGCAAATGAACGCAAATTTCTATGCGTTGCCATTCTGATTTGATTATCCGATATCATTTCACTCGTTTCTTCCTATGTCTTTCATTTTCTTCTAAAATGTCTCTTTATCTCAGCAACGGTCAGATGTCCAAGCAAGCAGCCAAACTTGCCCAGCAAATAGGCGAAGTAGTTCTGAAGACCGTGGACTTAGGTATTGCCATGTCCCGCCTCAAAAATGGAGCCACTCAAGAACCACTGAGGAAAGTAGAAGTCAAGCCTGCACCAAAATCAAGAAAACGTAAGGCTTCAAAGAAACCCGCAGCAGTTGCACCTAATCCAGCAGGACCTAGCCAAAAGGCAACACCACCTGCTAAGAAGCAATACAAGGGAACGGCACCACTATGCGACAAATGTAATGGGCATCACCAAGCTCACTTACAGTGTCGTCTGTGTGAATCATGTGGGCGAGTTGGTCACCTGGCGAGTGTTTGTCGAACTAACCCAAACCAAGGTGGTCCAAATCAACCACAAGTCAATTCTGCTCAAGCTCGCTTTCCCCGTGGATCGTGCTACAACTGTGGCGAGACAAGCTATTTCAGGAACAAATGCCCAAAGCTTGCTAAGGCAAATCCAACCACTTTTATCTGCCTGATGCTGACTTTTATCAGCATGTTTAGTGGGTTATCCGTTCATAGTGCTACTGTGCTTTTGTGCATCATGTTTGTTACTAGGGTTCAACATGATAATAATGTAGTGACAGTATGTAAGGTATGATGCAGATATGTACAAGTATCAACAGTCAAGTAGCAGTCTATCCATAAATTCAAGTAAGCACAGTAATTAAGCAGTAAATTATTATTAATTAAGTCGTACGGAAACCTGGTTTAGTGAGGGTTGTCACACGAGGATCGGAACCACGGCATGCTCATCATCGGGATGTCCGAGGATGATATGGTCCTGGTCAGGAATAGGAACAAGAAACGGATCCTCGTCGGGTAAACCATCAGCATGCGATACATCGTTACCAAAATCGGGTAATGCAAAAGGCTGGAAATCATCGTCATCGTCACTCTCAGTGTCAGAGGTAAAAATCTCAGGGTCTGGGACAATCTTATCGTCCGAAACAATGGCCATGGGGTCTACAATATCTGACAGTCCACTCTCAAATGAGGACATGGTGTCTGTAACAAAACAATCACAACATATGCACATATATCAACAATCATCAAATAAACATGTAAGTAGTAACAATGTAAGCATGTATTCATCCTAGTCTTCCCAGACTATCCCACCCAGCCTCTCAGACTGAACTACCTAGTCTCTCAGACTAAACCTCCCAGTTTCTCAAACTGAACTACCCTATCTCTCAGACCGAACTACCCAGTCTCTAAGACTGAACTACCCAGTCTCTCAGACTGAACCATAACATAACCTTGAAATGTGTTTCGTGCCTTTTGTTTGTAAAACTGTTTGTTTCCTGGATCTAGGCGTTTTGTGTATGCAATGAAAATATGTTGTGAAAACATTTTCGTGAGAGCCCTAATGATCGTAGTCTATGTGACACCTGTGTCACTGTGACCGTCAAACAAATGCCAAACCAATGCAATTTTGTGTTTTATACTTGGGATTGTGAAAAATATGTGTATCATTTGCACATATCAATTCTTGTTCGATTTCGGGCTTTAAATCGCTTTCTGGAAGGTTATACGCGATCTGATGCGTAAATATAGCCAGTTTAATGCAAAAAACACTCCGTAACATTGACATAGGCTTAACATACCTTAAATAACCTTTGCATAACTTAGAAATAAGTTTTGGATGGTTTGGTATGCCGAAATCAAGTTTATTCGCTTAAAGGGACTAAATTCGACAAACTGCGAAAGTATGCCGATTTGTACTGTAATGAACAATCCGGAACTTGACCATAAGTTAAACAAACCTTAAATATCCTTTCCATAGCTTAGAAATAGGCTTTGAGGGGTTCGGTGTGCTAAAATAAACTTTATGCTCATTCAGGGACTAAAAGCGTCAAAAAGTGCACAAGTTTGCATTTTCGCGCATATCTTACGTTCTGAATATATTCGGACACCAAAAAATTTATGTTATCATTAAAATATTATATTTTAGTGATTGGCATGATAAAATTCCATTCGTCGCTCAATTTGGATCGTTTTTGCGTTCGTTACGACTTCCGTCGTAATTAACCGAACAACGCAACCGTACGACCAAACGAACCAACATCCGAGAAATTTTTGAGCATGTTTTGAGTTCCCAATACTTTAACTTCATTTTAGAGCCTTGAAATGAGGTTAACGAGGCTTAAACGTGTCAAAAATGGGCCAAAATGCAAGTTTCTAAGCTGCAGGGACTGAAATTGTCAATCTGCCAAAGTTGGCCAGGCGGCCCGCGTAAACCCAAGCCTTATTCTTACGCGGGGCGCGTGAGCCTATCAGACAGAAACATTGAATTTGGTCATTTAGCTCATTTTTTACGGTTTTGATCTGTGGTTTTCAAAGCTAGGGGCTGGTTTGTGTGGGGAACAAGTCCCCCAATCAGTCCTTAACACTTGTATGGCTTGGATCATGCCCTCTTCTCCAAGAAACGATCCTAACGGTTTGAGAAAAACTATATATAGCCATGCTCACCTCCTCATTCTTTGCTCATTCATTCTTCTCCTCTCTACCATCTAATTTGGAAGGCTCCCTCAAGTGTTTGGAGCTTTCTAATCTCATTGGGAACTTGGTTTTCTTTTAGAAAAGATAGCAAGGACCCATTGTTAGCATTCTTTCATTCTTTTTATTGTTTTCCTAGTTTGGAATTCAAATATAGTTTGACTTTCAGCTTTGACCACGAGATGGTCAACGAGAAGTTCATTTGAACTTCACAACGTGAGCATAATCACGTTGGTTATAGTCCTTAGTGACTATACCCACTGATTACCACGTTGACTAGGCATAGTGACGAGTCGTAGTTTCGGTCAAAATGCGCATTAAGCGTATTTTGCAACCAAACTACTCTTGGTATCAAAACCCTTTGTTTTGATATAAAAAAACCCGTTTTCTAACTTAGGTAAGCATGTTTTAACATGCTTAGCTCGTCACTTTTAGTTTAGTGCTTGTTTAGAGTCGTAAGTCAAGCGGTCTAAACCACCGCTTAGACTTTCGAACTCGACCCGTTTGGTCGATCATTAGGATCCGACCAAGCATGTTTAGTGACCATAGTTGTATAGGGAATAACCTTCCGAGGTTATACCTTATGGTCACCTAGTTTAAGTAGTTGTATGATAGGTAGATTATATGCCTTAGGTAAATGACCAAAATGCCCTTTTCATGCATAATTGGATTTTAAGCATATGTAACCTAAACATTTGTCACCTAACTAATTATGCAACATAATTAAACATGTTTAGGCATATAAGTTAGACGTCTCGAACGCGTTTTACGCGAACGACGCGTTAAAGTAGTGTAAGCTACCTAAACGGGTCGTAACGGGTCGAAAGCACTTAGGTTAGGTTTCCTTTTAGGATGTAGGCTTTGTTAAGCCATGTCACATGAGTTCCAACACTCATTTGGTTTACAAGACCTCATTCTATCCGATCTCTCGATTTAGGTCCGGTTATTTACATAGTTACCTATATAGGGTGCCGTTTGATTCCGTGATCCCTCTAGCTTTGCTTGGTTGTTATTCAAGACTTCTAAGCACCCTCAGGTGAGTACATAGTCCCCTCTTTTACTGTTTTCAAACTGTTTTGGGGTGGAACACATGTGCCTACTTGATACTTTCATGTTTCCCATGTTTTATATCATATAATTACTATGTTCAATAGTACACTATTAGTACATGATTTTATTACGTTTTGCTATGTATGTTCACTTAACATGCTAGCATATTGATTTCCGTATATTACATTTTGTCGCATATGCTCATCCAACATATGGACACATTGTTTTACATTTTGAACCGTTGTAACCGTTTGATCCTGTGAACCGTTGTAACCGTTTGATTATGTGAACCGTTTGTGACTACTTGACTATGTAAACCGTTTGTAATCGCTGATTGACATGAACCGTTTGAAATCTGTTTGAACCGTTGGGTTAGGGAAGTGATTAGGTAACGAGGCGGGTGTAATGTGTTAAAAGCATGGTGGATACGCCACTGGTACTTCCTATATATAAGTGCTTTTAATACATTATATATCGTTGCATTATCTAGATCACTTGGGCAATGGTAAACAAAACAAAGTTGTATTACAAGGTTTTTCCAACAATATATTATACTATTCGAGTTTTTATAAACTGTAACCAATTTGATTTGAGTTGGTTAATTATGTCGCAATACTATACTTTTCAAAACAGGGTTTTTAAATAAGTATTGCAGCATGCAAACTAGCCATGAATCTGAAACTCATACAAAACCTATGTACTCGCCGGCATTTTTACGCTGACGTACCTATTTTCACATGTGTTTCAGGTACTATAGTTGATGATGCTTGATGATGATATTGGTGCACTCTCACATAGGAATGAACAAGGCCTTAGCGACTTTGATGTGTGTAAAATGCAACATATAAATCACATCAATTAAGGCATAAAACTAACCCTTTTTAAGTACTAATGTTGGAAAAAGAGTGTTTTTGTCTTTCTTTTGTATTTTCAGGATGAAATGAGCCCAAAATCACAAAAGAAGCAAAAAGACAATTAATTCTAGCATAAATACAAGAAAACGAATAAAAGTAGACTGCCCGGACCCTCAACGGCACCCCCCAAGGCAAAGACGAGAAAACAGAAGACTGAACACGCCCCGTGTCCAGTGAACACGGGGCCGTGCCCAAGAAGCAGCAGAAAAGACAAACTAGTAGAAGCTTCCATTGCCCACCACGGGGCCGTGTCCAGTGGGCACGGGGGCGTGGTGAAAGTACAGTAGGCGCATTAATTGTAATTGCGAATTACAATTAATGAAGAGAGAGAGTGTCAGACGGGCACGGGGGCGTGTCCAGCAGACACGGGGCCGTGCCCAGCCTTCTGTTCAGCCTATAAATAGGGGTGCTTGGTTTCATTCCATCTCATCCCTTGGCACACCACCTCTCTCACACTTCATCCACCACCCACCACCACCGTAACACCATCATCCACCACCATCATCCATTGTCCATCATAGAGTGTGTGAGTCGTCTCGGGATCCAAGATTGATCGTAAGAGTTCTTGACAATCAAGTCCATGTTTGCCTAAGTCTCTTACATCACTTGGTGAAGACAAGTGTTTAGTATAATACTTTTTATTTTTAATCTTTTGCACTTTTTATTTGGTTTTGTATTAATGACTTTAATAACTAGTTACTTATGTTGAAGGTGATCTTTCCTTATCGTTTGTCCGTGGTGTCTTGGCGTTATTTTACTGTCTATATAAAATAAAAGATTTTCACCATTCATATCTCCACGGTCTATATGGAGGTATGTTGGCTACCTGGTCGGGGGTTAATGGAACGGTTTGGTAAGGGTCTTGCCCTTGTTCAGCGTTTAGAGGTCCTGCTTGGGACCTGGGTCAAATTTAGTAGGATCTCCTTCAATGCCCATAGATAGGTATTGGATGGCGGGGATCCAAACTCTTTGACCCCCTCATAAGTTAACTACTATTAATACTATAACCCGGCTATTTAGGACTGTATCCCTGCTGACTCAGACTACTTAGCCGAGGGTAACGTCACCGCCGAAAGCGGGGCCTACCACAATTTGCATTAATAACTTAATTCATTATCTTTCAATAATCCGACCCTTTAGGATTGTATCCTTGCTGACTCAAACTACTGGGTTGAGGGTAACGTCTCCTTCAAAAGAGGGGCCTACTACAATAACTAAGATAATCTCTTAAACAAGTGCAAAAGTGCAAAAATAATCAAAGGTTATACTAACACACGTGTCGGATCCAAGTGATTCATCTTGTCTATCTGTTTTTATTTTATTTTATTTTTCAGCATTTAGTTAGTTTTTATTTTTCTTAGTTTAAAACATTTTTCTCACTTTTTGATTTGATTAGACGTTGAGGATAAACCGGTATTAAAAGCTCTTGTGTCCTTGGACGACCTCGGTATCTTACCAACACTATACTACGTCCACGATGGGTGCACTTGCCCATATGTGTGTTTAGTGTTAGTAAATATCGTGTTTTATAAATTTAAAACTTGGCTAAAAGTGTAAAAAGGGGCTTAAATATTCATCTAAATTATAACACACTTTACGCACATCAAGTTTTTGGCGCCGTTGCCGGGGACACAAGGATTTTAAGAAAGTTAGGAATCAACGGCCTAATCATATTTTTATTTTTTCTTTAATTTTTAGGATTTTTCGTAGATTTTCAGCTTCTGCAGAGCTCACTACGGGGCCGTGCCTGCTGAACACGCCCCCGTGCTCAATCATTGGAACTGGCAATCCTGTTTTAAGTCAGACAGTAAGCTGAACACGGGGCCGTGTCCACTCAACACGCCCCCGTGCCCAAGATTCTCTTACTGAAAACAGAACTGTTAGATCCTGGCGGTTGGTAATTTCTGACACAAACATGAGTGATAGTAATTCTTTTTACTTTCGGCACTCTTATGGTATGTGGTGTCGATTATGTGGAGGCGAACATGAGGAATTAAAATGTTATTTTCTCAATTATAGGCCCCACTATATAGACCCACCGATTCCTTGTAACCTTAAGAGGGGTGAAAGTAAAAATAAACACTATCTCTCCCTCGAATGCGCCCAGCCAGATATTCTAGGAGAAATGCTCCTTGACGAGTTATTTCAACTAGAAGAACTAATTCTCAATTGGTCAAAAGAACTTAGGAAGGATTTTATAGATCCATCCCAAGATGATGACCATGAGGAAATGTTGGAACCGCATTCCGACAACCTCGTTGCTCCCGAAAATACCTTCATACCTAGAAAAGACTTGGACGATAGTCGTCCCTGTGTCGATTGTGCCGTGAAGGACTCCCCATCGACTTCGTTCGATGCATACATAGACCTGAGCGATTCGGCATACACCTTCTTTAACGAGAGCCCGGAAAAGGGTTGGACTTGTCCACCTAGAATGAAAATAGGAATTACCCTCACCGATAACCTCTTGCGTTCTCGCCTTAGTACAGGACAATTAAGGTATCTTAGGCACTTTGGGGTTGTTCCAACAAATCAAGAACCACCCGATACAAATAAACTCCTTAGTAGCAACAAACTCCATGAAACAGCCTACCGACACGGGGCCGTGCCCGGTCAACACGCCCTCGTGTTCACTCAGAAGATTCTCTGCTGATTTTGTCAGAATACGGACAAAATGTGTCAGGATTTTCTCTGCACACGGGGCCGTGTCTAGCGAACATGGGGCCGTGTCCAGTGTGCTGTCGTTTTCTTTAAATGCAGCCTGATTCCTGCTCATTTTTGACCACTTCACTAAGCAGAGATTCCTGGGATCTTCACATATACCATCCTAGGTAAGTGCTAAAAGAAGGTTCCTAAGGACCATCTTGTCTTTTCCACTTTTGTTCCTTTCTCCTTCTTCCAAAAATTTTTCAAACATCCCCTCCATGGAAGCTTGGAAACCCATGATTCCAATCTTCTATGTAAGGTTTGTAGGATTTTTGGCTGCGGATTCTTGTTTAAAGTTAGTTCTATAACTTTGTTTTAAATTATCTAAGCTTAGAACACGGCAAAAGTATGTTAAAATAATTTAAAAACCTCGAATCGTTAGACAAAAATCCTGCAGACAGCTGAACACGGGGCCGTGCTCACTGAGCACGGGGCCGTGTTCGAGGTACTGTTCTGCAAAAGTTTAGTTATCTTCGGTTTCTTTCACAGAAAATGGCCAGCAGAAATAGCGGATCATCTTCGAGAAATAACCGAAATGGAAGAAGGTCGTCCACGGCAGAAGATTCCCTAGTAAACTACGTTTACGCTTTGAGGGAAGCCATAGACGAAATGACGGGAGTAGAAGAAGCATTAGTGGACCGTATTAATCATCTGACGGTAGGGTTGGAGGGCTGTCTACGAGAAGTAAACCTCCTGCACCAGAGGTTAAACCTTCTCGCTTCCCCGCCTTTGGTTCCAGTAATAACCCAAAGAGCGTGGAATGTAGTACCCGAGGTCATCATTCCGGCCGAATGGCACACCATGCACCAGATGCCTCAACCAAGGGTGGTGCAAGGAGTCCCGGTGAGCATTCCTCCTCAAGACAACGAAGAGAATGAAGCTACCTTCTACCTCCCAAGGGAGATAGAAGAATGGCTTTGAACGACAACCGAGGAGCCGTCGGCTAGAGAGTGTTCCTACATCGGGAAGCTATTCCCGAAATTTTCCTAAATAAGTAGAACTCTTATGATAACCTCATGTATCCCCTAGTTATTTGGCTAACTTTATGTAATGTCTCTCTATGTTTGCAATGATATGATGGTTTTTAAGATTGATGGTTGTTTAAAGAATAAAACACACTCCTGGTGGTAATGGATGAAAAGGGGAACGAGAAAAATGGACCCATGCACGAAGAACAGAGCAACCCGACACAAATCTCCATCATAGAAGGCTCAACACGGGCCGTGCCCAACCAACACGACCCCGTGCTGAGCCACCTGCAGAAAAACACCCAGTTCAGGTAACTGGACACGAGCCGTGTTCAGCGGACACGCCCCCGTGTCTAGGCTTCTGTTTTAATTCTTTAATTTTTGTTACTGGCACTTGACCACGGGGCCGTGCCCGGTCACCACGGGGCCGTGTCCAGGATGTCAGTAACATAAATCTTTGCTTTTTAACCTACTTTTACACATTCTAATCAACCAAAAACCTTATTTTTGGACACATTGAGGA
The DNA here is from genome assembly GCF_002127325.2 of Helianthus annuus. Classification (NCBI taxonomy): domain Eukaryota; kingdom Viridiplantae; phylum Streptophyta; class Magnoliopsida; order Asterales; family Asteraceae; genus Helianthus; species Helianthus annuus. Next base: position 44,045,938 of record NC_035444.2, read on the forward strand.
CAATGTGTAATTTAAGTGTGGGGGGGATGCTAAAACCTTGAATTTTGCAAATCCTAAATACAAGCCTTACACAAAACTCTATTGGAACCGCTAAACACCCCAAATTTTTTCAAAAAACTTTTTCATTTTTTTTATCATTTACTTGTCTTAAGTTTAATTTGGGAATAACAAGTTCTAAAAAGGTTATATTTTTACAAATTTACAACCGATAGCGTCGTGATAATAAAGAACCAACATAAGAAAATTACGAAACGGCATATCAAGTCTAGTTAAAAATTCGATTATATATATACTTGATCACATTAAAAACCCATTCCCACAAAAGTGAGTTTTGAGCCTTTATTGAGCACAAAAATATACATATTTAGACTAAATGCTCATTTTTCGTTTCTTGTGTGAATAGCCGCTTGGTTCTTACAACTCTAGAACTTGCCACGACGATACATTCCCGGTCCTTACCAACTTAAACCCAAGTAAGTAAGTGATGTAGGCATTAGGACTAACCATATTTTTTTTAATTATTTTTCAATTTTTTTTTTACCACCTACCCAAAATCCCCCTAGATAGCCCCTTTGAGCCTAAACCTTTCATTTCATTACCCCAAAACTCTTTTTACCCACCAAAAAACCCTTTTTATTTTTCACCATTTATTTTAGTAACAAGCTCGGTTTTTCGTAAACTCGCCTTTTTATGTGACCAAAAAAAAAAAAAAAAACAATGATGAAGTCAAAAACAAACAAAAGCTATATAAAAGCTTGTTTGGAGAAATACTTCAAAATAAAAAGTCACTAAAAACAAGGTATGTCACGGAAACCGACGCTTTTTACGATTTTCGCCCTTTTTTTCTAACTAACCCAACCGACCACCTTTAACCCAAGCCTAACCCTTCACCCCAAAAGTCCTCTTGATATTTACAAAGGTAAAAAGTTAAAAAGGAGGAGGATTGATTGCTTGGCAAGCCTATGGAAGGTGTAAGTTCCATGCCGCTCACGAGTGATTCACTAAAAAAATCCACACCTTCGGCCGAGTGTTGAGTGATTCCCCGCGAGGTATGTGAACTTGTATATAAATGGAATTTTAATAAGGCATGCTATGCCCGAATAAGTAATTTATCTTATGAAACGTTCAAAATAAATCATAACGAATAGGATTGTAAATAAATAAAAATAAAACTTACAAGGACCTTGGATTCCCGACACTCTAGGACAAGCTAAAAACTTTCTCTTCTACCTATTCCATTTGGGAGTGTAAGCCACATTTAAAGAGTTTTGCTTGAGGACAAGCAAAAGTTCAAGTGTGGGGGTATTTGATGTGTGTAAAATGCAACATATAAATCACATCAATTAAGGCATAAAACTAACCCTTTTTAAGTACTAATGTTGGAAAAAGAGTGTTTTTGTCTTTCTTTTGTATTTTCAGGATGAAATGAGCTCAAAATCACAAAAGAAGTAAAAAGACAACTAATTCTAGCATAAATACAAGAAAAGGAATAAAAGTAGACTGCCCGGACCCTCAACGGCACCCCCCAAGGCAAAGAAGAGAAAACAGAAGACTGAACACGCCCCGTGTCCAGTGAACACGGGGTCGTGCCCAAGAAGCAGCAGAAAAGACAAACTAGTAGAAGCTTCCATTGCCCACCACGGGGCCGTGTCCAGCGGGCACGAGGGCGTGGTGAAAGTACAGCAGGCGCATTAATTGTAATTGCGAATTACAATTAATGAAGAGAGAGAGTGTCAGACGGGCACGGGGGCGTGTCCAGCGGACACGGGGCCGTGCCCAGCCTTCTGTTCAGCCTATAAATAGGGGTGCTTGGTTTCATTCCATCTCATCCCTTGGCACACCACCTCTCTCACACTTCATCCACCACCCACCACCACCATAACACCATCATCCACCACCATCATCCATTGTCCATCATAGAGTGTGTGAGTCATCTCGGGATCTAAGATTGATCGTAAGAGTTCTTGACAATCAAGGCCATGTTTGCCTAAGTCTCTTACATCACTTGGTGAAGACAAGTGTTTAGTATAATACTTTTTATTTTTAATCTTTTGCACTTTTTATTTGGTTTTGTATTAATGACTTTAATAACTAGTTACTTATGTTGAAGGTGATCTTTCCTTATCGTTTGTCCGTGGTGTCTTGGCGTTATTTTACTGTCTATATAAAATAAAAGATTTTCACCATTCATATCTCCACGGTCTATATGGAGGTATGTTGGCTACCTGGTCGGGGGTTAAGGGAACGGTTTGGTAAGGGTCTTGCCCTTGTTCAGCGTTTAGAGGTCCTGCTTGGGACCTGGGTCAAATTTAGTAGGATCTCCTTCAATGCCCATAGATAGGTATTGGATGGCGGGGATCCAAACTCTTTGACCCCCTCATAAGTTAACTACTATTAATACTATAACCCGGCTATTTAGGACTGTATCCCTGCTGACTCAGACTACTTAGCCGAGGGTAACGTCACCGCCGAAAGCGGGGCCTACCACAATTTGCATTAATAACTTAATTCATTATCTTTCAATAATCCGGCCCTTTAGGATTGTATCATTGCTGACTCAAACTACTGGGTTGAGGGTAACGTCGCCTTCAAAAGAGGGGCCTACTACAATAACTAAGATAATCTCTTAAACAAGTGCAAAAGTGCAAAAATAATCAAAGGTTATACTAACACACGTGTCGGATCCAAGTGATTCATCTTGTCTATCTGTTTTTATTTTATTTTATTTTTCAGCATTTAGTTAGTTTTTATTTTTCTTAGTTTAAAACATTTTTCTCACTTTTTGATTTGATTAGACGTTGAGGATAAACCGGTATTAAAAGCTCTTGTGTCCTTGGACGACCTCGGTATCTTACCAACACTATACTACGTCCACGATGGGTGCACTTGCCCATATGTGTGTTTAGTGTTAGTAAATATCGTGTTTTATAAATTTAAAACTTAGCTAAAAGTGTAAAAAGGGGCTTAAATATTCATCTAAATTATAACACACTTTACGCACATCAGACTTTAAAACTTGAAAGATAATAGTTGTGTTTATCTAATTTGTATCAAAACAATTTGGTTCAATAATGCAATAAAACAAAACTGTTTAATCCGTGGTTGTGAAATAATGATTCTGTTACAACACTCCCCGACGTTTCCGCCACGTTTTGTTGTTTTACGTGGTCGGGGTGTGACAGAAAAGTTGGTATCAGAGCCAATGGTTATAGGGAATTAGGTTATTAGTAATGCTTTGACCTAGACTATAACCTTCCTAGGACCCTAACGCGAGTTTACTTGCGTTTAGTCATACAACAATACTATCACCTATCCTTAGGTGATAACCACAACGAGAACACAAAATTCGAATCCGCTTTGAAAACTAATCATCTGTTCTAGGATGATTGATTTCTAGGTTTTGAACCCTTTGATATTAGGTTTCGAACCCTTTAAGTTTTCAAAGATCCCGTCAAAGTTTGGGTCTTATAATGTGAACACGTGCGAACTGGAAGGGTGGATGCCTGTACCCTGGGTCTTCTTTCTAAGGCTAGAGTGTTCGTATAAATCCACAGTATCGGACCAGTCACTCTTACCTGGGAACTCTTGGGGTGAGTGTCCACTTATAGGCGAGCATGTCTTCGCAATTCATTATATTGACCCGCTTACTTTGATTAGTCACTGTCTCATTTGTTTGCCTTTGGTAAAAAACAAATGGTCACAATCTTCATGCGTTGTCATTCTCTTTTGGCTATCTTTCGCTTGTTTCCACCTATGCCTTCCATTGTCTTCAAGATGCCTCTTCATCGCAACAACACTCAAATGTCCGAACCAGGTGCTGTAGTTACCCAGCAAATAGGCGTCGTACTCCAGAGGACCGTTGTTTTAGCGATCACCATGACTCGCCTCAGGGATGAAACCGTATAAGGGAACTGCTCCTTGGTGCGATCAATGTAGCCGTCATCATCCAAATCAAATACCCTGTTTCAAGTGTACCCACGGTGGACGATGGGGACATTTGGTTAACATGTGCCGCTTTGCAATCCAAAACAAAACTGTTATAAACCCTGCTGTTGTTCAAACCTTCAAATGCTGCTTCATATGTCGCCTTGTTATATCTAGCGCCTCAACCTCATGAACTTTCTACTTTGTGTATCGACTTAAGCACGCCTAGTGCAAGGTGTCGGAACACCTCTCATTACACAAAATTCCAAATTCCAAAAAAGGATCTTTCCATCCTCATAATTAGATCCTTATAGATGATTATCAATCAAATTGGAGACCTAAATTGAATTATTCGTATGCCTTAATACGTATATTACGATTCAATAAGGATAAATCCGAATTCCTATTAAGATCTTTCTATCTCCATAGTTAGATTCTTATGATTAAAGTGCCAAATGAAATCCACGGATTGGATTCCTGGTGTGCTTTAAATATCCGTGTCCAAAGATAACAAATTAAAGGTCAAGTTAATCAATTATGTGATTATGTGCTTATGTGTTCCCTTTTATGTTTTGTGTGATCCAAATTTTTGTTATCCAAATCCTCGTAGAATCTTCCATATCTTCGTATAAGGGATTCATAGTAGGATATCCAAAGGTACTATCTTAAATCCTTAATGGACTTCTACATTGTAGTTAAGTCCCTTGGGTTATGAAGTACTATTCCATAATTAGACCCCTTGAGTGGTCTAGTTAAACAGATTTATCCAAAAATCTGGTTAGGAATATCATGTGATGATATAGCTGAAAAGACTCCTTGGTGTTCTAATTAAAGAGATCATATGTCGATCTAATTAAAAGGACCCTATGGTAGTCTAGCCACACTCATCACAGGTTTGATCTTCTTCCCCTACACATTATGAAATAAAATGTGCGAACTGTGCAAGGAATTACGTAATTATGGAGGCCTACATAATTATGGAATTTAGTGCACAGAAACCACAGCGAGTTTTGTCATGTGTCTAGAGTGAACCCTGTTCATTTCCAATTCTGATGAAGCACCCGTTGAAGAAAAATGAACTAGCTATTCATTTTTCACTTCTTAAAGAATATCCGTTGATGGAAATGAATATCCGTTTGTTTAATCCTTCATTTCCGTTCTGATGAAGAATCCGTTGAGGAAAATGGATCATCCATTCATTTTCGCTTCTGAAGAATATCCGTTGATGGAAATGAATATCCGTTTGTTTAATCCTTCATTTCCGTTTTGATGAAGAATCCGTTGAGGAAAATGGATCATCCATTCATTTTCGCTTCTGAAGAATATCCGTTGATGGAAATGAATATCCGTTTGTTTAATCCTTCATTTCCGTTCTGATGAAGAATCCATTGAGGAAAATGGATCATCCATTCATTTTCGCTTTTGAAGAATATCCGTTGATGGAAAATGAATATCCGTTTGTTTAATCCTTCATTTCCGTTCTGATGAAGAATCTATTAAGGAAAATGGATCATCCATTCATTTTCACTTCTGAAGAATATCCGTTGATGGAAATGAATATCCGTTTGTTTAATCCTTCATTTCCATTCTGATGAAGAATCCATTGAGGAAAATGGATCATCCATTCATTTTTGCTTCTGAAAACTATATGTTGAAGGAAATGAATATCCGTTTGATTATCCTTTTCATTTCTGATTCTGAGGAAGCATCTGTTGAAAATGACTCCGTTTGTTCATTTTCGTTTCTGAAGAATATCCGTTGAAGGAAATGAATATCCGTTTGATTATTGTAGGAACGTGTGTTGACCCAACTGAGTCCTTCAGAGATTTGCTCTTGCTCTTCAGATGCGGAATAATAAGAAAAACAAGTAGAAATAGCACGATCTTCCTTTTAACTCTCTTTTGTATTGAATTTAAACGTTTTACAACTCAAACGTCACACCGGCAGAGCTTCGGCGTGGAATTCAAGACCTCTACTACTGGAATCGCTCATGGACCTATTTATAGTGTTCTGGAGCCGCTCATGTGGTCAAATGACACATGAGCGGTCCATACATGTACACATAAGCGATCCAAGGTGACACATGAGCGACCCAAGGTGACACATGAGCGACCCGACCATATCATGTCCCTAAAAGCGACCCGACACTCTAAAACCTATACCGACTCCTGTTTTCTCGTATTTCGAGCCCTATGCTATACAATATGGTATAAGACATGATTCTAGACACTAAGACGGAATCAACAGATGTAGTGCACCAACAGACTCCCCCTCAGATGTTGATGGAGTCGTTATCACACTCTGAATTTAACGCTGTATCTTCTCCTCGTCAGGCTAGATCAGTCTCTGGGCTTTCTCATTCTCTCTATCTTCAGACTCCCCCTCTCGATTTGCTGGTATTCTTTTGTCCTTCAACAACATCTTCAGGATCGTTGTCTGGCATTCAAACACTTTAATTCTCTTGATCAGATCTCTTGATTCCTTAAGTTCATCAGCATCATCAGTTTGTTATAATCTTCAGAATCAGAATCTAATCTTCATAGACTTTTAGAATTGATTTCCAGGATCGAAACTTGGCTCTCTCATATCAATTTCGAAACCTGGTTATCTGCAAAATCTTAACCCAGAAATAAATTTTCTAGATTCATCATATATCAACAACCTGTACAACACCCTATGACTCTCTCTTACCAACCTATGATGAACCACTTGAAGAAAGTTAGATTTATCAAAAACAATTAGATTTACACAAACACTCCCCCTCAAATACTGCTCGTCATGTTTAGCACACGGAATTTTGAAAATCAGTTTTCCAATATCAATTGTCGAAAATCTTTTTGACTTTTTCAAAATTTATGCTAAAACACACACAAAATCTTTTTGGATTTTTCAAAGTGAGAAAATAAAATGCAGAAATAAACTATTTACACACAATATTTTTGTGAGTTCGTGCAAGAGGATCATATCAGTTTATGAGACAAATCAACAACACCGTTAAGCTAGATTTCATTTTCAGTTTTAAACAATTTACCTAGATTGTCAGTATGTTTGTCCTCTTAAATTCTCAACACAAATTTCAATCGATTCGAGATACGATATTAATGTTTTAGAGACTTAAACTTAATTGTGTATCGCTCCACTTGAATATACTCCCGTATCCAGATCCCAAATATTCAGTCTTACAGGTGAGTATACCACAGATGATATCTGTAAAGGGGTTAAATGCGAAACCGTGAGAGCTCAGGTCAGAACTTCCGTTCAGCAGAGAGATGACGGCTCGACTTTAGGTGGGTCCCCTTTAGAGGATCTTTTTGCATTACAACAGCAGCGACTATCAATTTTATTGTTTCATCAGCATGCTGAGGGCGGCGCTTATGTTTCAAAGCTTTTAGCAAAAAGTATTATCCGGGGACTAGGTCAGAACTTCCATTCAGCAAAAGTCCCGGGATAATACCCCAGATATCACTGAGTATAAAGACCTAGTATCTCAGAATACGGGACCTTTCAAACAAGATTTCGGGGGTTACCCATATATCCAAGAATAGTTACCCACGAATTAAGCAAGTTTGATTTAGGTTTATATCTCGTTTCAATTTACTAAATGTGCGAAAATCTACTGACACATCCGCAGTAAGATTGTTTAACACTTTTTAACTTTTCATTTCTTTAGCGTGCCGTGATAGTCCACTGATGTACTATCATTTCCTCTTTTTCGCAACAAAACTCATTTTTGAATTTTATCATGTTTTTGGCTTTTTCAAATTTTCAAATGTTTTTGGATTTTCTGAAATTTCCCTACTCCCCCTAAAATGCAAACACATTTTAAAGAAAATTTGAAAACTTCTAAATTTTAAACCTACTAAAAACATAAAAAGTAAAACAAACTATACAGAAACTTCACAACTGACACTGAATCACATCAAATCGCCATTCACTAGGCATAAACAATCTGAACTCCCCCTATCACAAATTATTTTCTCATTTAGATTTCAAAACACTTAAGTTTGTTTCAATCAAAATGATTTTTCCGGAAAATAAATTTGTGTTGATATCAACCACTTGTAGGTTTATCAATTTTAAAACGGGGATGTGGTTCATCATCTTGTCTATCTTTTGTCATGAATAGTAAATCAAGTACAATTTAATGTCCCTGATTTACCATTTGCCTCTAAGAACCTTCTGTATCACTTGTAAATGTACTAAAAAAAATACACTCAAAAATTTATCCACAAATACCACTTGTGGAAACAAGATTACCACTTGTAGATACTCAACAACTACCACGTGTAGGAATATTACGTCTACATCACCATTTCTCCGGCATAATGCCGATTCCTGCTTCAACTTTCTATATGATGAATCTAGAAAGTTTAAGTCTCAACAACAAGCAGAATGCCGATTCCTGCTTCACACTAACCATCTTGGAAGCTCCGGCATAGTCCTTCATCCTGCAAACAAAAACATTTAAACATTAAACACAAACATTCAAACTTCTCAAATACTAGAAGGATGCCGATTCATGATCCACGATATAAACTTGGGATCTCCGGCGTAGTCCTTTGACTATTCTGGGAAGCAAACTTCCCTCCAAGTCTTTTCAGACTTGATGGTCTGTAGCTCTTGAGCTGTTGGGTTGTAAGTAGCCTTTTTCGTTGCATAAAAATCTTTCACCCCTTTAGCTCTCCCACTCAACATTTTCTCAAATATCTTCTTAACATTCCCGTTGAATGTTTTCTTAACATCAAAATCTTTTTCATCATCATAAAATTGATTTGAAATTTCAATTTTTCCAATTTCCTTCATAACCTCCTCAAACTTCAATGATGGAAAAACATCATCATTTTCTGAACTTTTCTTCATAACTTGTGGCTCGTCTGGCTTTGTGGAACCAGATTCATTGCCGACATTTACTTCTCCTTTCTTCGCAACCCACACTTGGTTGTTCTTTCCTTTCTTCTCATACATGTTCTTTTGTGAACATTCTCCAACTTCATTTTTTGAATTCTTAGACATTTTGGATTTTTCAGTATTTTCTTCAACTTTGTCTTTCATCCTCTGAGAAGCTCCCTGTTTTGCCTTGAAATCTTTTGAACAATCCGATGCAATGTGACCAGCTTCATTGCATTTCATACAGATTTGAGCAGTTCTCGGATGAAAAACTCCAGTACCATTCTTTCTCTTTTCAGCTAGAAACTCTTTGTTAGTTTGTCTCCAAAATGATTTCTGCTGTTCGTCTTCCGAGCTTCCACCTGTCACAAATTCAGATTTCTTTTTAGAATTTTTCATATTTTTATCATCTTCTAGTGGGATAAATCCTAAACCTTTCTTTTTGTAGCTACGATTTTGGTTAAATTTCTTTGGAAAACCAGGACCAGAATTGTAACCTTTTTTCTTGTTTAAACGCTGCTGAACTCTGGAAGTATATTTTTTAGGTTTTTCAAAATTTTGTGAAACTTTCAACTCAGAAATATTAACCTCTATAAGTTTAAAAGTTTTGTTGATTAGATCCGTTTTAACACTAAAAATTGGAAATTCTTTGTTGTAATATAATTTGTCAGAACCATTCAAAGTATAAACAACTTCGAATGTTTCATCATTCAAATCAGCTTTTGATAACAAAAACTCTTTACTATACGACTGTTTAACCGACGAATTTTGACTGTTGACAGACGACTTTGACTCTCCAGACTCAGATTTTGACTCTGTCTCCTCATCAGTATCCAACACCTGATCGACCACCTTTTTGATTAGAACAGACTCATGATCGGTATCAGACGAGGTAAACGTCACATCAATATTTTCTGGTAAGACGTCAGTTGTGTCTGTTTTAAGCTGTATATTGACTGCTTTTGCAAGCTTTTCCTCATTTGGTTTCCTAGGTGAATACCCATCCCAAATTGGAGGTGGACACTTGTTATAGCTAACGGTCGGTTTCTTACCACAGTCTTTCTTCTTCGTTAGCTTCTCGTCTTGAAAAGCTTCCATACCTGCAACAGTTGGATAAACTCGATCAATAACATAATCAGAGGTAGAATAGCTCAACAATAACCTCCTAATCCTTTCATTTTCAATCTTTTCCTTCTCCAACTCTTGCTTCCATTTGGCACTTTCTTCAATGTAGAAATTTATAGCTTTTTGCTTCGACATTAAAGTTGCATTCATCATTGTCATCGCCTGTTCTCTTTCTGTGTTTGTCTTTTGAAGACCAGTAACTGTTTTGTTCAACACGTCATACGATTCCTTCACATAATTGAGATTGAACAATAACTGCTCTTTCTTTTTCTCGTACTCAGCTATGATTTCATCTTTAGCTGTACACTCTTTACAGACTTCCAAACACTTCTCACAGGGCTTGATGACTTCAATAATTTTTTCAACTTCGACTGTTTTCACAACTTCTACCACTTTCTCGACTTCGATCACCTTTTCCACTTCGATCACCTTTTCAGTAATCTTCTCAGCAACACTTTCAACATTCTGAAATTCACCTTCAAATTTAGATTGTTTATCTTTTTCATCTTGTTCCTCTGCCAGTTTCTCCATTTTTTCTGCAAAATAGAAATGAAAACTATTAGGAGACAATTGAAATTTTGCAACATTTATATGTTTCTCTTCTTCATCATCGCTGCTGCTTAGATCAGGTGATTGATCAAAATGTACAGACTTATCAGAATCACCATCTGATACATCAGAAACCGATGGTGTTTTGTCAAATACAATATCCTGTTCTTGCACAGTTTCATCTGAACCATCTGTAACATCTCCAGAGTGTTCTGAAAGTCCATCAGTACTATCTGAACTATTGTCTGATGACACAGATTTTTCATCACCACTTGATACAATCTCACCAATAGATCTCATCCATGCAGCAAACAAATTTGGCTCTCGGACGATCTTTGCAATGAAAGCTTTAAAACCTCCCTTTTCATCTGCAAACATATCCCAACTGAAACCATCTGGTAGTTTCTCATCATCTTGATCGATAACTCGTTCTGCTGTAGCATCGGATGATATGTAGTCACTCCAGCTGAAATCTACCACACATGCTCTTTTGGAATCTTCAATTTTTCTTCCGTGAGCTGTCTGAGGTTCCTGTGATTGACCAACTTGTTGATAGATAGCTTTGCGGTAGTAGTCATCTTTCCCGAATGGATTCTGTGCTCCACTAGCTTCTCTTCCTTTGCATTCCCGCTTGAAATGGCCTTTCTCCCTGCAACGAAAACACGTAACTTTAGATTTATCAAAACCTAAAGTAGACACATGTGCATCAAGAAAGTCATTTCTCCCAGTAATAGTTTTGAATTTCTCAGCTCGACGAAGAACACTCGCAAGACACCATTTGATATCCATAAGTTCCATTTCCTCGGCGTCTATTTGGTCGTAATCCTCTTTGGTGAGCATAGGATTTCCGATTCTACCAGCAACTAGACCTTCATAGGATAACAGAACTGAACCCAGAAGTGCCATATGGTCTTTAGCAGTGTCTTCAGAAAGCTTTGACCTTCTGGAAGGTTGAGAGCTATGTTGCACTGAATTATATATCCATTTCCGGTTTTTGTACTCTGAGACTGAAAACCTGTGTTGGTCTCTTTCGGATTCACACTCGGAAACGATGAAAATCCACTGATGCTCTTGTTTGAACCCTGATCAGCTTTTTCTGATGAATCTCCAGCACTGAATGCAGTTTGTATTTTTGAACTTCTTTCAGAATCAGTAACTGGAACACTTCCTTTATAGTACATTTTAACATCTTGTTGACCGCCTGAGCTATTCATCCGGGCTATCTTTTGTTGTTCTAGATCTTGCCCCTCTAACTTCTCAATAAACTGCCCGATAGTTAGTCTATCATAAACACCTGTGTTCTTCAATATCATCAAATACGTTCCCCACTCTTTCTGAGGTAACGCATCAGCCAATTTTTCAACCCATTCCTCTCGACCTTTTTCAACTCCCAATATTGATAACGAACGCACTAAATGACAATATCTCTCAATTAGCTTTTTAGTATCCTCTCCCGGCAAACTGCTGAATAAATCAAATTCTTTTTTAAGCAAAGCCTTCTTGCTTTTGAGCATGCTTTCACTACCCTCGAATTTTGCTTTAAGAGCATCCCAAATTGATTTAGCAGTTTTGTCATGCTGTAGCAAAATGAATATGTCTTCTTTAACTGCCTGCTGTAACAAGCTAATCATCATCTTTTCTGCCTTGTACATTGCCCGTTCTTGATCTGAAAATTCAGATATTTGTTTAGTAACTTGCAGCTCTGTTTTAGGCAATTTGTATTCTTCCAAAATGCATTCCCACGATCTGAGATGATTTGCCTGAACCCAGTTTTCAAACCGATCTTTCCATCCGAAGTATTCTTCTATACTCATCAGTTTCGGAGGTTTCTGGGTAGTTCCCGTTTCGTTTTCAATACTCATGGCTTGTGCAATTGTGGCTGGAGTTGTAGGTGTAGCAAAGGCGTTATAAAAACTAGAATCCATGTCGACTTAGCACGTATTTCAAAGTGACTGTCAGAAAAGCGATTCAACTATTATCACAAAAGCGAACCAAACACAATGTCAAATACGCGATCCACACTTTGTTCGAAAAAGCGATCCTCGATGAACCAAATAAGCGATCCAGAAAAAACAATGTTTTGGAGCGGTTCAACACATTTCCTTGGAGCGGTCCTGAGGTGTGAACTTAAAAGCGGTTCAAAGTAATGAATGAAAAAGCGGTTCACAATTTTGCTGTTCGAGCGGTTCACGAAATCCAAATCAGCGATCCAACAAACCGAATAAGCGAACTAAAACATCCCTATGAGCGGTTCAACTTGTCTGAATGAGCGATTTAATGAGTCAAATAAGCGGTTCCAGGTAATGAAATGTACGAATGAGCGGTTCCACCTAATATCTAAAAGCGATCCATGCTGATGTCATCTCGAGCGATCCACATTTCGAACTTGTTTTGAACTGTTTTTAAGCTGATATTTGATCTGGAACTTCTAAGGGTTTATCTCAGTACAATGATGAACAGTCTGTGAGAACTTGAATGATTTTTGACCGAGAAATCTTCTTGAAATTAGAAAAGAAGGTGTAGAAATGAGAAACAACACTGAAAACCGGCTATATTCTGTAGAAAACCTCCTCCGTGGCTCTGATACCACTTGTAGGAACGTGTGTTGACCCAACTGAGTCCTTCAGAGATTTGCTCTTGCTCTTCAGATGCGGAATAATAAGAAAAACAAGTAGAAATAGCACGATCTTCCTTTTAACTCTCTTTTGTATTGAATTTAAACGTTTTACAACTCAAACGTCACACCCGCAGAGTTTCGGCGTGGAATTCAAGACCTCTACTACTGGAATCGCTCATGGACCTATTTATAGTGTTCTGGAGCCGCTCATGTGGTCAAATGACACATGAGCGGTCCATACATGTACACATAAGCGATCCAAGGTGACACATGAGCGACCCAAGGTGACACATGAGCGACCCGACCATATCATGTCCCTAAAAGCGACCCGACACTCTAAAACCTATACCGACTCCTGTTTTCTCGTATTTCGAGCCCTATGCTATACAATATGGTATAAGACATGATTCTAGACACTAAGACGGAATCAACAGATGTAGTGCACCAACAATTATCCTTTTTCATTTCTGTTTCTGAGGAAGCATCTGTTGAAAATGACTCCGTCCATTCATTTTCGTTTCTGAAGAATGTCTGTTAAGGAAATGATAGGATTATGCTTTGCATATCTCTAGTGGTTATTTAACACAAAGTCACAGACAGACTCCTACGAATAAATTTCGGGACGAAATTTCCTAAAGTTGGGGAGACTGTGACACCTGTGTCACTGTGACCGTCAAACAAATGCCAAACAAATGAAATTTTGTGTTTCATACTTGGGATTGTGAAAAATATGTGTATCATTTGCACATATCAATTCTTGTTCGATTTCGGGCTTTAAATCGCTTTCTGGAAGGTTATACGCGATCTGATGCGTAAATATAGCCAGTTTAATGCAAACACTCCGTAACAATGACATAGGCTTAACATACCTTAAATAACCTTTACATAACTTAGAAATATGTTTTGGATGGTTTGTTATGCCGAAATCAAGTTTATTCGCTTACAGGGACTAAATTCGACAAACTGCGAAAGTATGCCGATTTGTACTGTAATGAACAATCCGGAACTTGACCATAAGTTAAACACACCTTAAATATCCTTTACATAGCTTAGAAATAGGCTTTGAGGGGTTCGGTGTGCTAAAATAAATTTATGCTCATTCAGGGACTAAAAGCGTCAAAAAGTGCACAAGTTTGCATTTACGCGCATATCTTACGTTCTGAATATATTCGGACACCCAAAAATTTATGTTATCATTAAAATATTATATTTTAGTGATTGGCATGATAAAATTCCATTCGTCGCTCAATTTGGATCATTTTTGCGTTCGTTACGACTTCCGTCGTAATTAACCGAACAACGCAACCGTACGACCAAACGAACCGACATCCGAGAAATTTTTGAGCATGTTTTGAGTTCCCAATACTTTAACTTCATTTTAGAGCCTTGAAATGAGGTTAACGGGGCTTAAACGTGTCAAAAATGGGCCAAAATGCAAGTTTCTAAGCTGCAGGGACTGAAATTGTCAATCTGCCAAAGTTGGCCAGGCGGCCCGCATAAACCCAAGCCTTATTCTTACGCGGAGCACGTGAGCCTATCAGATAGACACATTGAATTTGGTCATTTAGCTCATTTTTGACGGTTTTGATCAGTGGTTTTCAAAGCTGGGGGCTGGTTTGTGTGGGGAACAAGTCCCCCAATCAGTCCATAACACTTGTATGGTTTGGATCATGCCCTCCTCTCCAAGAAACGATCCTAACGGTTTGCGAAAAACTATATATAGCTTTCTAATCTCATTGGGAACTTAGTTTTCTTGTCCTCCTCATTCTTTGCTTATTCATTCTAACCTCCTCATTCTTTGCTTATTCATTCTTCTCCTCTCTACCATCTGATTTGGAAGGCTCCCTCAAGTGTTTGGAGCTTTCTAATCTCATTGGGAACTTAGTTTTCTTGTAGAAAAGATAGCAAGGACCCATTGTGAGCATTCTTTCATTCTTTTTATTGTTTTCCTAGTTTGGAAGTCAAATATAGTTTAACTTTCAGCTTTGACCATGAGATGGTCAACGAGAAGTTCGTTTGAACTTCACAACGTGAGCGTAATCACGTTGGTTATAGTCCTTAGTGACTATACCCACTGATTACCACGTTGACTAGGCGTAGTGACGAGTCGTAGTTTCGGTCAAAATGCGCATTAAGCGTATTTTGCAACCAAACTACTCTTGGTATCAAAACCCTTTGGTTTGATATAAAAAAAACCCGTTTTCTAACTTAGTTAAGCATGTTTTAACATGCTTAGCTCGCCACTTTTAGTTTAGTGCTTGTTTAGAGTCGTATGTCAAGCGGTCTAAACCACCGCTTAGACTTTCGAACTCGACCCGTTTGGTCGATCATTAGCATCCGACCAAGCATGTTTAGTGACCATAGTTGTATAGGGAATAACCTTCCGAGGTTATACCTTATGATCACCTAGTTTAAGTAGTTGTATGATAGGTAGATTATATGCCTTAGGTAAATGACCAAAATGCCCTTTTCATGCATAATTGGATTTTAAGCATAGTTACCTATATAGGGTGCCGTTTGATTCCGATCTCTCGATTTAGGTCCGGTTATTTACATAGTTACCTATATAGGGTGCCGTTTGATTTCGTGATCCCTCTAGCTTTGCTTGGTTGTTGTTCAAGACTTCTAAGCACCCTCAGGTGAGTACATAGTCCCCTCTTTTACTCTTTTCAAACTGTTTTGGGGTGGAACACATGTCCTACTAAATACTTTCATGTTTCCCATGTTTTATATCATATAATTACTATGTTCAATAGTACACTATTAGTACATGATTTTATTACGTTTTGCTATGTATGTTCACTTAACATGCTAGCATATTGATTTCCGTATATTACATTTTGTCGCATATGCTCATCCAGCATATGGACACATTGTTTTACATTTTGAACCGTTGTAACCGTTTGATCCTGTGAACCGTTGTAACCGTTTGATTATGTGAACTGTTTGTGACTACTTGACTATGTGAACCGTTTGTAATCGCTGATTGACATGAACCGTTTGAAATCTGTTTGAACCGTTGGGTTAGGGAAGTGATTAGGTAACGGGGCGGGTGTAATGTGTTAAAAGCATGGTAGATACGCCGCTGGTACTTCCTATATATAAGTGCTTTTAATACATTATATATCGTTGCGTTATCTAGATCACTTGGGCAATGGTAAACAAAACAAAGTTGTATTACAAGGTTTTTCCAACAATATATTATACTATTCGAGTTTTTATTCCAAAAACGATTTACAAATCTGGATTTAATTAAACAAATGTTTTGGAGTTAAGAATCATGGCTACGAGATTTTATAAACTGTAACCAATTTGATTTGAGTTGGTTAATTATGTCGCAATACTATACTTTTCAAAACAGGGTTTTTAAATAAGTATTGCAGCATGCAAACTAGCCATGAATCTGAAACTCATACAAAACCTATGTACTCGCCGGCATTTTTATGCTGACGTACCTATTTTCACATGTGTTTCAGGTACTATAGTTGATGATGCTTGATGATGATATTGGTGCACTCTCACATAGGAATGAACAAGGCCTTAGCGACTTTAAAACTTGAAAGATAATAGTTGTGTTTATCTAATTTGTATCAAAACATTTAGTTCAATAATGCAATAAAACAAAAATGTTTAATCCATGGTTGTGAAACAATGATTCTGTTACAACACTCCCCTACGTTTCCGCCACGTTTTGTTGTTTTAAGTGGTCGGGGTGTGACAGTCTAGACTCGAGAAAGAATCCTAGTTCGCTACGATCGAAGCTCTAATACCAAGCTATCACACCCTGACTTTTGCGGAAGCGTGATTATGGTGTGACTTTCTTAATACCATAGCAATCAGTCATAACTACACCATATGATAAAACCAGTAGATGTTCATCCATAAATTAAGTTTGGAAAATACCACAACATACTTGTCTAAAACATAGACTCCAAATTTAAATTACAAACCACAACATGTTTAAATGAGTTCACGAAGACTCGCAAAAAGACCTTAAATAAAACTGAGTTTAGAACCATGTATCTCGTCCAGGATTAAGATACATCTCCTAAACCCTAGTGACTTTGGGTGACATCTTTTATTCATGACGCAGCTTGAAACATGCAAACACCCGCCAGATCCACTTAATTCCCTGAAATACATGTAATAAGAAAACATCAACAAAAGTTGAGCGAGTTCATGTATTTGTTGTGTGTATGAATAAACCTTTAAAGTATGTCTGTATGTATGTAAATCCTGGTATGAAGCAATAAGGACAAACAGATCACCAATGGTTTGCAAGGCCAATGGTATGTGTGAACTGTGAAGTGATGCAGGAAAACTCAAACCTAGCGGATTTTGCCACGGCTTCAGTATGTGGATATAGTCACCACATGGGCCACCCTGTTCCTCATGGGTGTGGGCTCGCTACACCCAAATAGATCTATCACTCATGTCCCTCGGTCCTACGACGAGGATTAATGGCCTTAAGTGTTGTACCTACCACTCACATGATCAAGCAGTAACCTTCCTTAGCTAACCACACCATGTATAAAAATTTGTAAACAATTGTAACATGTATTTCACCCCCGAAGTTATAAAACTGAAAACAATTAAAAGAAAAAGGGGAGGACATGAACTCACAGTCTTGCGTCTTCGGTACTCGTAACTCAAATCCCTTCAGCAAACACGACTACCTACAATGTACTAGGCTCTATTAGACGAACGGGTCGTGCCTTGACTTAGAATTAACGTTTTTGAGTTACCTTTCTGATATCATTCCAATTTATATAATTATAGTCAAAATAATTAATATTTCAACTTAAATTATATTTGTAAATTTTTGGAATAATTGTTAAACAATATTTTCGTAATCATACCTCTCAAGTATTTATACTTATATTTCCTTCCCAAGGATGGGGGTATCTCATACATGTATATTCGTATTGTTGTATTTGTTAAGTATTCTTATACTTAATTTCTAATTAATTATTCATAATTTTTCTTTTGGCAAACTATTTGTAGTTCCAAATTAATATATTTTCAAGTCTCACTTCAGAAAACATATATAAACTTATTTCATCCCAAAAATAGTGTATTTCAAGTTTATCCAAGAAATTATATATTTTTCCCAAAACTCATATATCTTCAAAAAAAATTCTAAGAAAATACATCTTTACTTCTCAAAAATAATATATTTTCTCTTTGTCGAAAATATGATATAACTTGGTAATATTTGGAAAAAAAATCTTGTTTTCCTTTTCTTGTGTCCAAAATATTATTTACCAAAAATATACTTATTAATGTATTTTCCGGAATGTTTTATAAGCTACATTATTTCGTTCGGTTTCACAATATTACGTGTGTAACTTGTATTTTTATTCCATGAGATTTTTGGTAAATACTTTGGATTGTAATTTCTTGGTATTTTGTTAAGTTATATTATTTTAACCCTAAAATAATATAACTAATACACAAAGTATACAATTAATCACACACATCATGTCTTTAATGTATATATATTCTAAATATATATTTATCCATTTTTATTTATAAAAACCAACCTCCAATATTTGTATTTTGTAACCAAAATTATGGCAAAGTTTATATGGAAACTCATGGTTAAAATATACTTGTAAATACTTGTTTAAAAATATTTCTCTAAGTCCATGCTATCAAAGCATATCATTTTCTTTTTAAAACCATCTCAACAATCAACAATTCAATCAACACTTACCTAGTGCCAAAATTATGTAATTTACACAACAACATGAACTTGAACTTTCATAAAAACTTGTAGTAACTTGGTAGAGTGTTTAGTAGGTTTAGTTGTTCTTTAAAATGTATTTACTTCTTTAAAAACTTCATTTTTAAAGAAGTTAGGTGTTTACAACTTCCAAACACATTTTCTAAAATGCTTCTTTATGTAATCTTTTTGTTACACAAGTGTTTCTACACTTGTTTAACCATTAAAAACAAGTTTGGTTTATTTAAGAACCAAGTCTATGTAAATCTTGTTATTTAACTTAGTTTCTTGGGAAAACTATCATGGAAATCATCCACTTACAAGACTTGTATTTTGTTTAAATCATTATCACATATGAAAACAAATTTTATTATTCAAGTTCATGTCTACATAAGGTATGATCATCTTGGTCTTTCACAAGATCATCATCTTAACTTACTAGATCATGTGTTTAATCACAATCTAGTAGGTATCATATGATGTCTAACATGATAAACACAAACAATCAACCATCAAGAAGCAAAACAACACTAAACAATATGTATTCTTATGTTATTAAGCTTATGTTAAAGTTTTAAGTTCATGGTTCTTTAGTGTTCTTCATTATTTGCAACATACAACATCTTTTAACCAACTAGACAAATGTAAAATGGTGTGTAGAAGATCTTACTACTAGCTCAAGGTTAGGGATGAAATCTTGAAGATGAAGATGATGAATATGACGGATAATAGCAAATGAGAAAGGTCCTTGAAGTTCTGAAGCCACCAAGCTTCTTTAGACACCTTCTAGCACCTTGTGTATACCTTATAATGGATGATGGAAACTTGACAATGGTGGTGGTGTGGCCCCTTGTTCTCGGTCGTGAGTGAACAAGAGAGGGAGAGAAGGGTGTGTGAAGTTGGTGTTGTGATGAAAGATAATGAAGGACTAATGGTTTATATAAACTTGGTTATCTAACACAACATAATCCAATGGTTAATGTGTCCTCTTAGTACATAACAAGATCAATTAGGATATCAAAGCAAATCAAGCAAAATCAAGGGTGGGTCCACCCTTGGTGACCGTCGCCCATGGGGGGGGGTACTAGTTGTGTGGTGATGGATAGTTAAGATATTTAGCTGAAATCTAAGGGTCTTAGTTAGGTGTTATGCATATTATGTGTTATATAGTGTGTTAGGGTGTTCGGGGCCCATAACTAGCTTGAAAACATTAAAACAATGCTTCTAGTATAATTTTGATGTTTCGGGTAGTGTCCGGTTGTTCGGTTGTATACTGGTTTGTTAAAGGGCTAAACTATACCGTTTAGTGTTCTTTATGTACCCTTTTGTGACACTTTTAATTCCCGACACTTAGGAAAGCATTCACGACCATTTAGTCATATTTTTGCATGTTACTAGCTTGTTAAAATGCTGATTTTCACTGATTTATGCTGAATTCAGCACTTTATGTGGGTTTTAGGCACTTTCCGGCACTTAAACTATCACTTAGGAATGCAGTTTTGTGATCCTCGCTTCCCTACACACCATACTAGTGTAGTACTTAGTCTCTGGCCCATACTGGGTCTCAAAACACGGTCTGTCTATGTGCCGAGTTTTGTCAGCATTTTTCTGAGTTATCCACTAAATGTGCTAATGTGCTTTGTGCATCATTTATGTCAATATGCTTTGCGTGTGTAACACCTCGTAAAATCATACCCAATAAAATAAAGACACGTGTCATGTAAGATAAACGTGTCAGGAACCCGGATCAAATAAAAGATGTATGGTAGGATTTAAAAAGGGTGACATGTTATTAAAATACCTCTGAGCGACCCAAGTTATAAATCCCAAGACCTTAAATCGTTATGATAAACATCTGATATATTAGCCGGTTGTTCTTAAATAGATAAATTCCATTTTATATGGAAATTAGGGTTCTTTAAAATGTTACTTCAATATCCAGGAAATTTAGATTCTTGATTAAAAGGATTAAACTTGAATTATTCATGTCCATTATGAATTCTTGTTGTTTTCCGACAATTTCAAACCTCCCAGAAGATCCAAAACATGTAAGTGCATGCAAAGCATGCAAGGGCTGAGCAAAGGGACCCTCAACTGAAAAGGATAGCATGAGATTCGGAGACTACAATGTTGCATGGTCCAAACTTGAAAATTTCCAAATTTTGTCCTCAGACCTTCGGTTACGGACCGTAAGGGTCCAGTCTTACAGTCCGCAAGGATCGTATATGGGCGCATCAGACCAGGGTCGGTTACGGACCGTATCCGTATAGGCTTACGGTCCGCAAGGAGGTGCTTACGGACCGCAAGGGCTTCAGCTTACGGTCCATAAGCCTGTCGCTGGCAGAAGATTTTGGACTGCTGCCTGTTCAGCCTGTTCCACCATCTTATAGGGACGGTTTTCGAAAATCAGGGGCATTGTAACTGGTTTTTTGCTTCATAGGGACACCTGGGAGGATCTCATGACCTTGGTAGACTTGTTTGGCATCATCCTAAAGATTTGGAGTCACTATATAAGGTGAGCAAAGTTGCAACATTTGATCATTTATTTGCAAATCACTTGAGGCAGTGTTCTGGAACTTCTCTGGACTTTAATAAGCTTCTCTTAGGTCCCTAATTATACTTAGGACTCTTGTAAGTGTCCTTAATCCTTTTCAATTCAGTTTAGCTTAGTTAATTAGCTAAAAGTCAAGCCGTCGTAATTAAGGTTTGACTTCGAGATTAAGCTATAATTATCCAGTCAAATCTCGAATTAAAAATACATATGAGTGGGTAATTATGTGGGTAATAAACCCTTAAGAGGGTATTCTCAGATTCCCACTCAAACCATGTCAATTGTCGGGTCAAAGCTAATTACAAAAAGTCAACAGAAAGCTTTAATTCAAATTAATGCATAATTAGCAATGTAGGATCCATATAACCTGTTTTATCATTAATACAATGTGGTAATTAATATAAGAACATGTCTAAACATGTTCACCCCGACAATTTTCAGTTTAGGCTCGGTTTGGAACCGAAAGTCGCATAGTTTGACTTATGATTTGACTTTCAGTTCTGACCCGTTTAAGCCAAGTTTAGGATTGCCTTAGAGCTTCTTTTGGACCTATTTACATGTTAGTATAACCCTCTGTGATTATACAACTTGGTTCATTAGACATCTAATTCATATGCATGTTTCCGTTAATTGCTTAAATGTTAACTATTATGCCCTTTCCACCTTAAACTATGATTTTTAAAAATACAAAAGAGTAGACACCTTAGTTACTGATTTATAAACTTGTACCTAAAATTTGACATCAGTTTGAGGTCTAGATTTAGAGTTGTGCTCATTAGCGTAATTAGAAGCCTTCTTAGTAAATAAATGGCATAATTAGCATATAGCCTATCTAAACCCAAATTTTAATATCAAACTTTTTACCTACTGATATAAAATAATATTTTGGGATTTTTGAAGATTTTTATTTATTTTTAGGATGAGCATAACTTAGAGTTCTAAGCTTAATTAGGTTATTGCCGGTTTTGCCCTTTTGGGCTATAAAATGAGTTTTATAAAACCTTTTGACCTCAAACCTTTTTCTACTGATTTGTTATGTTAAATAAATTATTTTGAGCCTTCTGGAATATTAAAAAATATCAGCTTTCTATACAAAACCCGGAATTGGCTCCAAATCGCCTTTTTAGCATTTTAACGACATAGTATGTATCAAAACTAGTTTATACATATAAGGTTTGATACCTACTAATATATTCAGTAAATTTTTATATTATAGCAGTAAAAAAAGGTTTTAAACTCAGATTTTCAGTTTTAACCTTTTAGGCTTATGTGAAATTACCAAAATGCCCCTAGGGTGCATAATATGGTTACAATTAATAAATCTAACATATATATGATACCCTACTGTTATAACATATTAAATTAAGTATATTTACTAAATAAATCAGACATGTAACTCAGATTACAAATTAAACTCTTTTATACCCTTTAAAATGACCAAAATGCCCTTATGAGGTGTTAGTGCATACGTCTATCGACTTCGTCTTTATCGAGTCTTATACTAGAATTGATAGATCAGGGCACATTATACGAGAAATAGGGTAGGTTTTAGATGTGATTGAGCCCAGTCCGTTTGAGGAGTGCCAGTCCGTTTGAGGAGTGCCCGTCCGTTTGAAGAAGGTTCCGTTTGAAGCATGTCGTGTCAGTTTGAAGGGTGTCATGCCACCTTCAAACGGAAGGGTCATTCCCTATAAATACTCTTCAAACGACTTCATTTGTAACGTTCTTGATTCCGACGCCGAGGTGCTGTCGAAGTGTCTCAAGCTTGTAAATCGTTAAGAGATCAATATACGAGACATTTAATAGTGAATCCAAGCTAAACGAAGACCGGATCAGTGAATTCCGCCTCTGATTCTGTCTGAGCACTCTTATGATCGACTCATTAGGTCGTTTCACGATCCTACATGTGGTATCAGAGCTCAGGAGGAAGAGTTCATACCGTTTAGCTCGTTTTCGCTAGAAAATTCTGATTTCTACACCTTCTTTTCAAAATTGAACAAGTTTTTACGGTTAAAATCGGCTAAAACTTTCACAATGTGTGCGTAATTGTGTTTTAACAAACCCTTGAGAATGTCAGTTCAAAATTCGAGGAAAAACTGGTAAAAATGGCTTGAAAACTGGTGTCCGTTTGAACGAAGCAGCAACATTCCGTTTGAAACTGGACTGACCATTTGAAAATACATGGTATTCCATTTGAAATCGACCGTTCCGTTTGAACTGACCGTTTGAAACTGTCTATTCCGTTTGAAATTGACCCATTCCATTTGAAGCTTGCCTGTCCCGTTTGAAAACTGATTTCCGTTTGAAGTTGACCAGTTCCATTTGAAAGGGTTCCGTTTGAAAAGGGGATCTAGTTTGAACTTGGTTTTCCGTTTGAAAACTGACACTTCGTTTGAAATTGGTGATATTTTTGTTCATATAGTGTCTCGGCCTAATCAATTTTATTGAACTATTTGAGTTGCATGTGATCGGACATTCTCAGTTTATTGGAAGATGTTTCAATATTGATGGTCCAATTAGATTCCACTGTTTGCATATGATTTGTTCTGGTTTGTTGGGCATTAAATATGTGCATGTGAGATGTTGTCGGCATACAAAGTAATAGGCTGTTTGTCTTGACCCAAGAATTGCATGTGAATTCAAATTCTGCGGCCCAATCAAAGATTTTTGGAATACAAATTTGTCGACCAGCCCACTACATAATATTGGCCCAATCATACTATCTTGTTTCCTGAACAATCAAGTTTGTATGTGAATTGCTGAATCTATATATTGCATTGAATTGTCTCGGCTCAATCATAGTTTAGTTTTGATCTAATCGGTCAATAGAATTGAGTAATGTGATAATTAGCGGCCCATGTGACTGGAACATATTGATCGGCTCAATCAGACTTTTAAGTGATTGATTTTTTTGTTTGAAAGGTGATCTAGCTTGGACTTGATATTTCTCTTAACGGGACTGTCTTGATAAACGTGTTTCCGAATCATGGATATAAATTTCTTTAATATGAATAGTGAAACAATTAATAGAATAAATGTATTAAAGAAAGAGTTTGACTCGTTTTCATGTTGTCCAGGAGAAAATACAAAGAGTATCATTGAGAGGTATAGCCATCTTGTTCGCTCAATGTCTGAGAAGGGTATTCAGAAAAGTCCAAATGAATGGGTTGAAAGATTGGCCAATGCCATACCTCAACAAGAATGGGGTACATATCTGTTGGATTTAAAAAGAACTGGAGAATACTCTAGATTGACAATTTATCAATTCATTTAGAAACTTGAAGAACAGATGGAGAGAAATGCTGAGAAGAAGAAGAAAAGTTCAAATGGAAAATCAATACTAAAAAGAAGCAGGAATAAAGGTGTCCAAGTGGGAGAGGAACAGACAGAAGAAATTTCAGTTTTGAAAGACAAGAAAAAAGTTGATGAGAAACAGATTTTTGATTTGCAGAAAAATTGTGAGAAGTTGAAAATTAAAAATGACAAACTGATGGGTAATTTGAACAGTTTGACATCAGAAAACAAGGTTTTGAAAGAGAAAGAAAAAGACTTTGAAAGCAAAAAGAAATCCTCAGAAAATGAAGATTTCTAGATAAAACTTGAAAACAAAAATCTGAAAGCAAATGAAACAAAATTTCAAGAACAGATAAAAGTTTTGGTCAATGAAAAGTCTGTTTTTGAAGACATTAAGATTGAAAATGAAAAATCAATCAAGTCTCATCTTGAAAGAATATCTCAGCTTGAAAATGAGGCTGAGAATTCGAGAGCTAAAATTGATGAGCTTGAAAAGAAATTGAAAGGTTTTGTGACATCATCTGAGTTTTTGAATATCCCCATTCCAATGCCGATCAATTCAGTTCCAATAAGTGACAATGTCACAAACTATGATAAAGTCATAGTTGAAGATTGTGATGAGAAATCTGATGATGAAAATGAAAAAAATTAAAAAACAAAATTTGTTTTTGAAATTAAAAGAAAAGTTTCAGAAAACTGTTCTGCAATCAACTGAAACAGGTGAATGTTCAACACAGAAACCTGTTAAGAAGATTGTAGAACAAAAACAAAAAGGTAAAAATTTGAAAAATGTTCAAAAAGAGAATAATAGCTCATCAGATCGATCATCCAATAAAAAAAAATGAAAAATGATAACTCAAAAATTGTTGGCAATAAGTGGTGCAGGTCGGATCACAGTGCTCAAAAGCCAAATCCAGCAATCAAGAGGGGAAAGGAATATCACCAAGCCAAACAGTGCTTTGATCTGAATGTTTAGGCTGAAAATGGTGATTGGTATGATAACAGAGTGTGTTACCGATGCGGTTATCAAGGACACATTGCTGTTAACTGCCAGGATTGGATTTATGAGACGAGAAGTGTCACACCCCCAAAATCCACCTGCGGAGTATCACCGCTTGGGAGCGTGACTGACCAGGATCAAGCCACCAATCATATTGAACATGTAATTAATATTAAGTAAAATAAATGTAAACCATCCATCCAATACGATAGGTGTTCAAAACATAACCATAGTTTCAAAGTGTAGCGGAAGCATAGTAAATAATCCAACAATAGTTAATAGTTTTAAATGTCATAATAGTTCAACGTAGAAACCACGATCCTTGTCCACAACGACCCGCTTCTCCAGTGCAAGCTCCAAGTACCTAACGATCTGCAAGGCATGTAACAGAATGATCAACAAACTAGTTGAGCGAGTTCACAGTAAGTAAGTGCGTAACAGTAAGTAACGGGTGGCTCTACTGGGCCAATAGTAAGTTATACAGGTGGGGGCTTCCCATGTTATGTGACCACTAGACTATTCGTATCAACTACTCGTATCATCCCTGTTCTTCATCCGAGAACAGTAGCGCGTATCGGGTGTGCGTAGGTTTTACGCACGTATCCTTCACAACCGAGGATAGAAGTAAGTAATGCGTACACGTAGGTTTTACGTGCGTGCCTGACATCCGAGGCAGTAATTGGCATATGACCACGTAGGTGTTATCCTAACCTACGGAACCGTCCTGACATCCGAGGACCATGGTAGGTGATAGTCTAGGAAAAGCATATATACGTTCTTAGTCAATGGTAACCTTTATCCCATTCCCACGACCCGGCAATCCCATGCCTTAGTAGGAGTGTGAACTCACCTTGGTTTGCTCGGTATGCTAGGTTATGCACTCACAAGTAATAAATCAAGTCCTATTGTATGCACGTATAACAAATCAGTTCATGTTCGCAATGATACGCATGTAGTCAAATGTCACATAGTGCTTGATAGCCAATATCATGTATCAATCATGTATCACGTAACAGTTAACTCATTCATACAATTCACGTAATTCATATGAACATTTACAGGATCATGCACCTCTCAAAAATTCAGACAAGTATGGGGGGTCTCCCCTGTTCAAAACTCGGATAGCACATGTAATCATACAACCTCGGACATATAGTCAGCATACAAACTCAGACATGGTCGATCATATTAAACTCGGTCCAATAGATAGTCCAGCAGTATATAATCCATTAAAGTCAGACTAATATCAAACATTATATTCGGATCAGAGAGGATCCATTAAACTCGGCCCAACCATTTAATCATTAAACTCGGGCATGGCAATATAACATTAAACTCGGACCCAATGTCACATTTACTAAACTCGGTCCAAAGTACACATATTAAACTCGGTCCAAACTCTTTACATAAACTCGGACCATTTGGCTTTATTAAACTCGGCCCATCATTTGTTTAACAAACTCGGACCATGTGATATACTATTAAACTCGGTCCATTAACAACACTGTAAACTCGGTCCAAACACCAACAAATAAACTCGGTCCAAGCTATTGCCATTAAACTCGGACCAACGGGTTACCTTAAACTCGGACCACATGAACTTATTATATTCGGACCATGTGAATGTGCATTAAACTCGGATCAATCAATTTATTAAACTCAGACAATAAGCATTATCATACTCGGACCATATATGTTTTTAATAAACTCAGACGAATAATCAAACTCAGGCAAATAATAAACTCAGACTAATCAACATACGAATGTTCAAGTTTGACAGAATTGAATCAGTTACACTTTTCACATCCATCAGTTACGTACTTCAGTTCATACGATCTAACCCTAATTCATATGTCTGCATTAAGCCAATCAAAACAACAATCTTTATGTCTACACATTACGCATCAAAATCATCAGGCAACTGATTATATGATTAATCATCTTCACATTATAATAATCAACCTCAATCAAAAACACAGGAGTATGATATAGAGACTAGGGTTTACAAGAATTCTCAAGAATCAAGAATTGAAAACAATCAAGCAATCAACAATTAATCACAACAATGATTAAACAATTACCTTGTGATGATCCTAGAGAAAGAGTAATCAAGAGTGATGATTTTCTTGTGCCAAATGATTTGGTGATGATGCTTGCTAGAGGATTACAAGTACGTGCTTTGGATTTGTGTGCCAATGATTAGTGAAATGAGGTTAGGGTTAAGTATCTAGGATTTCACTAATTACACTCTACCTCCCTAAGTATTATATTTTACACATGCACACCATCTCATAACTATTTCATAGTTCCACCACCAAGTTTACACATTTGACAAGTTTCACAAATAACAAACAACAATGCACAATCAAACAATCAAAACGTATATAATTTCATGGCAACCAAATGTGCAAATAAACGACTAGTCAATACATGATCGTGCAATAAATACGAAATCGAATCTTGGAAATTCGAGTTGTCACATTATCCCCAACTTAAAAGAAATTTCGTCCCGAAATTTGGTACGCACTCACTGAGGAAGCTAGGTAAGTTACATCGTTCACTGGTTTTCCTGGGGTGTCACATCATCCCCCCGTTGATTTGGAATTTCGTCCCGAAATTCAGTAGTAGTAGCTTCAGCCTCAGTAGTGGTTGCATTGGTTTCGAATAACTGGGGGTACTTTTCTTTCATCTGGTCTTCGCGTTCCCAGGTATACTCTGGGCCACGCTGGGAGTTCCAACGAACTCGAACAAGAGGAATTCTCTTGTGTTTGAGGACCTTAACATCCCGGTCCGTGATTTCAACTGGTTCCTCAACGAACTGCAACCGCTCGTCGATAGTGAGTTCCTTAAAAGGAATGATGAGGGTTTCATCTGATAAGCACTTCTTTAAGTTCGACACATGAAAGACATTGTGAACTGCTCCGAGTTCAGCTGGTAAGTTCAACTTGTAGGCTACTTTGCCAATCTTTTCTAAGATTTCGAATGGTCCGACGTACCGCGGATTCAGTTTGCCCCTTTTGCCAAAACGTACCACACCCTTCCAGGGTGAGACTTTCAATAATACCCGGTCCCCGACCTGAAATTCCAAAGGCTTTCTACGCTTGTCCGCGTAGGCTTTCTGACGGTCGCGTGCTGCCGCCATGCGTTGTCGTATCTGTGCTATCTTTTCTGTGGCGTCCACTACAATCTCTGGACCCGTAATTTGACTATCCCCCACCTCTGCCCAACAGAGAGGTGACCGGCATTTACGTCCGTACAATGCCTCGAATGGAGCGGCTTGAATGCTGGTATGGTAACTGTTATTGTACGAAAACTCCACCAATGGGAGGTGTTTTTCCCAGCCGTTGCCGAAATCGATAACGCATGCCCTAAGCATGTCTTCAAGTGTTTGAATCGTTCGCTCAGACTGCCCATCCGTCTGAGGATGATATGCTGTGCTCATGTCTAATCGTGAGCCGAAAGATTTATGCATTGCTTGCCATAGCTCTGACGTGAATCGTGCATCGCGATCCGAAATAATAGAGGTGGGCACTCCGTGCCTCGAAACAACTTCTTTAAGATAGACGTCTGCGAGAGTGGAGAACTTGTCCGTTTCCTTAATCGGCAGGAAGTGTGCAGACTTGGTGAGTCGATCAACTATGACCCATATTGTATCATTCCCACGCTGAGATCTAGGTAAACCTGTAACAAAATCCATGGAAATTTCTTCCCATTTCCACTGAGGTATCTTAGGCTGTTGAAGTAGGCCTGCGGGTTTCTGATATTCAACCTTGACTCTCGCACAGGTCAAGCACTTGCCAACATAGGTGGCGATGTGGGCTTTCATACTTGGCCACCAGTATGTTGTTTTGATGTCGTGGTACATTTTATCCGACCCTGGGTGTACCGAGTAGCGAGACTTGTGCGCTTCATCCATCACAAGTTCGCGTAAACCGCCATAGAGTGGGACCCAAATACGCCCCGTTACATAGTAGGCGCCGTCTTCCTTTTGTTCCATTCGTTGCCTTGAACCGCGTAAGGCTTCAGCCTTGACGTTTTCGGGCTTTAATGCTTCCATCTGAGCAGTTCGTATCTGTGCGGGAAGACTGGACTGAATAGTGAGCTGCAAGGCTCGTACGCGTCTAGGTAAAGTGTCTTTCCTGCTGAGAGCGTCAGCCACAACATTGGCTTTTCCCGGATGATACTTGATGGCGCATTCGTAATCATTCAGTAGTTCAACCCATCTTCGTTGACGCATATTCAAATCCTTTTGCTTAAGGATATGCTCGAGACTCCTGTGATCGGTGTAAATCGTGCACCTGGTACCGTACAGGTAGTGTCACCATATCTTAAGCGCGAAAACAACAGCTCCCAGCTCTAAATCATGCGTCGTATAATTCCGTTCATGAACCTTGAGTTGACGAGAGGCGTATGCAATAACTTTATCCCGCTGCATCAACACACAACCAAGCCCCTGTATCGATGCGTCACAATAAACCACGAAGTCATCCGTGCCCTCGGGCAGTGAGAGAATAGGTGCGCTGCAAAGCCTATCCTTTAAGTACTGAAAAGCGGTCTCCTGCGTATTACCCCATCTGTAAACGACACCTTTCTGTGTTAGCATAGTAAGCGGCTGCGCGATCTTGGAGAAGTCTTTGATAAATCGCCTGTAGTAACCCGCCAAACCCAAGAACTGGCGTATTTCTGTTGGTGTTCGCGGTGCTGGCCAATTCCTGATCGAATCTACCTTGGATGGATCGACATGAATCCCATCCTTATTCACCACATGGCCTAAGAAGTGGACTTCATGAAGCCAGAAGTCGCATTTTGAAAACTTTGCGTACAGTTGCTCCTTTCGAAGAAGTTCCCAGATAAGACGTAAGTGCTGCTCGTGTTCCTCCTGACTCTTTGAGTAGATTAGAATGTCGTCTATGAAGACAATAACGAACTTGTCAAGATAAGGTTTGCACACCCTGTTCATAAGATCCATGAAGACTGCAGGCGCGTTCGTAAGCCCGAATGGCATGACCAGAAACTCGTAATGACCGTAGCGAGTTCTGAAAGCGGTTTTGGAGACGTCCTCATCCCGGACTCTCAGCTGATGATAACCTGACCTCAAGTCTATCTTGGAGTAATAACACGACCCTTGCAACTGGTCGAATAAGTCATCTATGCGCGGAAGGGGATAACGGTTCTTCACCGTCACCTTATTGAGTTCGCGGTAGTCGATGCACATTCTGAACGTACCGTCTTTCTTCTTCACAAATAACACTGGAGCTCCCCAAGGCGAAGAGCTTGGACGAATAAAGCCCTTTTCCAAGAGCTCTTGTAGCTGCTTCGACAGTTCTTCCAGTTCGGTTGGAGCTAAACGATACGGTGCGCGGGCTATTGGTGCTGCTCCAGGAGCTAACTCAATCTGAAACTCGACTTGACGATGAGGAGGTAAACCAGGTAAATCTTCAGGAAACACTTGAGGAAAATCACGCACAACTGGTATATCCTCCAGCTTCTTTACCTTTGCTGATGCGTCAGTGACAAGTGCCAGAATGGCAGTATGTCCCTTTCGTAAACATTTCTGCGCCTTTAAGAAAGAGATGATGCCAACCACACCACCACTCTTGTCACCTTGAACTTCGAGGGGTTCCTGACTAGAGCGAGGAATACGAATAACCTTCTCCTTGCATAAAATCTCTGCGCGATGTTGGGATAACCAATCCATACCGATGACTACGTCGAAACTACCCAAGACTATGGGTATAAGATCAATCGAGAAAGTCTGACCAGCTAGAACGATGTTACACCCCTTGATTACATGTGCCGCTTCTATACTTTTACCATTTGCCAGTTCTACGACGTGTTTAGTGTTTAGGGGTGTTGGTGCACGTTTTAATAATTTACTCATTTTCAATGACATATAGCTTGTATCAGCACCCGAATCGAATAAGACAGTAACATAAATATCGTCGAGAAGAAACTTACCCATAATCACATTGGGATCATTCACTGCGTCACCCCGACCTAGCACAAAAGCACGACCCCGAGCTTCGTTGCCATTGTTGTTGTTGTTTCCCCCGTTATTGTTGTTATTGTTCCCGTTGCCCTGATTGTTGTTGTTGTTGTTCTGATTCCTGTTTAGCTGAGGGCAGTGTCTCTTGATGTGACCTTCAGCACCACAATTATAGCACCCCTTGTTGCCCTGTTGCTGATTCTGCTGTGCCGGTGGCTGCTGCTGATTCTGATTCGCAGGACGAGGGCTTCTACAGTCTTTGGCCTCGTGACCCATCTTGAGGCATCTTTGACAACGGCCCCTGTTACACTGGCCGCTGTGGTGCCTGTTGCAGTTGTTACACTTTGGAAGGTTTCCGCGATATCCACCCTGCCTGTGGCTACCTGACGACTGCTGGTTAGGGCTTTGATAGTTGCCAGTCTTTCGCTGCTGATTCTGGGACTGAACCGAAACTGATGCTTTGCTTGAATCCCCCTCCCATTTCCTCTTGTTGTCACTGAGGGTAACGGGAGTAGCTGAAGGAGTGACTGTAGCAGTAGCGCTGACGCGCTTAGGCAGTTTATTCTGATCCACTGCCTGATCGGTGATGCGATGAGCGAGACGCTGGATTTCCTGGATGTTGTCGAGGTTAGCCGAGGTAACGTGGCTCTGGATTTCTGGTACCAAACCTTTGAGATACAACTCAATACGCTTGTATGGAGGGTCCACCATAGTTGGACACAGCACGGCCATCTCATTTGACCGTTTAGTATACGCTTCAATCTCTGATCCAACCATTTTCAGATTATACAGCTCGTCTTCCAGTTTGTGAATATCTTCACGCGTACAATACTCTCTCTTGATAAGTTCCTTAAAATCGTTCCAGGGTGTGGCGTTAGCAGCTGCCAACCCCAGAATTTGCACCTGCGCGTTCCACCAAGTTAGCGCTATTCCCTCCAAGGTGCCAGTTGCATACTTAACCTTGCGAGCCTCAGGGCACTCGCACATCTCGAATACCGACTCTAGCTTTTCGAACCAATGGAGGAGTCCAACTGCTCCCTCCGTGCCACTGAACGTGTTAGGACGACAATCCATGAAATTCTTGAAGGTGCACACAGGCTGCTGCGCGTGTTGACCTATTGTGTACGAATAGGACAAAGTTAAATACGAGAGTTATTGTAGGATCTAAAGACCCTAGTATGAGTCTATACTGCAGGATATACTACCTGCTTGAGCGGCTGCAACTGCCGCAGCAATGAGAGCCTCTAGCTGGGCTTGAGTCATGTTAATTCGTGCGGCCATTGATCTTCACATCAAAGGCAACATAAGTGAGAAAAGTTCGCGAATAGTGCGATGACAGAAGAGTGTAAGCACGTAAGTGTTCTCAAGCAATAACAAGTAGTGAGCAAAGTAATGTAAGCATACTACGAGCAAAGTTCTATGCAGTTCTAGCAAGCAGGTAACAAACATAAACCTTATTACCTAGGATGTCGAGTCTTGCACGTGGAGCGAAGCGTCGTTGTGGATCGTTGAGAGCACTGTTCTGGTTATAGTCTGGTTTTAATAAAAACGTTTTTCCATATTAAAACCAAGTTCTCTATAACCAATGGCTCTGATACCAATCTGTCACACCCCCAAAATCCACCTGCGGAGTATCACCGCTTGGGAGCGTGACTGACCAGGATCAAGCCACCAATCATATTGAACATGTAATTAATATTAAGTAAAATAAATGTAAACCATCCATCCAATACGATAGGTGTTCAAAACATAACCATAGTTTCAAAGTGTAGCGGAAGCATAGTAAATAATCCAACAATAGTTAATAGTTTTAAATGTCATAATAGTTCAACGTAGAAACCACGATCCTTGTCCACAACGACCCGCTTCTCCAGTGCAAGCTCCAAGTACCTAACGATCTGCAAGGCATGTAACAGAATGATCAACAAACTAGTTGAGCGAGTTCACAGTAAGTAAGTGCGTAACAGTAAGTAACGGGTGGCTCTACTGGGCCAATAGTAAGTTATACAGGTGGGGGCTTCCCATGTTATGTGACCACTAGACTATTCGTATCAACTACTCGTATCATCCCTGTTCTTCATCCGAGAACAGTAGCGCGTATGGGGTGTGCGTAGGTTTTACGCACGTATCCTTCACAACCGAGGATAGAAGTAAGTAATGCGTACACGTAGGTTTTACGTGCGTGCCTGACATCCGAGGCAGTAATTGGCATATGACCACGTAGGTGTTATCCTAACCTACGGAACCGTCCTGACATCTGAGGACCATGGTAGGTGATAGTCTAGGAAAAGCATATATACGTTCTTAGTCAATGGTAACCTTTATCCCATTCCCACGACCCGGGAATCCCATGCCTTAGTAGGAGTGTGAACTCACCTTGGTTTTCTCGGTATGCTAGGTTATGCACTCACAAGTAATAAATCAAGTCCTATTGTATGCACGTATAACAAATCAGTTCATGTTCGCAATGATACGCATGTAGTCAAATGTCACATAGTGCTTGATAGCCAATATCATGTATCAATCATGTATCACGTAACAGTTAACTCATTCATACAATTCACGTAATTCATATGAACATTTACAGGATCATGCACCTCTCAAAAATTCAGACAAGTGTGGGGGGTCTCCCCTGTTCAAAACTCGGATAGCACATGTAATCATACAACCTCGGACATATAGTCAGCATACAAACTCAGACATGGTCGATCATATTAAACTCGGTCCAATAGATAGTCCAGCAGTATATAATCCATTAAAGTCAGACTAATATCAAACATTATATTCGGATCAGAGAGGATCCATTAAACTCGGCCCAACCATTTAATCATTAAACTCGGGCATGGCAATATAACATTAAACTCGGACCCAATGTCACATTTACTAAACTCGGTCCAAAGTACACATATTAAACTCGGTCCAAACTCTTTACATAAACTTGGACCATTTGGCTTTATTAAACTCGGCCCATCATTTGTTTAACAAACTCGGACCATGTGATATACTATTAAACTCGGTCCATTAACAACACTGTAAACTCGGTCCAAACACCAACAAATAAACTCGGTCCAAGCTATTGCCATTAAACTCGGACCAACGGGTTACCTTAAACTCGGACCACATGAACTTATTATATTCGGACCATGTGAATGTGCATTAAACTCGGATCAATCAATTTATTAAACTCAGACAATAAGCATTATCATACTCGGACCATATATGTTTTTAATAAACTCAGACGAATAATCAAACTCAGGCAAATAATAAACTCAGACTAATCAACATACGAATGTTCAAGTTTGACAGAATTGAATCAGTTACACTTTTCACATCCATCAGTTATGTACTTCAGTTCATACGATCTAACCCTAATTCATATGTCTGCATTAAGCCAATCAAAACAACAATCTTTATGTCTACACATTACGCATCAAAATCATCAGGCAACTGATTATATGATTAATCATCTTCACATTATAATAATCAACCTCAATCAAAAACACAGGAGTATGATATAGAGACTAGGGTTTACAAGAATTCTCAAGAATCAAGAATTGAAAACAATCAAGCAATCAACAATTAATCACAACAATGATTAAACAATTACCTTGTGATGATCCTAGAGAAAGAGTAATCAAGAGTGATGATTTTCTTGTGCCAAATGATTTGGTGATGATGCTTGCTAGAGGATTACAAGTACGTGCTTTGGATTTGTGTGCCAATGATTAGTGAAATGAGGTTAGGGTTAAGTATCTAGGATTTCACTAATTACACTCTACCTCCCTAAGTATTATATTTTACACATGCACACCATCTCATAACTATTTCATAGTTCCACCACCAAGTTTACACATTTGACAAGTTTCACAAATAACAAACAACAATGCACAATCAAACAATCAAAACGTATATAATTTCATGGCAACCAAATGTGCAAATAAACGACTAGTCAATACATGATCGTGCAATAAATACGAAATCGAATCTTGGAAATTCGAGTTGTCACAAGAAGATGCTATAACTGTCAAATAAGAGGTCACATTGCCAGAGATTGCCCAAGGAGATCAAATGAAAGATTGAGGGTTAATTCTCAGAAATTGGCAAAGAAACCAGTCAATGTCAAGCCCAAAGAATAGAAGGTTCAAGAACCTAAAGTTCAAGAAAAGAAAGTGAAGCTTTCTCAGGGGCAAAAAGATAGACTGAGGAAGAAGAGGAAGAAGGCCAGAGAGTATCTGGAGAAGGTTCTGTCCTCGGGTTCACCGGATAGATCGAATAAGAGTTCTGATGAATCAACTCCCTCGACTGCAAAGTCAAGCAAGACGAATTCATCGGATACAAATCTGAGGACGAAAAAGGAAAAAGAAGGTGAAAGTTGGTGGCGATGAATCTGTTTTTGTGAAAACAAAGGAGCCACATGTCGGCGATGAATCTGGCTCCTCAAAGTCAGACAAGCCACATTCAGGCAATGATTCTGGTTCGTTAAAGCCAGAGGAGCCGGTAGTTGAGGTAAAATCTGAGAATTCAGGTTTAACAATGGATGATGCAAACTTTCCACCATTGTTGAACAAGAATTCAAATTCACCCAAGGACAGTCAGGCTTGGGTGAAACTGTTCAAATGAAAAACCTGACTTGCCGGAGTTCCCAGGTTGGTAAGCGTGGAACATGAATCGGCACATTTCTTGATAAATTTCACTCTGGTGATTTTTCGTCTTACATGTAGTAAATCAGGGACATTAAGGTGTACTTGATTTTCTACAAGTGGTGTTTAAGATTTAAAACTAAAATTGTAAAATCTGTCATGTGTATGAAGAAAACAAGGTGATGAAATGACCCTGAACCTACAAATGATTGGTAAACAAACTAATTTTTCCGGAGAAACCATTTTGATTAAAACAAACTTAAGTGTTTGAAATCACAATGGGAAAATAGTTTGTTGTGAGGGGGAGTTCTGATTGTTTACGCCATGTGGATGGAGAATTGATGCGATTCTCATCAAGTTGTCAGTTTTGTACAGTTTGTTTCAAATTTTCCTAGAAAATCAAAATTGAAACATATTTTAATTTTAGGGGGAGTAAAATTTTAAAAAAATAGAAAATTTGAAAATGTCAAAAACATTGAAAAATTGTAAAAATGAGTTTTGGTGTCAAAAAGAGGAAATGATAGTAGATCAGTTGGACTATCACAGCATGCTAAAGAATTGGAGAGATAAAATGTGATAAGCGATCTCACTAAAGATGTGACGGTAGGCTCAGCTAGACTAGTAGATTTGCGATAACGATACAAACTTAAATGAAAAAGCCTAGTTCTAGTGGAAAACATGGTTGAAAGCATAGTACTTAGTTTTGTCCTTCGTGATTGTGTACCTACTCAGTAATCGCTGAATGCTAAAAGAGCATAAAAACCGGTCAGTTTGTGAACTTTCACAACTTGCTGAAAAAGTCACTATGGTTGTGCATTTTATTTTGCAAAGACTTAAACTTGTTTTATTTCTTTATTTTGTTTAAGCATTGGACATCCTCTGCGTATACGTGAGTATCGACCTAGATGTTATTGCCTAAACGTTCTGCTTTATCTTCTTTGGTGTTTCGTTTAAGTTTTGGATCACCTCTGCGTATACGGAAGTATCGACCTGGTGGTTAAAGCCTAAACAACTTCAACTTGTTTTATTTTCTTATTTTGTTTAAGCATTGTACTTTCTCTGCATATCGAAAGATCGACCTGATTGTTAATGTTTAAACATTCTGCGTTGTTTTCGCACATATCACAGTTGATGAAAGTTTAAAGGCATTACTTGAGTTAGTGTATTGCATGATGAGGGGATATGCTGAGATCGTGGGGTCCATAAGAATTTAGTGCAAAATTAATATACATTATCGTATCGGTCAACATTTCGAAAGTTTTTAGATTGAGTTTAAGAGGACAAATATATCGTCAATCTACGTGAATCGTTTAGAACTTAAAATGATTAAAGCTTGACGGTGCTAGTGATTTCTCTCATAAACTGATATTGTAGGATCGTTTGCTGACCTAACGAGTCGTTCAGAGAAGCTCGTATCCGAATTAAGAGGCGGAAACTAGTAATTCGGTGCAATTGAAGCCGTATTCATTCTAATCTTGTTGTTGTATTGATATCAAACACTATTACACGTTCTGACAGCACTTCGGCAGCACTTCGTGGCTCACCGGAAGAATACACCGTTTTCTATGTGCTTGGATCGCCCCACCTATATATAGACTAGCTGGGCCGCTCATACGACATGTCCGTATGAGCGGTCCTACATAGAGTCATATAGCGGTCCACCTATATTACCCTATGAGCGATCCATGACTGATATTGACACAAAGGCGATCCTAGAACTATGCACACATAAGCGATCCATATACAAATAACCTATTCTAGGATTCCGTGTCATTTCCATTCTGTTCAATCTTCAAGACTTGATAGAAGACATAGTCAGCAGACGTAGGTGCACTAACAAACTCCCCCTCGGATGTTGACGGTGTCTTCATCACTGTCTTCATAGATCATTCCAGTCTGCATTCGCACATGTCTATCTTCAATCTTCATCAGTCGACACTCTACCTCTGAAATATCTGTCGTTTCAAGAATCCTAGTTCTCTATCTTCATTATCAACAAACTCTTCTCTCTTGAATGTTGACTTGGTGTCTTCAGACTCCCCCTCTCACACAGCTGGGATCGTAGTCTGGAAATCAGTTTTTCACCGGTTCTGAGATCGATATCAGGCTTCCATCAGGTTCAAGATCGAAACCTGACTCTTTAATACCTGCACAATCTCTACCCATCCATAAGTTTCTATAAAGATAAAAATTTTTCAACAATTTTAGAAACTATATAGAACCAATCAACAATAATGATTTTGCATTCAAGGATATTATTGGTTTTTATCAAAAACAACTTTACCATCTCACTCTCAAACACTCTCCAAACCAGTTCTTCAAGTTTAGCATTTTGAATTTCGAAAATCAGCATCTCAACACCAGTTGTCAAAAATCTTTTTGATTTTTCAAAATTTATGCTAAAACACACAAAAAAAATGCAGAGAATGAAATATTTACATACAATATTTTTGTGAGTTCGTGCAAGAGGATCATATCAGTTATGAAACATATCACAAGCACCGTTAAGCTTTTAATCGTTTTAAGTTCTAAACAATTCATGTAGATTGACGATATATTTATCCTCTTAAATTTTCATATAATTTTTCAATCTATTCAGGATACCATTTAGGTATTTTATGAACATTGTTCAAGTCATGTGTCCCACCTCTTGAATATACTCCCGTATCCAGAATTTCAATATTCAGTCTTACAGGTATGAATACTACAATGATATCTGTACATAAATTAGGGGATATATGCGAAAACTGAGGGATCTCAGGTCAGAACTTCCGTTCAGCAGAGAGATATCAGCTTCGACTTAGCAGTGTGTCCCCTTTAGAGGATCTTTTCAGCTACAACAAATGATTATCAATTTTATTGTCTAATCAACTGAGGGCTTTATGCTATATTTCAAGCGTATGAAGAAAGTATTAGCCAGGGACTAGGTTAGAACCACCGTTCAGCAAAAGTCCCGGAATAATACCCCAGACATCATAGAGTATTAACACCTAGTATATCAGAATACGAAATCTTTCAAACGAGATTTCAGGGGTTACCTATATATCCAAGTAGTGTTCCCCACGAATTTCACAAGTTTGAAATTTAGGTTTATATCCCGAATAAATCTACTAAATATACGAAAACCTATCGTCACATCATCAGTGAGACCGTTTAACACTTTTAACAATACATATTTTTAGCGTGCTGTGATAGTTCACTGATGTACTATCATTTCCTCTTTTAAGCAACGAAAACTCATTTTTCTGATTTTATCATGTTTTTGGCTTTTTCAAATTTTCTGATGTTTTTTGGATTTTCTAAAATTTCCTATACTCCCCCTAAAATTCAAAAACATCTAATGAAAATTTAAAACAAACTATACAGAACATGACAACTGATATCAAAATACTTCAATCCTCCATCCGTTTGGCTTAAACAATCAGAACTCCCCCTCACAACAAACTATTTTCCCATAATGATTTCAAAACACTTAAGTTTGTTTTAATCAAAATGGTTTTTCCGGAAAATAAGTTTAGTTGTTTTTACCTTTTATAAAAATGGGGCAAAATCATCACATTGTTTACCAAATTCATGAATGATAGTTAACTCAAGTTCAAATTAATGACCTTGATTTAACCACTTGAAAGTTTACCACTTGAAGGATCAACTAGTTCTCAATCTAAACCACTTGTTGATTAAACCATTTAATCTTTTCAAACCTGTCTTTCAACCAATTACCATCTGTTGGTTGAATTTTCAATGTGCCGATTCCTACTCCTCGCTTACAAACCTGGGAGTTCCGGCAAGTCCTGCAACTTCTCAAACACAGATTTAGAAAGATGCCGATTCATGATCCACAATACCATCTTGGGATCTCCGGCAAGTCAGATGCTTAATCAATGAAAAATATGTCCACCCAAGCCTGACCTTCCTTGGGTGTAACATTTTCAGTCTCAACCGGGGTTTCAGTTTTTCTTTTAACCTGGTAAAATTCTTTTACCCCTTTAGACTTACCCTGAATCATTTTACCAAAAATATTCTTAACAGCAGGGTTAAAAGTCTTTTCAACATCTAATTCTTTCTGTCGAGGAAAGAATTGATTTGAAATTTCAACTTTTCCTATTTTGGATTTGTAATTTTGAGCATTTAGTGGCGGAAAATTCACATCGTCCACTATCTGAACTTTCTTTTCAATCTTTTTCTCAACATGTGGCTCCTCTGATTTTGTGGAATCAGATTCATCACCAGACTTGTTACCTGAACCTTTTACAACCCATTTCTGATTTATATCATTTTTTGTTCTTTTGGAAGCACTCTTTGAAGATTCTCCTTTTTCATAAGTTGAATTCTCAAATCCTGTGAACTTCCGGATTGACAGTTCAGTCTTCTCAGCAACTTTTTCTTTCATTTTTCTTGAGACTTCTTGTTTTGGTCTAAATGTCTTTGGACAATCTTTCGCAACATGACCCACAGCTTTACACTAAAAACAAGATCTCTTTTCAATCTTCTTCGGAACTTCATTCTTCTTTAGCTCTTCTTGCTTCTTGGCAAGGAATTCCTGATTTGTCTGCTTTCTGAAAGATTGTTCTTTTTCAGCTTCCGAAGTTATCCCTGAAACAAACACATTTTCTTGTTTATATATTTTCTCATTTTTATAATTTTTCGGTGGAATAAAACCAAGACCTTTCTTTTTGAAATTACGACTATGGTTTGGTTTCTTTTGGAAACTATAACCACAATTGTAACCCATTTTCTTGTTAATTCTCTGTTGATCTCTTGAAGTGTATTGCTTAGGTTTTCCATTAAGATTTAAATCTTTTATTTTAGAAATATCAATTTCTGTGATTTTGAAAACCTTTTGAATCATTTCAATTCTGACACTTCTTATTGGAAAACTTTCATCTGAATATAATTTGTCAGAACCTTTCAAAGTATAAGCTACTTTGACTGATTCATCATTCAAATTAGATTTTGAAAGTAAAAACTCTTTATCATAAACCCGTTTGTCCTTTTTGACTGTTTGCTTTGACGCACTGGACGCAGATTTTGACTCGGGTTTTGATTCCTCATTGTCATCTTTGTCTAACACCTGATCGACCACACTTTTTATCAACTTTGATTCATGATCTGTGTCTGATGACGTGTACGTGACATCGATACTTTCTGCCAAGTTAACCGATGGCCCAGACTCCCATTTCAAATTGATTGCTTTACTGACTCTTTCAGAATTTGGATTTCGTGGTGAATATCCATTTTCAACAGGGGGCGGACATCTGTTATAAACCACACCTGTTTTCTTACCAGAAATCTTCAAAATTTCTTCATCTTTTGTCACGGATTTTTCTTCTTCAAATATCTTCACTTCTTCAAACGTCTTCAAATCTTTCACCACTGGATAAATCCTGTCAACAACAAAAGTAGAACATGAGTAACTATCCAATAATTTCTTGACTTTCTCAGTTTCTATCTTTTGTGTTGCCAACTCAAGCTCGAGATCTGCACATTTCTTAATGTTATAGTTTGCTGTATCAAGCTGTCTCAAGTAAGCTATCTTCAAAGTGTTCATAGCTTCAGCTTGTTCACCATCAGAATCTGTATATTTGTTGATTTCTCTGTTCATTGTATCATACGATTCTTTCAACTTGTGAATGTTGTGCAACAGCTCATTGTTCTGCTTAATCAGCGAATCACAGTTCATGCATTTTTCTTGGACCATGACCGGTTCAGCATCCACTTTAATCTCAAATTCAGGAACCTCTTTGACTGTCTTGCTTGAATTTAAAAATCGAGCTCTTCTCAATTTCTCAGCTTTTGCTTCTTCCTTCAATCTCTCTTCCTCTTCAGCCTCCTCCTCGAGCTTTTTTCGTCTCTCTTCAGCAGCTTCTATGACTTTTCTGCATCTTTCTGCACATTTCAAATCATAAGCATTAGCATAGAAAGCATGAGCAGTATTTTTGGCCATAAAGTTTTGATCTGGACAAAAATCATCCCAAGTAAATCCTTCAGACAACTTTTCATCATCTTGTTCAGCTAAACACACTTTGTTTTCTTTCGGAAGAAACTTTTCCCATGAAAAGTTATCATACTTTCCCTGACTAACAACACAAGCCTTTTATCAACCACATCTCTCTCATGAGCTGTTTGTGCCTGATGCTGTTGTGCTGGTTGTGTGATTTGATGATAGATGGCCTTCTTGTGATAATCATTGTTTCCGAAAGGATTCTGGCACCGGTAGCTTCACGGTTTTTGCATTCCCTCTTGAAATGCCCCTTCTCCCTGCAACGAAAACATGTAACCTTAGATTTGTCAAAACCTAAAGCTGAAACATTTGCATCACGAAAATCATCACGGCCGGTAATTTGTTTAAACATTTCAGCGCGTCTCATCACACTCGCCATACACCATTTAATATCCATCAATTCCATTTCTTCAGCATCAATCTGATCGTAATCCTCTTTCGTAAGCATTGGATTTCCGATCTTTCCTGCAACAAAACAACTATAAGATTCTAAAATCATTCCTAACAAAGACATTTGATTTTTAGCAATATCTTCAGTGTCGTCTTGATCATTTTCAAGGCTTAACACAATGTTACACTGAAGTTTTCTACCATTCTTTGTTACAGAAATGTTAGGATCGAAAGTTTAAAATCTTGTGCTGTTGCTTGATCCTTGAGATGTCTTCTTTTCAACAGAATCTTTAACACTGTAAGCAGTTTCGATCTTAGGAGAAAACTTTGTTGAATCAGTAACACCATGCTTGTAGTATAAACTGATATCCTGCTCTCCATCGTAATTCTTCATCCTAGCGATCTTTCTCTGCTCCATCTCTTGGGCTTCTAAATGCTTGATAAAATCTCCCAAGGTCATAGCTCTGAAATCTTTTTTGTTA
The DNA here is from genome assembly GCF_002127325.2 of Helianthus annuus. Lineage (NCBI taxonomy): Eukaryota > Viridiplantae > Streptophyta > Magnoliopsida > Asterales > Asteraceae > Helianthus > Helianthus annuus. The sequence goes on from NC_035444.2 coordinate 44,089,109, forward strand.
GATTTTAGCATCATCAGAAAAGTTCCCCATGTTTCATGTGGAAGAGCATCTGCAAGTTTTTCAATCAATTCATCAGTATTTTTCTTAACACCTAACTTTGTCATATTTCTCACCAAATTACAGTATCGATCAATAATTTGTTTGGTGGTTTCATTTTTCAATCCCCGAAACAAATCAAATTCCTTTTTCATGAGAGACATTTTGTTCCTTAACATGTCATCACTTCCCGTAAACTTTGCTTCCAACTCTGTCCAAATAGAATATGCAGTTCCGTTATGTTGAAGCAAGATCAGAATATCTTCTTTTATCGCCTGCTGAAGGAGACTCACCATAAGTTTCTCATCTCGATATTTCTTCTTGTCTGCAGTACTCATCTCTCTAAGTGTTAGCGGAGTACCATTCTCAACATTGTCTTTTGTGGGTTTAGTATATGGTACTTCGGTGTGTTCCCATGCATCAAGATGATAAGCTTCAACCCAATTTCCGAATCGTTCTGACCACACGTTGTAATCATCAATATCCAGAAGTTTCGGTGGTTTCTGAGACGTTCCGGTTTCATTTTCGATCAAAGCACTTTGAGTAATCGAGGCTGGGGTAGCAAAAGCGTTATAGAATTCCGTATCCATCGTTCAAAATTGTCAAAACTTGTCAAACTGTTCAAATGAGCGAACTGTCTTAATAAGCGGTCCAGACAATATCCAAATACGTGGTCCAATACACAATCCTTTTGAGCGGTTCACAAGTGTTAGTTCGAGCGATTTACACAGTGTCTCAATGAGCGATCCAATATAATCTCGAATAAGCGGTCCAAAGTGTTCAGATAAGCGGATCAGACACTGTCCGTTCGAGCGAGTCAAAATCTGATCGTTCGAGCGGTCCAAAACTGTTTTGAGCGGTCCAAAAACAGTTACAAGAGCGGTCCAGAAGTTTGTACGTTCGAGCGATCCAGATAGATTAGACTAATGAGCGGTCCTGAATTTGTCAAATGAGCGATCCAAGACAAAAATTTCGAGCGGTCCAACTATAAAATTGTTCCTTGGAGCGGTCCTGGTACGTACTTTTGAGCGGTCCAAAAGCTGATGTCACCTAATGAGCGAACCTGAATGAACAAATCACCTAAAATCTTGGTTTCTACTTCGATTTTAGTTCTGAAAAATTGAAGGATTTGTTAATTCATGTTTCCGAGTGCACTGTGTGATTTTGAGCTTGTTTTACCGTAAAAATTTTGAAAAAAGTGAAGAAAGTGTAGAAAATCAGAAGAATAGCAGCTACAATGGCAAGAACTCCTCCTCCTGAGCTCTGATACCACTTGTAGGATCGTTTGCTGACCTAACGAGTCGTTCAGAGAAGCTCGTATCTGAATTAAGAGGCGGAAACTAGTAATTCGGTGCAATTGAAGTCGTATTCATTCTAATCTTGCTGTTGTATTGATATCAAACACTATTACACGTTCTGACAGCACTTCGGCAGCACTTCGTGGCTCACCGGAAGAATACACCGTTTTCTATGTGCTTGGATCGCCCCACCTATATATAGACTAGCTGGGCCGCTCATACGACATGTCCGTATGAGCGGTCCTACATAGAGTCATATAAGCGGTCCACCTATATTACCCTATGAGCGATCCATGACTGATATTGACACAAAGGCGATCCTAGAACTATGCCCAAATAAGCGATCCATATACAAATAACCTATTATAGGATTCCGTGTCATTTCCATTCTGTTCAATCTTCAAGACTTGATAGAAGACATAGTCAGCAGACGTAGGTGCACTAACAGATATGATCCTCTTACATAAACTTACAAAAAATATTGTTTGTAAATATTTCTTTACTGCATTCCTTTGTTATCAAAATCCAAAAAGATTTTAGTGTGTTTTAGCATAAATTTTGAAAACTACAAAAAGATTTTCGACAATTGATGTTGGAGAGCTAATATTCAAAATTTCAAGTGCTAAATATGATGAACAGGGTTGGGTTTGAGTGCTGAATTGAAAAATTTTGATGTAAGAAAGTAGTTGAGAATAGTTAATCAGGGTCATTAATTTGAACTTGATGTAACTATTACTAGTAAGTTTTTCTTATTGATTTAAGTATAAACTTATGTGTTTGTGAGAAGATTGTGCAGGAGATGAGCTTAAACAGAGTTAAAGCCAGGATGCAATCTCAAGGTGATAGCTAATTCTAGACGGCGATCCCATCATGATGAAAGGGGGAGTCTGATGAGGTTAGAGCCAAAGAGAAGATACTGGTACATGATAAGAAAGATAAAAGACCGATCAAGATTGAAGAGTCGTTATGATGAAGACTCTCACTGAAGATTCCGTCAACATTCAAGGGGGAGTCTGTTGGTGCAGATGTCTGTCGATTTCATCTTCGTTCGAGTCTCAGATTGTGAAAGAGCCCGAAGACCAGTAAAGACTGAAGAATGAGAAGACTCGATACTTCAGACTCGTCAACATTCGAGGGGGAGTCTGTTAGTGCATACGTCTGTCGACTTCGTCTTGTATCGAGTCTTATACTAGAATTGATAGATCAGGGCACATTATATGAGAAATAGGGTAGGTTTTAGACGTGATTGAGCCTAGTCCGTTTGAGGAGTGCCAGTCCGTTTGAGGAGTGCCAGTCCGTTTGAGGAGTGCCAGTCTGTTTGAAGAAGGTTACGTTTGAAGCATGTCATGTCAGTTTGAAGGGTGTCATGCCACCTTCAAATGGAAGGGTCATTCCCTATAAATACTCTTCAAACGAATTCATTTGTAACGTTCTTGATTCCGACGCCGAGGTGCTGTCGAAGTGTCTCAAGCCTGTAAATTGTTCAGAGATCAATATACGAGACATTTAATAGTGAATCCAAGCTAAACGAAGACCGAATCAATGAATTCCGCCTCTGATTCTGTCTGAGCACTCTTCTGATCGACTCGTTAGGTCGTTTCACGATCCTACATGAGGCATAGTTTAGGTTTAAAATCATTTTGTGCATAATAGAATATATCTTACTGATGTCACAACATATTTAAGGCATATTAACTTAGGAAACTTGTATATGATTCATATGGTTACTGTTAGTGCACTTATGTCTATCACCTTCGTCAATCCGAGCCGTAGCAAGAAACAGAAGAAAACGAGTCATTATATTAGTGATAGCTAGACAAAAAGGCAAGGTGGCATAATTGTAATAATGAGAAATCTCATTAAAAGCCAAGGACTATAAATATGAGCCTTTATGTTAGATTAGAGACTTTTGGCTCATTTGTGTTTTGGAGAGCTCTATATCTAGAGAGAGAATCTAGAGAGAGAAAGTGGTTCAAGGTGCTTGTTCTTGTTAGATGTCTAATAGAATCATGTTTATATTACATCGTGTGTGTTAGGTCACGTTCGTGTACAGTTTCCGCATGTCATACGTTCGTTCGTTTCGCAATCGTTTCGGAGTAAAAACCGGTTCTACAAGTGGTATCAGAGCAGGAGCTCAATTGCACTGATCCAACACACAATTCCGCTCATGATTTCATCGATTTCAGATCCGGATTTCATCTATTTCTTCATCTTTTTCATATTTTCACGTTTTTAACTGATTTTCGTCAAATTGAACGGGTTTTTACGGTCCAAAATTCATGATTTTTAATATGTTGTGCGTAAACACCTGATCTACAACCCTACAAAGTTTCAAATCCTACTTCAAAGCCGTTTAGGAGAAATCTGAGTTTTTAGGTCTGTTTTCGCGTCATCAGCTTGATTCTGCTAGAAATCACACCTTATTCCGCTTGAAAAGTCCTTATTCCGCTTGAAAAGTCCTAATTCCGCTTGAAAAGTCCTAATTTCGCTTCAAATCAAACCTTATTCCACTTGAAAATTCCTTATTCCGCTCGAAATCGTCAGTGTTAGTTCAAACGGAATCAGATTTCGCTTCAAAAGTTGTTTCCGCTTGAATTATCAGTTTCCGCTTGAACAATTAATGCCTGATTTCGCTTGAACAGGCATCATTTTGTTTGAATGATAAACGGCTGCATGTGATTATAAGTCAGATCCATTAATCAGTCCAATCAGATTGTTTTGTCAAATCGATATTGTCGACTCATTTAATGTGTGCATGTGTTTCATTGGTCCGTTGATATGTTCAATAGGTGAAGGTCCAATTAGATTGTTTTGTCAAATTGATATTGTCGATTCATTTTATGTGAAGGTCCAATCAGATGTTGTTACTTGATGTTATCGGCTACGATACATGTGGTAATATGTTAAAAATGTCGGTCAAGTTAAATGGTGTTTTAATTGATAGGTTTCGGACTTTTATATTCACGAGAACAACAGCAGTTGTGGTCCAATGCATGTGAATTGTCTGAACATTGGCTCGTAATGTTCAAATTTTGCTTGTGTAGCATTTAAAAGAAGATGTCAGCCCATTAAATAAATCAACCCAATCAAAATGTATTGTGATTCTAAATTGTTGGATACTTTTAATTGAGATTCAATTATCAATTAATGCATAATAACTCACTCAAGTAAATTGATTGTTGATTAAGAGATTGTCGGCAAATTGTCTTGATATAGCAAATTGCATTTAAAAGACTTAAATGATTCAATAAAGTGTCAGACAACAAAAGGTCTATCGACATAATATAATTGTAGTTAATTGATGTTTCCAGACTAAGTGGATTTTGAGGTCTAATGAAAATCAAATTGAATTGTCTCTTGATTGTTGTCTGCCATTACAATATTGAGGTCCAATGAGAGCTAAACTGTTTGTCGGTCATTAAAAGCCCACGAGAATTTGTAGGTCACTAAAAGCTAACTGTTTGGCATTTGTGAATTGATATCAGAATCCACTAAATCGAACGGCCCAATTTGGAGAAGCATTTAATTGACAAACGACCCATGTGATGAAATAGTGTTGATGTTATCACATTCAAAAGAAATTAAAGTTAGTGAACAATAAAAAGCGTGAGATTTGTTGAATATCAAACATTCATTGTTGAGATCAAAGTGAAAAAGCTAACCGTTCAAACAACATAAGCATTTTGTCACGTAGTGTCACAAAGTCATCCGATTGGACAAAGTCATTATATTTATTAAAAGTTGACTTTATTTGACCCACTCGATCAGGTTACAATTTGTTTCAAAGAATTTTGTTTTGTTCAAGTTCAAAGTGCAACAAATCGAGTGGCAATCCGAACGGATTACCACCCGACCCTAATCATTTCATTTGTTGTTGTGATTCAGGTCAAAGCATCGGATACTCGCCCAAGTAGATTCTCACCCGATTCGTTGTCACACAATTAGTGTAATACTGTTGATTCAGTTGTTTGACATTGTTTAAACTGATTGTGTTTGTTTGTTTGCTTTATTCAAGGTGATTCAAGAAGAAAACATCATGGCTGAAATCAAGGTGAAAACCAGAGAAGATATTTTGAGTGAGAAAACATACCGAGAAAGAAACATTGCTTGGAACAGAATGGATGAAATGCAAGAAGAGTATGAAAGTGCTGTAATCAATAAGAGATGGGACAAGAAGCGAGAATGCTATGTCAACAGAAATGGTGAACCGTTGTTTCCAAGAAGGATATAGTGTTTGATGATGTTCTTTTGGAAATTCCTCTGTCTGTCGAATACTACATAAATGTTGGAAAAGATAAAACGTATGCGAAAAGGTTTGACAAACATCTTAGAGATGTTATGATTTCATGTCTGAGGAAGAGGGATGAAGAGAGAATGAAGAAGAATGTTGATGAGATGGTGAACGATTTGAAGAAAGTAGCTGAAGAAGCTAAAGACGAAGCTGTGAAAATGGAGGATGTGAAGCTAATAGAGGAAGATAAGGTAGAAGAAAAAGTTGTTGTGAAAGAAGCTGTTATAGAAGAACAGCAATTTGAAGAAACTGAGGAGAAGCTAGAAAGTTTGGAAGAAGTGAAGAGTGATGATAGTGCTGGCGATGAAAAAAAGACAGATGCTGATCAAACAGAAGTTACAGCAAACACCGAGGTGTCAATCACTGAGGTAAATTCTGATTCTGAAATCTTAAATAAAACTGTTGAACAGTGCAAGAAATGCATGGAACCATGCAGTGCTTGTACTAAAAAAGATGAAAAGTTCAGAACAAGAGATCTTGAATTCACCAAAATCAAAGAAGTTTTTAAAATAAATACAAAGAAATGCTTGAAAAGGAAAAGGTTTTAAAAGAAAATGATGAAAAGCTTTAAGAAAAATGTAAAAATTTAGAAAAAGAAAATGAAAGTTTGAAAGAAAAAGTTTTGAAAAAGACAGAAGAATGTGATCAAAAAGAAAATATTTGTCAAGAAATGAAGAAAAAATTTGATTCAATAAAATTGGCTTATCATATTACAAAAGAGTCTTATGAAAAAGTGAAAAGTGAAATGAAATTTGTTCAATCAAGATTGAATTACTGTTCTGAAACATCTAATGAGCTTAAGCGACAGTATGAAATAAAACAACAAGTTGTAAATTCTTATATTGAGGAAGTTGCTAAGCTAAAGCGTCAGATTGTTGATTTAGAACTGGATAACAACGAGCTAAAAAGTTGTCATGCGTCGTCATATGTGCTTGAAAGAATTTTCAATATAAAACCGGATGGAAAAGATTCTGAGCAAAACAAGAAAGGTATTGGCTCAGAGTTTCATCAAGTTCCACCACCGGAAAAGTTTTTGTTTTATGATGATGAAAAGGTCGAAAAAGCTTTCAACATGGTAGATCAATTGCTAGACAACATTGACGTAACCTATTCCAAATCTGATGATTCTAGTGATTCAGAGGTGGTAGGTAAGGTCGTTGAAAGTGTGTTGAAAGAAGAGTCGGTTGAAACAGGTAAATCTGAATCACAGGATGAAAATGAAGGTAATTTTCATGATGGATATCTGAAAAACTCAAAATCCGAGAAAAATTTGAATGATGATTCAAAAGGATTGGTTTATACCATGATTGGATCGGACAAATTATTCTTAGATATTGTATTCCCGATTCAGAATGTGATTTCAGAAAAGATTGCAAAGTTTTCAAGATGGTTGAGATAGAAAATCTGAGATTTCAAAGTTTGTTGGTAAAGGTCACAAAACTGGTTTCAAAAAGAAAAACATGAAGGTTGGGTTGGGTTATAAAAAGAAACAAAATTGGAAGAAAAATGACGTGCCAAATTATCAGGCTAAAATGAGTTTTGTTCAAAGAAAAAGTTTAGCAGAAGAGAAAGAACTCAAATTTGGACGACAGTCTAATAATGAGTTTCATGCTCAGAAAAAACAACAAAAATAGGTGAAACATGTGTCAAAGAGAACATGTTTCAAATGCGATCAAATTGGACATCTTGCTCGCAAGTGTCCAAATCTGAAACCTGTTGATGTTGAGTTGACAAAGAAGTCTGATAATGTTCAAAAACAGAAATCTGAGGATGTGAAACAAAGGTCAACCAGATTTGATTCGAAACAAACTTGGAGGTACAATACAAACAAGTTTGCTTCAAATCAAACTTGGAAATCAAACCCAAAAAGGTTTGATTCAAGACAGACCTGGAATTCTCACACACCCAGATTGAGAACAACACAAAGTTGGAGAACAAATGCTGATGCAACAAAACCCCAACAGTTTTGGAAACCAAATGTTGTTCAGAATCAAAATGTTCAAAAAGACTCAAATTTTTACAAACGAGGTACTCCAGAAGGTCAAACATGCAGTGTTAAGAAACAAATGACTTTGGAAAATAAAGAAAAAGTTGAAGTTAAAATTGACAAAGTCTTTGTACAAAATGACAAAGATTTTCCAAAGTTGAATGAAATATATTGTGTTGAAATGCCTAAGGTCAAGCAGACCTGGGCTAATTTGTTCAAGTGATTGAATTAGTTGAATGTGCAGGTGCTTCCGAAGAAAACTGTATGTCAAGAGAAGTGTCGGAGCAGCCTGGCACGAGAAGAGAAGGCTGCTGGTCCCTGCAATGGTTAAACAGGGAGTTTGTTTAATTTCTGTACATAAATAAACAATATTTCAAAAACCCTAAAAATTTAAAAATTTAAAAATCAAAAATATGTTTTTATTTTGTTAAAAATTTGAAAAATCAAAAATATGTTTGTTTTTTAAATTTGTCAAAAAATTCAAAAATATGTTACTTGAATATGCCGAAACCCTCACGGCGGAACAAACTTGATTAATTTCACAAGATTGAAAAATGGTTTTCAAACTGTAAAAGATCAATGTGTTGTAAATCATGGGGGTGCGTTATACTTTCTGTAAAACAGAGCACGAAACGCAGAAAATGGATGGCGAGATAAAGCTATCAGTGTCGGTTTGTCAAATTTTCTTTAAATAGTTTTGCACTTTAGGGGGAGTAAGTATATTTCAGAAAATACAAAAACATTTGAAAATTTGAAAAAGTCAAAAACATGATAAAATTCGAAAATGAGTTTTTGGGTAAAAAGAGGAAATGATAGTACATCAGTAGACAATCACAGTACGCTAAAGAAATGGAATGTTTTAATGTGATAAACGGTCTCACTGATGATATGCCAGTAGGTTTTTACACAATTAGTAGATTGTTTCCGAGATATAAACCTAAATTTCAAACTTACTTATCTCGTGGGGAACATCTCTCGGATATATGGGTAACCCCCGAAATCTTGTTTGAAAGGTCCCTCTTTCTGAGATACTAGGTCTTTATGCTTAGTGATATCTGGGGTATTATCCCGGGACTTCTGATTTTGCGGAAGCAATAGCCTAGTCCCCGTATAATACTTTCTGCTTGCTTGAAATATAGCATCGCCCTCAGCATAAAAAAATGATGAAACATTGAAAATTGCTAATCATGTGCTGTTGTAAAAAAGATCCTCTAAAGGGGATATACCTAAAGTCGAACTATCATCTCTCTCCTGAACAGAAGTTCTGACCTGAGCTCTCACGGTTTCGCATCTAACCCCTTACAGATATCATCTAGGTATACTCACCTGTAAGACTGAATATTGGGATCTGGATACGGGAGTATATTCTGAGGTGGGACACTCAAATAAGTTAAGTCCTTAAAACACTAAATCCGTATCTCGAAACAGTTGAAGTTTGTGTGAAAATTTAAGTGGACAAGTATACTGACAATCTAAGTGAATCGTTTAGAACTTAAAGTGTTTAAAGCTCAACGGTACTAGTGATTTGCCATAAACTGATATGATCCTCTGACACGAACTCAAACAAAAATATTGTCTGTAAATATGTTTGTAAATCTTTCTTTACTGCTTTATGTTTCAGAAAAATACAAAAAAAAATTAATTTCTGCTTTATTTTCGACAACCGATGTCCGAGAGCTGAGTTTCAAAATCTAAGTATGTTGATCGTGTTTCTAAAAATAAAACAAGTTCATTAATTTGAAACTTGAAGTTTTAAAATTTAAAATCAAAACAGTTTGTGATATCTCCAAGGTCATTAAGTTGGACTTGGATGATTAACTGTGAGGGATTTGGATTCTTGGACTGTTAAAATTTGTTGAAAAGACTCAGTTTTCAATGTTGTATTCTTAAATACTGCCAAATCAATAGAGATTGTAGATAGGGGGAGGGTTTTAAAAAGTTGAAAAGAGCCAGGATCACAATTCCTGGATAATTGTATGATTAAAATTTTGTACTTATAAATGTTTGAGGTTTGCAGATGTTGTACCAGATTACGATCCCGACAGCCGAGTCTAAGGGGGAGTCTGAAGACGAGCTCAACGCAAAAGGAAGCGTGGATTCAAGGAGCCATGAAACTATCCCAGAAGAGCTTGTATACGGAAAGCAAGATGTCGATCCCAAAGCACGGAAGCTTGACGAAAGGGGGAGCCTGATGAAGAAAAGAATCTACAGAAAGGAAAAGCTAAAGCTGAAGACAGATCCACGGGGATTCTGTTCAATAAAGAGGGAGTCTACGTTGATGAAAACATGTCAAAGCTTCAAGAAGACTAAAAGAGAGAGAGAGAAAGACAAGACGCTACGAGATTCACTGCGGTAATATCCAAGGGGGAGTCTGTTAGTGCACTTATGTCTATCACCTTCGTCAATCCGAGCCGTAGCAAGAAACAGAAGAAAACGAGTCGTTATATTAGTGATAGCTAGACAAAATGGCAAGGTGGCATAATTGTAATAATGAAAAATCTCATTAAAAGCCAAGGACTATAAATAGGAGCCTTTATGTTAGATTAGAGACTTTTGGCTCATTTGTGTTTTGGAGAGCTCTAGATCTAGAGAGAGAAAGTGGTTCAAGGTGCTTGTTCTTGTTAGATTTCTAATAGAATCACGTTTATATTACATCATGTGTGTTAGGTCACGTTCGTGTACGGTTTCCGCCCGTCATACGTTCGTTTCGCAATCGTTTCGGAGTCAAAACCAGTCCTACAGTTACTCGTTACGCACTTTTTGCGTTCGGATCGGCTTATGTAACTAGCTTGCACATATTAGCTGAAACAGGTCAAACCATATCATTTTGGTCTCAAAATCCAGAATATGTCTAAGTTACCCATATTAAACAAGCATGCAAGCTTGTCGGGTCAACACCGCATCCTAAACCGGTCTTCGCCTTCATGCGTATGAACCGTATTTCTTTAAAACTAGCCGGTCTAAGCTTAGGCTTAAATAAAGACCCGTTAAATTCTAATAGGTTATTATAAACCTTCGTTCCAGAATAGGAGATCTAGTAAAAGCTATTTGCACTTGCTTATTGTGACTATACTTGCTCAGGTAAATTCTTTTAACTTATTTTCCCTTATACGGGCTTGGGGTACGGTATATAAAATACCGCTTGGTCGGGCATTGAATCTTTAATCAAATGTAGATTAAATCATTGAAATGACACATTAAAAAATTGTTTTGTTTGCTTAAAGCCTTTGGGGGGTTAATGACCATGTCCCGGATATCCTTGGCATCATTTTACGAAATGGCCACGACCTAAGCATACGGGTGTAGGCGTACACCCGTTAGTGCATAAATAAATATTAAGGTATAACCACCGGTGTTGGGTTTAACCGCTGCGGGACTATACCATGTGGTGTGTCTATTGATCTTTAACCCGGTGTCAACCCGGGCTACTGGACGCATAAGAAACATGTAAATCTTTTACAAGTTTATATTCAAATAATTATCCCAAGTTATAAAAATCTTTTTGTGCCTTGTGCATCTAAATCAATTTTAAACCTTTTCAAAATGAGTCAGTTAAATTGTATTTACCAGTGTAAACTGACGTATTTTCCCAAAAAGGTTAAGGGCAGGTACTACGCATAATAGGTTGGCCTCTCCTTAGCATCGTTTAAAGTCTCTCAAGCTTGGATGCAAATAAATCTGTTGAACAAGTTTCCTTTTTCTTTTGATCCGCCTGTGGATCTATTTCAACTGTTTGCGATATTTAATATTACAATATTTATTCGGTTGAAATAAATCTATCTTTTGATTCCGCTGTGCATTTAAATAATGTGTTGTTTGACTATGACGATATCAAAAACGTCACGATACCCCCACCGGGCCCACCGGTGACACGTGGAAAATAGGGGTGTGACAGGTTGGTATCAGAGCCAACACTGAGTGAGTTAAACACTAGCTTTTTGTGTTTAATCTCAGTTACACAATTTGCACATTCCTAAATCCTCGAGTCTAGACAAATAACATAGGACAAACTCTGTTTTGTTTTATTTTTGTCTTTTATTTTTTATATATTTTGTTGTTATCTTTAATTATGTTTACAGGCTAATAATGCTGCCCAGGATGAGACGAGGACGAGGCAAGGCTCCATTCACTAGCCATGACCATGAAGCCGGGCCTTCCCACCGGCATACACCCTCAATCACCATGAGCACTAGTCCTCAGGAACCATGGAGGACATATATTGAGCCTGGGAGGCGATCTGTCTCCCTAAGCTCCTCGCCTTCCTACATACACTCTTTTGGGCCTCAATCTGAAAACGAGCCCAATAACCCCCAACCGTCCTTCCTACCCCTAAAACGCTCAAACTCTCACCATTGTTTTGGTGACGCAACACCCGCCTTCCAGAGCCGGTTCAATCTGGCTAATTACATACAAGAACCCGTGGGTATTAACCCACTAGGACCCGAAGATCACTTTTCGGGTGAAAATGACATAGATGAGGACACGGATCCCGTCGAGCCTGCGACCGGGACCCCGAACCACCCCCATCGAAATCTCCGATGGGTCCTCTTTTCACGGATCGCCTTACCGCGGTCCGGACAGCTACCAGGCGAGGTTCAACCAGTGGGACTGGTATTTTACCCCATCTGAACACTCGTCTCCTTACCAGCACCAGCAGGATCCATCTGAGGATTCTCGCTTTGTGGTGGTTACTCCACCGCCACCACCACTAGTTGAGAAACCGCCTCCGGAGCCACCGAGGCGGAGAAGATCAAACGCACGAATGTCCGTGCGAGGAGGAGTCTGCATCAGCACTCCTCAACCCTCGAGTGGTAGTCACTATCCGCCACTCCAGGAAGAAGAACCGCAGATGGGGGGACCATCAAACCCCGTCTCGGAGGCAAACCCTGCGCCTGTGGCGCCACCATTGGGTTTTGATAACCCAATCCCTGCGTATGCCAGTTCAGCGACATATAACCCATTCGAGCTACCAGGCCACAACAGCTTCAACTATGCTAATGTGGACCCGTACAAGGAGGCATGGGATTACAATGCTCATCACCCGGAAGGGCCCTATGGTGGTCCCTGGACCACCGAGTACCCACCTTACGTGTACCAGCACCCGCCACCTCCTCAACCTTTGTATCAGCAACCGCCGCTGTGACAACTCGAGTTTCCGACTTTCACTTTCGTTTTTATTGCACGTTGACTTTAACCATTGACTTTGACTATTAGTTGTTTGTCTTGTAATGTGCATGTTGTGGTATAATAAAGTGTTTGTGATTTTATGAATATATGTTGGGTTGGTTGTGTTTTAGGGTAACATGAAATTATAACTGATTAAACTATTCAAACTATTTCGACCTAAGGCTCATTAAGGACCCGCCGAATCAAATGTGATTCGCTAACTCGTTCTTGACGAAACTAATTGTGATTCGTCAACCCATACTCGACGAAACTGGCTATGTTTCGCCAATTCTAGTCTCGCCGAATCTGATTCGCCGGCCCACACGTGTTTCGCCAAAGCCCAGTTCAGGCCCAACTCTTTATGTGAAGTATTTGTTTGGTAACTCGTTCATTCACCACACTTTTAACGAAACCACCGAAACCCTAGAGCCCTATTGTTTTCCCTGTGTGACGACAACTACAAGCTTTGAAGTCTTTTCCTTTCAATCAGTATAGTGATCTCTCCATCTTGGTTAGTTTGCACTGTTGCTTGATTCTTGAATGGTTCCTTAGAAAATTATTGCATGGCTGTATGTTTATGATCGATTAGATGATGAGATTGTTTCATCGGATTGATAATTCATTGGGTTGATTGATAGGGTTGATATTTCTGTTGTGAATCGCTAGACTAGGTCTGATTTATTGTACTACTGATCATGTTTAACTGGATAATATATATATATATATATATATATATATATATATATATATATATATATATATATATGTAGGTCTATATGTCAACTGAATGATGATTCGAATTACGTAATGATTGACCGAATGAGAATCATGATGGTATAATGATTTAGTAATTCACAGGATTACATGAGTTGGTTTGGCTGAATGATTGTAGATGTTGTAACTGTTGGATATGCTGTGATTCGTAACTGTTGTAGACGATGATTACTGAATTGTATGGTTGTTTTTGATGATGATCATGATGGATGTTCATGACGGCTGTTTTAGATGGTTAGGGTTTCTGTGATAAGTTCTGTAACTGATTGGCGTGATTGACGTAACTGACTTATGGACGTAACAGACTGTTTGACGAAATAGGAGTTTGGCGAAACAGAGAATGTGTTTCGCCAAGGGGTAATCGACGAAATAGGAAGGGTGTTTCGCCGAGGGTAGTTGACGAAACAGAATGTGTTTCGTCAACATGTGTTTCGCCAACCTGTGATACGCCAACTCGAATAATTTGCACCATAGCCTGACTTAACTTTGTTAGAAGTTAACTTGACTGATTAACTGCTATTAAGTGGTATGCATGACTTGTATGATATTGAATACATGTTTAGTACTTCTGTGATTATGCCTATACGTGAACAATTTGGATATAAACTGATCATGTACACATGCGTACTCTAGGACTTGATTGATAAACTGTGAGCACATACTTAGCATACCGAGCAAACCAAGGTGAGTTCATACAGCCAAGGCATGGGGTTCCCAGGGTGGGAATGGGATTGGATAATTTAGTTGTACATACTCAGATGATAGAACCTAACGATAAGATACGGCTAGACTAGTGACACTTATAGAATTGATCTTCGCACACCTGCCAGGGGTTGGCCGCGATATTATGACTGATCTTCGCACACCTGCCTTAGGAAGGCCGCGAACCATGCACTAAACTTCGCACACCTGCCTGGGAGGCCGCGAAACAAAATAAACCTAGTCTAGAATACTTGAGGAACTTTCCCTAAACTTCGCATACCTGCCTGGGAGGCCGCGATACGAACTAATTCATGAATAACGAACGAACGTACTGATACACGTACTATTACGACTTGCTATTACTTTACTATACACTGTGAACTCGCTCAACTAGTTGTTGACTCTCTGCTGCATGGCTTGCAGGACCTTAGGTACTTATGGAGCTTGCACAAGGAGGAGCGGGTCGTTGTGGGCAATGGATCGTGGATGTTATGTTAAACACTTAAACATTTGCACTTATGTTATACATTGGGTTTTCATAATTATGCTTCCGCTACACTTTGAAACTATAATTATGTTTGAACACCTATCGTATTGAATGATTGGTTTGCAATTACTTTTACCTATTAATTACATGTTCAATATGATTGGTGGCTTGATCCTGGTCATGTCACGCCTCCAAGCGGTGATACTCCGCGTGTGGATTTTGGGGGTGTGACAGATTGGTATCAGAGCCATTGGTTATAGAGAACTTGGTTTTAATATGGGAAAAACGTTTTTATTAAAACCAGACTATAACCAGAACAGTGCTCTCAATGATCCACAACGACGCTTCGCTCCACGTGCAAGACTCGACATCCTAGGTAATAAGGTTAATATTTATTGCCTACTTGCTAGAACTACATAGAACTTTGCTCGTAGTATGCTAGATTACATTGCTTACTATACGTCGTTACATGAGAATACCTATGTGCTTACACTCTTCTGTCATCGCACTACTCGCGAACCTTTCTCACTTATTCTACTTTTATTATGAAGATCATGTCTGGACGCATGAACATGACTCAAGCCCAGTTGACGGCTCTTATCAATGAACAAGTAGCTGCGGCACTTGCAGCTGCACAAGCAGGTAGTATACCATGCGGATGGGATACACATTAGGATCTTTGAATCCTACATTCCTAAATCAACCCTTGTATTTAACATTGTCCTATTCTATGCACAATAGGTCAAAACGCTCCGCAACGTGTCTACACATTCAAGAACTTCATGGACTGTCGTCCAAGCACTTTCAGTGGCACTGAGGGGGCAGTGGGATTCCTCCATTGGTTTGAGAAGCTCGAGTTGGTATTTGAGATGTGTGAATGCCCTGAGGCTCGCAGGGTCAAGTACGCCACTGGCACTTTGGAAAGGATTGCGCTAACTTGGTGGAACGGGCAAGTTCAGATCCTAGGGTTGGCAGCTGCTAACGCCACACCCTGGGAAGATTTCAAAGAACTGATCAAACGAGAATACTGCACGCGAGATGACATCCACAAGTTGGAGGTGGAGCTGTATCATCTGAAAATGACGGGGTCAGAAATCGAAGCTTATACGAAACGGTCAAACGAACTGGCCATCTTGTGTCCAACGATGGTGGACCCTCCAGTTAAGCGCATTGAGTTGTATCTCAAGGGGCTTGCGCCAGAGATTCAGAGCCACGTGACGTCGGCTAACCTCAACAACATCCAAGACATTCAGCGTCTTGCTCATCGACTCACCGATCAGGCAGTGGAACAGAACAAGCTGCCAAAACGCATCAGTGCTACCACTACTGCTGTCACTATTTCTGCTACTCCCAGTGACAACAAAAGAAAATGGGAGGGGGATTCCAGCAAGGGATCAGTTTATGTTCCGTCTTAAGCACAGCAGCGCAAGACAAATGACTACCAGAGTCCAAATCAGCAATCATCAGGCAGTCAGGGGCAAGGTGGATATCGGGGAATTCATCCATGGTGTAGTAGGTGCAACAAACACCACAATGGAAGATGTCGCAGGGAACGTTGTCAAAGATGCCTCAAGATGGGTCATGAGGCTAAGGATTGTAGAAGCTCACGGCCAGCAAATCAGAACCAGCAACTCCCACCGCCAGCTCCACAGAACCAGCAGCAGCAGCCACAGCGTGGAAACCGGGGATGTTTCCAGTGTGGGGCTGAAGGCCACTTCAAACGTGATTGCCCTCAATTGAACCAGAACCAGAATCGCAACAATAACAATAACCAGGGCAACGGGAACAACAACGGGGGAAACAACAACAACAATGGCAACGAAGCTCGGGGTCGTGCTTTTGTGCTGGGTCGGGGCGACGCAATGAATGATCCCAATGTGGTTATGGGTAAGTTTCTTCTCGATGATATTTATGTTAGATTCGGGTGCTGATACAAGTTATATATCCTTGAGAATGAGTAAATTGTTAAAACGTACACCAACACCCCTAAACACCAAACATGTCGTAGAGTTAGCAAATGGTAAAAGTGTAGAAGCCGCACATGTAATCAAGGGTTGTAGCATCGTTTTAGCTGGTCAGACCTTCACGATTGATCTTATACCCATAGTTTTGGGTAGTTTCGACGTCGTCATCGGTATGGATTGGTTATCCCAACATCACGCAGAGATTTTATGCAAGGAAAAGATCATTCGTATTCCTCGCTCTAGTCAAGAACCTCTCGAAGTTCAAGGCGACAAGAGTGGTGCTGTGGTTGGCATCATCTCTTTCTTAAAGGCGCAGAAATGTTTACGAAAGGGGCACACTGCAATTCTGGCACTTGTCACTGATGCATCAGCAAAGGAAAAGAAGCTGGAGGATATTCCAGTTGTACGTGACTTTCCTCAGGTGTTTCCTGAAGATTTACCCGGTTTACCACCTCACCGCCAAGTCGAATTCCAGATTGAGTTAGCTCCTGGAGCAGCACCAATAGCCCGCGCACCGTATCGTTTAGCTCCAACCGAACTGGAAGAACTGTCGAAGCAGCTACAAGAGCTCTTGGAAAAGGGCTTTATTCGTTCAAGCTCATCGCCTGGGGGAGCTCCAGTACTTTTCGTGAAAAAGAAGGATGGCACTTTCAGGATGTGCATCGACTACCGTGAACTAAACAAGGTGACGGTGAAGAACCGTTATCCTCTTCCGCGTATAGACGACTTATTCGACTAGTTGCAGGGGTCGAGTTACTACTCCAAGATAGACTTGAGGTCTGGGTATCATCAGCTGAGAGTCCGGGATGAGGACGTCTCCAAAACCGCATTCAGAACTCGCTACGGTCACTACGAGTTTCTTGCCATGCCATTTGGGTTAACGAATGCGCCTGCCGTATTTATGGATCTGATGAACAGGGTGTGCAAGCCGTACTTAGACAAGTTTGTGATTTTCTTCATCGACGACATTCTGATTTACTCCAAGAGTCAAGAGGAGCACGAACAGCACCTACGATTGATTTTGGAACTTCTTCGAAAGGAGCAATTGTACGCCAAGTTTTCCAAATGCGACTTCTGGCTTCGTGAAGTCCACTTCTTAGGCCATGTGGTGAACAGGGATGGGATTCATGTCGATCCATCCAAGGTAGATTCGATCAGGAACTGGCCTGCACCACTTACACCAATGGAAATACGCCAATTCTTGGGTTTGGCGGGGTATTACAGACGATTCATCAAAGTCTTTTCGAAGATCGCACAGCCGCTTACACTACTGACACAGAAGGGTGTCACCTACCGTTGGGGAGGTCCCCAGGAAACCGCTTTTCAGTACCTAAAGGATAGCCTTTGCAGCGCACCTATTCTCTCATTGCCAGAGGGCACGGACGACTTTGTGGTTTATTGTGACGCGTCGATACAGGGTCTTGGGTGTGTATTGATGCAACGGGATAAAGTTATTGCCTACGCTTCTCGTCAACTCAAGGTTCATGAACGGAACTACACGACGCACGATTTAGAGCTGGGAGCTGTTGTTTCCGCGCTTAAGATATGGCGACACTATCTGTACGGTACCAAGTGCACAATTTACACCGATCATAGGAGTCTCGAGCATATCCTTAAGCAAAAGGATTTGAACATGCATCAACGAAGATGGGTTGAACTTCTGAACGATTACGAATGCGCCATCAAGTACCATCCAGGCAAGGCCAATGTTGTGGCTGATGCCCTCAGTCGGAAAGATACTACACCTAGACGTGTACGAGCTTTGCAACTCACCATTCAGTCCAGTCTTCCTGCACAGATACGAACTGCTCAGATAGAAGCATTAAAACACGAAAACGTCAAGGCTGAAGCCTTACGCGGCTCAAGGAAACGAATGGAACAAAAGGAAGACGGCGCCTACTATGTAACAGGGCGTATTTGGGTCCCACTTTATGGCGGTTTACGAGAACTTGTGATGTATGAAGCACACAAGTCTCGCTACTCGGCACATCCAGGGTCGGATAAAATGTACCACGATCTCAAAACAACATACTGGTGGCCTGGCATGAAAGGCCACATCGCGACTTACGTTGGCAAGTGTTTGACTTGTGCAAAAGTCAAAGTGGAGTATCAGAAACCAGCGGGCCTACTTCAGCAACCCAAGATACCGCAATGGAAATGGGAAGAAATTTCCATGGATTTTGTCACAGGCCTACCCAGATCCCAGCGTGGGAATGATATCATATGGGTGATCGTGGATCGACTCACCAAGTCTGCACACTTCCTGGCTATAAAGGAAACGGATAAGTTCTCCACTCTCGCAGACGTTTATCTCAAAGAAGTTGTTTCGAGGCACGGGGTGCCCACCTCCATCATTTCGCATTTATTGCACGTTCATTTATTGTTTAGTTGATTATTTGCACAATTAGTTGCTATGGAGTTGTATACGTTTTGATACAATGAAGTGTATTGTGTGATTGTGCATGGTTATGTGTTAATTGTGATAAATTTGTTAAATGCATAAACTTGGTGGTGAAACTGTGAAATTGTTGTGAGATGGTGTACTTGTGTAAAAGTTAATAATTGAGGATGTAGAGAGCAATTAGTGAAATCTTAGTGATACTTAACCCTAATCCCTTTTTCACTAATCATTTTCACAAAAATCCAAGCACGTACTTTCACTTTCTCTGGCAATCATCACCACCATCATCATTGGCACAAGATATTCATCACTCTTGATTCCTCTCTTTCTCTAGAATCATTCAAGGTAATTGTTTATTGATTATTGTAATACTTGTAAACCCTAATTGATAGTTTGATTGTATCAATTCTTGATTATTGTAATACTTGTAAACCCTAGCTTTCATATGATGGTTCTGTGCTTTGATTGATTCTTGATTGTTGTGTTATGATGATGATTAGTCGTGAAATCGTTTGTTTGTATGATGATGTTAATTGTTGAATTGATTTCTGCCATGTAATGTATGAATTAGGGTTTCCAGATTGTATGAATAAAAGAACGTAGCTGTTACGATGCGAAGAACGTATGAATTTTTGTTAGTCAGAGTTTTATTGAATGTGTTTTGTCTGAGTTTTGTAATTGTTGTTGTCAGAATTTTTAAGAACATTGTCTGAGTTTTTACAACATGATGAATGGTCCGAATTATATACATAAGACATGTTGTCCGACGTTTAAACCCTAGCAAAGGGGTCCGAGTTTTAAGTGGTAGGTCCGAATTTTATGTTGGTAATGATGTCCGAGTTTTGTAATGGTGCAAGGAGTCCGAGTTCTTTGGTTGAGGGGTTGGTCCGATTTTTAAAACCCTAGTGAACAAGGGACCGAGCTTTACAAGGGGTGTTGATGTCCGACTTTTAAACCCCCATGTTCTGTCCGAGTTTTATAACCTTTATTGTCCGAGTTTTGGCCCCCAAACCCTTGTCCGAACTTTAAGCTTGAAAGGGGGGTCCGACTTTGTGACCCTTGCCCCTTTTGTCCGACTTTTGATCCCAAACCCCCATGATCCGAGCTTTAAACCCACCCCCAATGGTCCGACTTTTGCCAATGGACTTTTGTCCGATTTTTGAACAGGGGAAACCCCCCCCCCACACACACACTTGTCCGAGTTTTACAAAGGGCAAGGCCCTGTCCGAGGTTGTGTAATGATTTCTGTGGAACAATGAGTTGTATGTTAAGTGATGTTGAAGTTGTTAAGATGTGTATGCTACTGTGTTAAGCCACAAACTCTGTTAAACCTGTTAAGCATGTTGATGTGTGTAAAATGCAACATATAAAACACATCAATTAAGGCATAAAACTAACCCTTTTTTAGTACTAATGTTGGAAAAAGAGTGTTTTTGTCTTCCTTTTGTATTTTCAGGATGAAATGAGCTCAAAATCACAAAAGAAGCAAAAAGACCACTAATTCTACCATAAATACAAGAAAAGGAACAAAAGTAGACTGCCCGGACCCTCAACGGCACCTCCCAAAGCAAAAAGGAAGAAACAGAGTCTGAACACGCCCCATGTCCAGCGAACACGAGGGCATGCCCAGGAAGCAGCAGAAAAGACAAACCAGTAGAAGCTTCCATTGCCCACCACGGGGCCGTGTCCAGCGAGCACGGGGGCGTGGTGAAAGTACAGCAGGCGCATTAATTGTAATTCGCAATTACAATTAATGAGGAGAGAGAGTGTCAGGCGGGCACGGGGTCGTGTCCAGCGGACACAGGGCCGTGTCCAGCGGACACGGGGCCGTGTCCAGCCTTCTGTTCAGCCTATAAATAGAGGAGCTTGGCTTCATTCTCTCTCATCCCTTGGCACACCACCTCTCTCACACCTCATCCACCACCCACCACCACCATAACACCATCATCCACCACCATCATCCATTGTCCATCGTAGAGTGTGTGAGTCGTCTCGGGATCCAAGATTGATCGTAAGAGTTCTTGACAATCAAGGCCATGTTTGCCTAAGTCTCTAACATCACTTGGTGAAGACAAGTGTTTAGTATAATACTTTTTATTTTTAATCTTTTGCACTTTTTATTTGGTTTTGTATTAATGACTTTAATAACTAGTTACTTATGTTGAAGGTGATCTTTCCTTATCGTTTGTCCGTGGTGTCTTGGCGTTATTTTACTGTCTATATAAAATAAAAGATTTTCATCATTCATATCTCCACGGTCTATATGGAGGTATGTTGGCTACCTGGTCGGGGGTTAAGGGAACGGTTTGGTAAAGGTCTTGCCCTTGTTCAGCGTTTAGAGGTCCTGCTTGGGACCTGGGTCAAATTTAGTAGGATCTCCTTCAATGCCCATAGGTATTGGATGGCGGGGATCCAAACTCTTTGACCCCCTCATAAGTTAACTACTATTAATACTATAACCCGGCTATTTAGGACTGTATCCCTGCTGACTCAGACTACTTAGCCGAGGGTAACGTCACCACCAGAAGCGGGGCCTACCACAATTTGCATTAATAACTTAATTCAATATCTTTCAATAATCCGACCCTTTAGGATTGTATCCTTGCTGACTCAAACTACTGGGTTGAGGGTAACGTCGCCTTCAAAAAAGGGGCCTACTACAATAACTAAGATAATCTCTTAAACAAGTGCAAAAGTGCGAAAATAATCAAAGGTTATACTAATACACGTGTCGGATCCAAGTGATTCATCTTGTCTATCTGTTTTTATTTTATTTTTATTTTCAGCATTTAGTTAGTTTTTATTTTTCTTAGTTTAAAACATTTTTCTAACCTTTTTGATTTGATTAGACGTTGAGGATAAACCGGTACTAAAAGCTCTTGTGTCCTTGGACGACCTCGGTATCTTACCAACACTATACTACGTCTACGATGGGTGCACTTGCCCATATGTGTGTTTAGTGTTAGTGAATATCGTGTTTTATAAATTTAAAACTTGGCTAAAAGTGTAAAAAGGGCTTAAATATACATCAAAAATATATACACACTGACACGCATCAAGTTTTTGGCGCCGCTGCCGGGGACACAAGGATTTTAAGAAAGTTAGGAATCAACGGCCTAATCATATTTTTATTTTTCTTTAATTTTTTAGGATTTTTTCTTAGATTTTTAGCTTCTGCAGAGCTCAACACGGGGCCGTGCCTGCTGAACACGCCCCGTGCTCAATCATTGGAACTGGCAATCCTGTTTTGAGTCAGACAGTAGGCTGAACACGGGGCCGTGTCCACTCAACACGCCCCCGTGCCCAAGATTCAGTTACTGAAAACAGAACCGTTAGATCCCGGCGGTTGGTAATTTCTGACACAAACATGAGTGATAGTAATTCTTTGTACTTTCGGCACTCTTATGGTTTGTGGTGTCGAATATGTGGAGGCGAACATGAGGAATTAAAATGTTTCTTCCTCACTTATAGGCCCCACTATATAGACCCACCGATTCCTTGTAACCTTAAGAGGGGCGAAAGTAAAAATAAGCACTATTTCTCCCTCGAATGCGCCCAGCCAGATATTCTAGGAGAAATGCTCCTTGACGAGCTATTTCAACTAGAAGAACTACTTCTCAATTGGTCAAAAGAACTTAGGAAGGATTTTTTAGATCCATCCCAAGATGATGACCATGAGGAAATGTTGGAACCGCATTCCGACAACCTCGTTGCTCCCGAAAATACCTTCTTACCTAGAAAAGACGCGGACGATAGTCGTCCCTGTGTCGATTGTGCCATGAAGGACTCCCCATCGACTTCGTTCGATGCATACATAGACCTGAGCGATTCGGCATACACATTCTTTAACGAGAGCCCGGGAAAGGGTTGGACTTGTCCACCTAGAATGAAAATAGGAATTACCCTCACCGACAACCTCTTGCGTTCTCGCCTTAGTATAGGACAATTAAGGTATCTTAGGCACTTTGGGGTTGTTCCAACAAGTCAAGAGCCACCCGATATAGATTAGCTCCTTAGTAAAGACAAAACTTCATAAGTCAGCTTTCCGACACGGGGCCGTGCCCGGCCAACACGCCCCCGTGTCCACCAAAAGATGCCCCTCTGATCAGAACGTCAGAATACGGACAAACTGTGTCAGAATTTCATCTGCACACGGGGCCGTGTCCAGCGGACACGGGGCCGTGTCCAGCAGGCTGTCATTTTCTATAAATGCAGCCAAAAATCCTGCACATTTGGACCAACTTGGGGACAGAGATTTGAAGGAATCTTCTCTCAAACAATCCTAGGTAAGTCTAAAAGAAGTTTCCAACAACCCATCTTGTCCTTTCCTCTTCTAGACATTTCCTTCTTCTTCATCTTTCTTCAAAAACTACCATGAAAAGTTTGAATTTTCAATCTTTGTGGTAGGAAACAATGAGTTTTGGTCATAGAATCTTGGTAAAAACATGTTATGTAACACTGTTTAAAGTTATTTACTGTCAAAAAGCTTGCATAAACTCAGAAAATAACTTAAAAACCCAAGATCCCTTGCTCCAAAATTCTGCAGAAAGATGAACACGGGGCCGTGCTCAATGAGCACGGGGCCGTGTCCAGAAACTGTTTCGTCATATAAACTGCTTTTGGTTTATTTTTCATAGAATGGCGAGTGAAAACAGCGAAACATCATCCGTTCATTCATCAAACAGCCGAAGGGGAAGGAGGCCTTCCGTTGAAGCTACACTTGTGCACTACGTGATAGCGCTAAGGGAAGCTCTCGACGAAATGACGTCAGTAGAGGAGGTCCTCATTGACCGTATTAACGATCTTACAATGGGACTTGAAAGCAGCTTCCAAGAGATTAACCTTTTGCACCAAAGGTTAAACATTTTGGTAGCACCCCCTATGGAACCAGTCCTTCCACAACAAGACTGGAACTTGGCACTCGGTGTTAACAACCCTACCGGGTGGGGAGACTTTCCCGCAGAACCTCCTATGGAAAACCCACAAGAAGTTCCAGCGGAAGTTGAAACTCCTCAAACCAATGCAAGCGAGCCCTCTTTTCTCCTCCCAAGGGAGGTAGAGGAGTGGCTTGCCGACATATGAGGGGAACCGTACCCGAAAGGAGGAGTTCTACAAAGCCTTATCTAACCAAGACTAGTATCTTCTTGGAAATTTTGCTAAATTAAAATAAAACATAGGGCTAGAACTTCATAAATTTAATATCTATGTAGTTTTTATCTTTATGTAATGTCTCTCTATGATTTGCAATGTTATGATGGTTTTTATGATTGATGGTTATTCTGAGAATAAAACACACTCATGGTGGTAATGGATGAAAAAGGGAACGAGAAAAAATGGAACCATGCACGAAGAACAGAGCAACCCGACAAAAATCTCCATCACAGAAGGCTCAACACGGGCCGTGCCCAACCAACACGGCCCCGTGCTGAGCCCCTGCAGAAAAATCACCCAGTTCAGGTAACTGGACACGGGCCGTGTTCAGCGGACACGCCCCCATGTCCAGGCTTCTGTTTCAATTCTGAAATTTTTGTTACTGGCACTTGACCACGGGGCCGTGCCTGGTGAACACGGGGCCGTGTCCAGGATGCCAGTAACATAAATCTTTGCTTTTTAACACACTTTTATACATTCTAATCAACCAAAAATATTATTTTTGGACACATTGAGGACAATGTGTAATTTAAGTGTGGGGGGGGGGGGGATGCTAAAACCTTGAAATTTTGCAAAATCCTAAACACAAGCCTTACACAAAACTCTATTGGAACCGCTAAACACCCCAAATTTTTTCAAAAACTTTTTCATTTTTTTTATTTACTTGTCTTAGTTTAAGTTGGGAAGAACAAGTTCTAAAAAAGGTTATATTTTTACAAGTTTAGAACCGATAGCGTCGTGATAAAAAAGGAACCAACATAAGAAAATTATGAAACGACATAACAACTCTAGTTTAAAATTCGATTATATATGTTTGGTCACATTAAAAACCCATTCCCACAAAAGTGAGTTTTGAGCCTTTATTGAGCATAAAAATACACATATTTAGATTAAATGCTCATTTTTCGTTTCTTGTGTGAATAGCCGCTCGGTCCTTACAAATCTAGAACTTGCCACGACAATACATTCCCGGTCCTTACCAACTTAAACCCAAGTAAGTAAATGATGGAGGCATTAGGACTAACTATTTTTCTTTCAAAACCATTATTTTTCATTTTTTTTACCTACCCAAAATCCCCCTAGAAAACCCCTTTGAGCCTAAACCTTTCATTTCATTACCCCAAAAACCATTTTTACCCACCAAAAACCTTTTTCATTTTTTTTTCACCCTTTATTTTAGTAACAAGCTCGGTTTTTCGTCAATTTGCCCTTTCATGTGACATCAAAAAAAAATATATATATATACATATATATATATATATATATGATAATGAAGTCAAAAACAAACAAAAGCTATAAAAAGCTTGTTTGGAGAAATACTTCAAAAATAAAAAGTCACTAAAAATAAGGTACTTCACGAAAACCGACGCTTGTTACGATTTTCGCCCTTTTTACTAACCACTAACCAACCACCCACCTTTAAACCCAAGCCTTCACCGAAAAAGTCCTCTTGATATTTACAAAGGTAAAAAGTTAAAAAGGAGGAGGATTGATTGCTTGGCAAGCCTATGGAAAGACGTAAGTTCCGTGCCGCTCTCGAGTGATTCACTAAAATATACACCTTCGGCCGAGTGTTGAGTGATCTCCCGTGAGGTATGTGAACTTGTATATAAATGGAATTTTAATAAGGCATGCTATGCCCAAATAAGTAATTTATCTTATGAAAAGTTCAAAATAAATCATAACGAATAGGATTGTAAATAAATAAAAATAAAGCCTATAAAAACCTTGGATTCCCGACACTCTAGGACAAGCTAAAAACTTCTCTTCTACCTATTCCATTTGGGAGTGTAAGCCACATTTAAAGAGTTTTGCTTGAGGACAAGCAAAAGTTCAAGTGTGGGGGTATTTGATGTGTGTAAAATGCAACATATAAAACACATCAATTAAGGCATAAAACTAACCCTTTTTTAGTACTAATGTTGGAAAAAGAGTGTTTTTGTCTTCCTTTTGTATTTTCAGGATGAAATGAGCTCAAAATCACAAAAGAAGCAAAAAGACCACTAATTCTACCATAAATACAAGAAAAGGAACAAAAGTAGACTGCCCGGACCCTCAACGGCACCTCCCAAAGCAAAAAGGAAGAAACAGAGTCTGAACACGCCCCGTGTCCAGCGAACACGGGGGCGTGCCCAGGAAGCAGCAGAAAAGACAAACCAGTAGAAGCTTCCATTGCCCACCACGGGGCCGTGTCCAGCGAGCACGGGGGCGTGGTGAAAGTACAGCATGCGCATTAATTGTAATTCGCAATTACAATTAATGAGGAGAGAGAGTGTCAGGCGGGCACGGGGCCGTGTCCAGCGGACACGGGGCCGTGTCCATCCTTCTGTTCAGCCTATAAATAGAGGAGCTTGGCTTCATTCTCTCTCATCCCTTGGCACACCACCTCTCTCACACCTCATCCACCACCCACCACCACCATAACACCATCATCCACCACCATCATCCATTGTCCATCGTAGAGTGTGTGAGTCGTCTCGGGATCCAAGATTGATCGTAAGAGTTCTTGACAATCAAGGCCATGTTTGCCTAAGTCTCTTACATCACTTGGTGAAGACAAGTGTTTAGTATAATACTTTTTATTTTTAATCTTTTGCACTTTTTATTTGGTTTTGTATTAATGACTTTAATAACTAGTTACTTATGTTGAAGGTGATCTTTCCTTATCGTTTGTCCGTGGTGTCTTGGCGTTATTTTACTGTCTATATAAAATAAAAGATTTTCATCATTCATATCTCCACGGTCTATATGGAGGTATGTTGGCTACCTGGTCGGGGGTTAAGGGAACGGTTTGGTAAAGTTCTTGCCCTTGTTCAGCGTTTAGAGGTCCTGCTTGGGACCTGGGTCAAATTTAGTAGGATCTCCTTCAATGCCCATAGGTATTGGATGGCGGGGATCCAAACTCTTTGACCCCCTCATAAGTTAACTACTATTAATACTATAACCCGGCTATTTAGGACTGTATCCCTGCTGACTCAGACTACTTAGCCGAGGGTAACGTCACCGCCAGAAGCGGGGCCTACCACAATTTGCATTAATAACTTAATTCATTATCTTTCAATAATCCGACCCTTTAGGATTGTATCCTTGCTGACTCAAACTACTGGGTTGAGGGTAACGTCGCCTTCAAAAGAGGGGCCTACTACAATAACTAAGATAATCTCTTAAACAAGTGCAAAAGTGCGAAAATAATCAAAGGTTATACTAATACACGTGTCGGATCCAAGTGATTCATCTTGTCTATCTGTTTTTATTTTATTTTTATTTTCAGCATTTAGTTAGTTTTTATTTTTCTTAGTTTAAAACATTTTTCTAACCTTTTTGATTTGATTAGACGTTGAGGATAAACCGGTACTAAAAGCTCTTGTGTCCTTGGACGACCTCGGTATCTTACCAACACTATACTACGTCTACGATGGGTGCACTTGCCCATATGTGTGTTTAGTGTTAGTGAATATCGTGTTTTATAAATTTAAAACTTGGCTAAAAGTGTAAAAAGGGCTTAAATATACATCAAAAATATATACACACTGACACGCATCACTTGTTAACGATGTTAACATGTTAAGTATGTTAGCAGTGGCAATTAGGTTAACATCCACGTTAGATTAAACTGTGCAATCAAAGACGCGATGCATGAATTATGTGAATACGATTAACTGTTTACGTGATGTATGATTCTGTATATAATCGTATGATACTGAATGCAACTGTATGATCTTGCATGTATGAATCGGTCTATGTGATATCATCCTGTACACAATAAGCACACAAAACACAGTTGCTTGAATATCAATGACTTGCAAACCCTAATTGGATGCAAACACTTACATCGTATCATGTGCAACATATCCTAGGTCGTGTGTAACGGACTTAGACATTTGATAAACCCTAGAGCATAGCATACCGAGCAAACCAAGGTGAGTTCACACAGCCAAGGCATGGGATTCCCGGGTGGGAATTGGGTTGGAAGATTTGAATTGGATAATTACTCGTACTTACGCTATTGCTAGACTATAGACCATCGTCCTCAGGTTAGTCAGGACACTTACGTAAAACCTACGTAAACTAGTATCTACCATTGTCTCACTGCCAGAGGGCACAGACGATTTTGTGGTCTATTGTGACGCATCGATACAAGGGCATTGTTGTGTATTGATGCAGCGGGATAAAGTTATTGCCTACGCTTCGCGACAACTCAAAATTCATGAACGGAACTACACGACGCACGATTTAGAGCTGGGAGCTGTTGTTTTCGCGCTTAAGATATGGCGACACTACTTATACGGTACCAAGTGCTCTATTTACACCGATCACAGGAGTCTCGAGCATATCTTCAAGCAGAAGGAAATGAACATGCGTCAACGACGATGGGTCGAGTTACTTAATGATTATGAATGCGCTATCAAGTACCATCCAGGCAAATCCAATGTTGTGGCTGACACTCTCAGTCGGAAAGACACTCTACCTAGGCGTGTACGAGCCTTGCAGCTCACTATTCAGTCTGATCTTCCTGCACAGATACGAAATGCTCAGGTGGAAGCATTGAAACCAGAAAACGTCAGGGCTGAAGCCTTACGCGGATCAAGGCAACGATTAGAACAAAAGGAAGACAGTGCCTACTATGTAACAGGACGTATCTGGGTACCACTATACGGCGGTTTACGAGAACTTGTAATGGATGAAGATCATAAGTCTCGGTACTCGGTAAATCCAGGGTCGGATAAAATGTACCACGACATCAGAACAACATATTGGTGGCCTAGTATGAAGGCCCACATTGCAACTTACGTCGGCAAATGTTTGACTTGTGCGAGAGTCAAGACAGAGTACCAGAAACCTTCAGGCCTACTGCAACAACCGAGGATACCACAGTGGAAATGGGAAGAAATTTCCAAGGATTTTGTTACTGGCTTGCCTAGATCCCAGCGCGGGAATGACACTATTTGGGTGATCGTAGATCGACTCACAAAGTCTGCACATTTCTTGGCTATCAAAGAAACGGATAAGTTCTCTACATTAGCAGACATCTACTTGAAAGAAGTTGTTTCGAGGCACGGGGTGCCAACCTCTATTATTTCGGATCGCGATGCACGATTCACTTCAGAACTGTGGCAAGCAATGCATAAAGCTTTTGGCTCTCGATTAGACATGAGCACAGCTTATCACCCTCAGACGGATGGGCAGTCTGAGCGCACGATCCAAACTCTAGAAGACATGCTTCGGGCGTGTGTTATCGATTTCGGCAACAGCTGGGAAAAGCACCTCCCGTTAGTGGAGTTTTCGTACAATAACAGTTACCACACCAGCATACAAGCCGCTCCATTCGAGGCATTGTACGGACGTAAATTTCGGTCACCTCTCTGCTGGGAAGAGGTGGGAGATAGTCAGATTACAGGTCCAGAAATGGTAGTTGACGCTACTGAACGAATAGCACAAATAGGACAACGTATGGCGGCAGCACGCGACCGTCAGAAAAGCTACGCGGATAAGCGTAGGAAGCCATTGGAATTTCAGGTCGGGGACCGGGTTTTACTTAAAGTCTCACCCTGGAAGGGTGTGGTTCATTTTGGTAAATGAGGCAAGCTCAATCCACGGTACGTTGGACCGTTCGAAATCACTGAAAGAATAGGCAAGGTAGCCTACAGACTAAACCTACCAGCTGAACTTGGTGCAGTTCACAACGTATTTCACGTGTCGAATCTGAAGAAGTGCCTGTCAGATGAGACCCTCATAGTTCCTTTTAAGGAACTCACTATCAACGAGCGGTTGCAGTTCGTCGAGGAACCTGTAGAAATCATGGACCGGGATGTTAAGGTCCTCAAACACAAGTGAATCCCTCTTGTCCGAGTTCGTTGGAACTCCAAACGTGGCCCATGATCCGAGCTTTAAACCCACCCCCAATGGTCCGACTTTTGCCAATGGACTTTTGTCCGATTTTTGAACAGGGGAAACCCCCCCCCCCTCCCCCCACACACACACACACTTGTCCGAGTTTTACAAAGGGCAAGGCCATGTCCGAGGTTGTGTAATGATTTCTGTGGAACAATGAGTTGTATGTTAAGTGATGTTGAAGTTGTTAAGATGTGTATGCTACTGTGTTAAGCCACAAACTCTGTTAAACCTGTTAAGCTTGTTAACGATGTTAACATGTTAAGTATGTTAGCAGTGGCAATTAGGTTAACATCCACGTTAGATTAAACTGTGCAATCAAAGACGCGACGCATGAATTATGTGAATACGATTAACTGTTTACGTGATGTATGATTCTGTATATAATCGTATGATATTGAATGCAACTGTATGATCTTGCATGTATGAATCGGTCTATGTGATATCATCCTATACACAATAAGCACACAAAACACAGTTGCTTGAATATCAATGACTTGCAAACCCTAATTGGATGCAAACACTTACATCGTATCATGTGCAACATATCCTAGGTCGTGTGTAACGGACTTAGACATTTGATAAACCCTAGAGCATAGCATACCGAGCAAACCAAGTTGAGTTCACACAGCCAAGGCATGGGATTCCCGGGTGGGAATTGGGTTGGAAGATTTGAATTGGATAATTACTCGTACTTACGCTATTGCTAGACTATAGACCATCGTCCTCAGGTTAGTCAGGACACTTACGTAAAACCTACGTAAACTAGTATCTACCATTGTCTCCCGGGTCGGGAGGACACTTACGTAAAACCTACGTAAACTCATACCTACTACTGTCTTCCGGGTCGGAAGGACACTTACGTAAATCCTACGTAAACCCCACACGTACCACTATCCTCGGGGAAGGGCACTCACGTAAATCCTACGTGACCTTGTACGTATACCTGTTCTCAGATTAAGAAGAACACATGGTTGCAAATAGTCTAGTAAGTACAAATATGGGAAGCCCCCATTAGTAAAGATAAACAAGGGAAGCCCCCATTTGTAATAAATATATAATATTACGGGAAACCCCCACTATTAGTATATGCATATGTGGGAAGCCCCCACCAAATGAACATACGTATTACTGCTACGAACTTACTTTCTGTGAACTCGCTCAACTAGTTGTTGACTCTTTGCTGCATGCCTTGCAGGTCGTTAGGTATATGGAGCTTGCACAGGGAGGAGCAGGTCGTTGTGGAGCATGGATCGTGGATGCCATGTTAAAACATTTAAACATTTGAACTATGATATACATTGGATTTTCATACTTATGCTTCCGCTACACTTGATACTATAATAATGTTTTGAACACCAATCGTATTGAATGATTGGTTTGCATTTATTTTTACTTGATATTAATTACATGTTCAATATGATTGGTGGCTTGATCCTGGTCAGTCACGCTCCCAAGCGGTGGTATTCCGCAGGTGGATTTTGGGGGTGTGACAGATTGGTATCAGAGCCATTGGTTATAGAGAACTTGGTTTTAATATGGGAAAACGTTTTTATTAAAACCAGACTATAACCAGAACAGTGCTCTCAACGATCCACAACGACGCTTCGCTCCACGTGCAAGACCCAACATCCTAGGTAATAAGGTTTATATTTATTGCCTACATACTAGAATTGCATAGAACATTGCTCGTAGTATGCTTAGATTACACTGCTCATTACTTGTTATTGCTTGAGAACATCTATGTGCTTACACTCTTCTGTCATCGCACTATTCGCGAACCTTTCTCACTTATATTGCCTTTGATGTGTTGATCAATGGTCGGACGTATCAATTTGACTCAAGCCCAGTTGACGGCTCTTATCAATGAACAAGTTGTTGCGGCACTTGCAGCTGCAAACGCAGGAGGTATACCCTGCAGTCGTAACTCATTCTAGGATCTTTAGATCCTACGTTCCTAAGCAACTCTTATGTTTAACCTCGTTCTGTTCTTACACATTAGGTCAACACGCTCATCAGCCTGTTTGCACTTTCAAGAACTTCATGGACTGTCGTCCAAGCACATTCAGTGGCACCGAGGGGGTAGTGGGACTCCTCCATTGGTTTGAGAAGCTAGAGTCGGTATTTGAAATGTGTGAATGCCCTGAGGCTCGCAGGGTCAAGTATGCCACTGGTACTTTAGCGGGGATCGCGTTAACTTGGTGGAACGCGGAAGTGCAGATCCTAGGGTTGGCAGCTGCTAACGCCACCCCTAGGAATGATTTCAAGGAACTGATAAAAAGGGAATACTGCACACGTGAAGACATTCACAAGTTGGAAGACGAGTTGTATCATCTGAAAATGGTTGGGTCAGAGATCGAAGCTTATACTAAACGGTCGAACGAGCTGGCCGTGTTGTGCCCAACTATGGTAGAACCTCCTATCAAGCGCATTGAGTTGTACCTCAAGGGATTAGCGCCAGAGATCCAGAGCCATGTGACATCGGCTAATCTTGATAACATCCAGGCTATTCAGCGCCTCGCTCATCGTCTCACGGATCAGGCAGTCGAACAGAATAAGCTGCCTAAACGCATCAGTTCTACCACTACTGCCGTCACTACTTCTGCTACTCCCAGTGACAACAAAAGAAAGTGGGATGGGGATTCCAGCAAGGGATCAGCTTCAATTCAGTCTCAGGTTCAACAGTAGAAGATTGATCACTACCAGAGTCCTAGTCAGCAATCTTCTGGTGGTCACAGGCAGAAAAGGTATCAAGGATTTCACCCTAAGTGTCACAACTGTAACAGACATCACAGCGGCCAGTGCAACAAGGGTCGTTGCCAAAGGTGTCTCAAGATGGGTCACGAGGCCAAAGACTGTAGGAGTCCACGGCCTGCAAATTAGAATCAGCAACACCCACCACCAGCTCCACAGAATCAGCATCAGCAACAGCAACAGCGGGGTAACATGGGATGTTTTCAGTGCGGGGCTGAAGGGCATTTCAAGCGTGATTGTCCCCAGTTGAACCAGAACCAAAATCGCAACAACAACCAGGGCAATGGAAACAACAACAACAATGGCAACGAAGCTCGGGGTCGTGTTTTTGTGCTGGGTCGAGGAGATGTAATGAATGATCCCAATGTGGTTATGGGTAAGTTTCTTCTCGAAGATATTTATGTTACTGTCTTATTTGATTCGGGTGCTGATACACGTTATATATCGTTAAAAGTGAGTAAAATGTTAAAACGTACACCAACACCCCTAAACACCAAACATGTCGTAGAGTTAGCTAATGGTAAGAGTGTAGAAGCCGCACATGTAGTCAAGGGTTGTAACATCGTCTTAGCTAGTCAGACCTTCTCCATCGACCTCACACCCATAGTTTTGGGTAGTTTCGATATCGTTGTTGGGATGGATTGGTTATCCCAACATCACGCAGAGATCCTATGTAAGGAGAAGATAGTTTGTATTCCTCGTTCGGGTAAGGAACCTCTTGAAGTTCAGGGCGACAAGAGTGGTGCAGTGGTTGGCATTATTTCTTTCTTGAAGGCACAGAAATGTTTACGAAAGGGGCACACTGCTATTCTGGCATTAGTTACTAATGCATCGACGAAAGAGAAAATAGTAGAGGATATTCCAGTTGTACGCGAATTTCCTCAGGTGTTTCCTGAAGATTTACCTGGTCTACCGCCTCATCGTCAGGTCTAGTTTCAAATCGAGCTAGCTCCAGGAGCAACACCTATAGCTCGCGCACCGTATCGTTTAGCTCCAACTGAACTGGAAGAACTGTCTAAACAACTACAAGAGCTCTTGGATAAGGGCTTTATTCGTCCAAGCTCTTCGCCTTGGGGAGCTCCAGTACTATTTGTGAAAAAGAAGGATGGCACTTTCAGAATGTGCATAGACTACCGCGAACTGAACAAGGTCACAGTGAAGAACCGTTATCCTCTTCCACGCAATGACGACTTATTCGACCAGTTGCAGGAGTCGAGTTACTATTCCAAGATTGATCTAAGGTCAGGGTATCATCAGCTGAGAGTCCGGGATGAGGACGTCTCCAAGACAGCATTCAGAACTTGTTACGGTCACTACGAGTTTCTAGTGATGCCATTCGGACTTACGCACGCGCCTGCAGTATTTATGGATCTTATGAACAGGGTGTGCAAATCCTATCTAGACAAGTTCGTCATTGTCTTCATCGACGACATTCTGATATACTCCAAGAGTCAGGAGGAACACGAGCAGCATTTACGTCTTATCTTGGAACTTCTTCGAAAGGAACAACTGTACGCAAAATTTTCAAAATGTGACTTCTGGCTTCGTAAAGTCCACTTCTTAGGCCATGTGGTGAACAGGGATGGGATCCATGTCGATCCATCCAAGGTAGAATCGATCAGGAACTGGCTTGCACCGCGTACACCAACGGAAATACGCCAATTTTTGGGTTTGGCGGGTTACTACAGACGCTTCATTAAAGATTTTTAGAAGATCGCACAGCCGCTTACTATGCTGACACAGAAAGGTGTCACCTACCATTGGGGAGATTCCCAGGAAACTGCTTTTCAGTACTTAAAGGATAGGCTTTGCAACGCACCTATTCTCTCACTGCCAGAGGGCACAGACGATTTTGTGGTCTATTGTGATGCATCGATACAGGAGCTTTGTTGTGTATTGATGCAGCGGGATAAAGTTATTGCCTACGCTTCGCGACAAATCAAAATTCATGAACGGAACTACACGACGCACGATTTAGAGCTGGGAGCTGTTGTTTTCGCGCTTAAGATATGGCGACACTACTTATACGGTACCAAGTGCACTATTTACACCGATCATAGGAGTCTCGAGCATATCTTCAAGCAGAAGGAATTGAACATGCGTCAACGACGATGGGTCGAGTTACTTAATGATTATGAATGCGCTAACAAGTACCATCCAGGCAAAGCCAATGTTGTGAAAGACACTCTACCTAGGCGTGTACGAGCCTTGCAGCTCACTATTCAGTCTGATCTTCCTGCACAGATACGAAATGCTCAGGTGGAAGCATTGAAACCAGAAAACATCAGGGCTGAAGCCTTACGCGGATCAAGGCAACGATTAGAACAAAAGGAAGACGGCGCCTACTATGTAACAGGACGTATCTGGGTACCACTATACGGCGGTTTACGAGAACTTGTAATGGATGAAGCTCATAAGTCTCGGTACTCGGTACATCCAGGGTCGGATAAAATGTACCACGACATCAGAACAACATATTGGTGGCCTAGTATGAACGCCCACATTGCAACTTACGTCGGCCAATGTTTGACTTGTGCGAGAGTCAAGACAGAGTTCCAGAAACCTTCAGACCTACTGCAACAACCCAGGATACCACAGTGGAAATGGGAAGAAATTTCCATGGATTTTGTTACTGGCTTGCCTAGATCCCAGCGCGGGAATGACACTATTTGGGTGATCGTAGATCGACTCACAAAGTCTGCACATTTCTTGGCTATCAAAGAAACGGATAAGTTCTCTACATTAGCAGACATCTACTTGAAAGAAGTTGTTTCAAGGTACGGGGTGCCAACCTCTATTATTTCGGATCGGGATGCATGATTCACTTCAGAACTGTGTCATGCAATGCACAAAGCTTTTGGCTCTTGATTAGACATGAGCACAGCTTATCACCCTCAGACGGATGGGCAGTCTGAGCGCACGATCCAAACTCTAGAAGACATGCTTCGGGCGTGTGTTATCGATTTCGGCAACAGCTGGGAAAAGCACCTCCCATTAGTGGAGTTTTCGTACAATAACAGTTACCACACCAGCATACAAGCCGCTCCATTCGAGGCATTGTACGGACGTAAATGCCGGTCACCTCTCTGCTGGGCAGAGGTGGGAGATAGTCAGATTACAGGTCCAGAAATGGTAGTTGACGCTACTGAACGAATAGCACAAATGCGACAACGTATGGCGGCAGCACGCGACCGTCAGAAAAGCTACGCGGATAAGCGTAGGAAGCCATTGGAATTTCAGGTCGGGGACCCGGTTTTACTTAAAGTCTCACCCTGGAAGGGTGTGGTTCGTTTTGGTAAACGAGGCAAGCTCAATCCACGGTACGTTGGACCGTTCGAAATCACTGAAAGAATAGGCAAGGTAGCCTACAGACTAAACCTACCAGCTGAACTTGGTGCAGTTCACAACGTATTTCACGTGTCGAATCTGAAGAAGTGCCTGTCAGATGAGACCCTCATAGTTCCTTTTAAGGAACTCACTATCAACGAGCGGTTGCAGTTCGTCGAGGAACCTGTAGAAATCATGGACCGGGATGTTAAGGTCCTCAAACACAAGAGAATCCCTCTTGTCCGAGTTCGTTGGAACTCCAAACGTGGCCCAGAGTACACCTGGGAACGCGAAGATCAGATGACAGAAAAGTACCCCCAGTTATTTGGAACCAATGCAACTACTACTGAGGCTGAAGCTACTACTGCGGAATTTCGGGACGAAATTCCAAATCAACGGGGGGATGATGTGACACCCCAGGAAAGTCAGTAAACGATACAACTTACCTAGCTTCCTCAGCAACCGCATGCTAAATTTCGGGACGAAATTTCTTTCAAGTTGGGGATAATGTTACAACTCGAATTTCCAAGATTCATACTTCGCATTTATTGCACGTTCATTTATTGTTTAGTTGATTATTTGCACAATTAGTTGCTATGGAGTTGTATACGTTTTGATACAATGAAGTGTATTGTGTGATTGTGCATGGTTATGTGTTAATTGTGATAAATTTGTTAAATGCATAAACTTGGTGGTGAAACTGAGAAATTGTTGTGAGATGGTGTACTTGTGTAAAAGTTAATACTTGAGGACGTAGAGAGCAATTAGTGAAATCTTAGTGATACTTAACCCTAATCCCTTTTTCACTAATCATTTTCACAAAAATCCAAGCACGTACTTTCACTTTCTCTGGCAATCATCACCACCATCATCATTGGCACAAGATATTCATCACTCTTGATTCCTCTCTTTCTCTAGAATCATTCAAGGTAATTGTTTATTGATTATTGTAATACTTGTAAACCCTAATTGATAGTTTGATTGTATCAATTCTTGATTATTGTAATACTTGTAAACCCTAGCTTTCATATGATGGTTTTGTGCTTTGATTGATTCTTGATTGTTGTGTTATGATGATGATTAGTCGTGAAATCGTTTGTTTGTATGATGATGTTAATTGTTGAATTGATTTCTGCCATGTAATGTACGAATTAGGGTTTCCAGATCGTATGAATAAAAGAACGTAGCTGTTACGATGCGAAGAACGTATGAATTTTTGTTAGTCAGAGTTTTATTGAATGTGTTTTGTCTGAGTTTTGTAATTGTTGTTGTCCGAATTTTTAAGAAAATTGTCTGAGTTTTTACAACATGCTGAATGGTCCGAATTATATACATAAGACATGTTGTCCGACGTTTAAACCCTAGCAAAGGGGTCCGAGTTTTAAGTGGTAGGTCCGAATTTTATGTTGGTAATGATGTCCGAGTTTTGTAATGGTGCAAGGAGTCCGAGTTCTTTGGTTGAGGGGTTGGTCCGATTTTTAAAACCCTAGTGAACAAGGGTCCGAGCTTTACAAGGGGTGTTGATGTCCGACTTTTAAACCCCCATGTTCTGTCCGAGTTTTATGACCTTTATTGTCCGAGTTTTGGCCCCCAAACCCTTGTCCGACCTTTAAGCTTGAAAAGGGGGGGGGTCCGACTTTGTGACCCTTGCCCCTTTTGTCCGACTTTTGATCCCAAACCCCCATGATCCGAGCTTTAAACCCACCCCAATGGTCCGACTTTTGCCAATGGACTTTTGTCCGATTTTTGAACAGGGGAACCCCCCCCCCCCACACACACACACACACTTGTCCGAGTTTTACAAAGGGCAAGGCCCTGCCCGAGGTTGTGTAATGATTTCTGTGGAACAATGAGTTGTATGTTAAGTGATGTTGAAGTTGTTAAGATGTGTAAGCTACTGTGTTAAGCCACAAACTCTGTTAAACCTGTTAAGCTTGTTAACGATGTTAACATGTTAAGTATGTTAGCAGTGGCAATTAGGTGAACATCCACGTTAGATTAAACTGTGTAATCAAAGACGCGACGCATGAATTATGTGAATACGATTAACTGTTTACGTGATGTATGATTCTGTATATAATCGTATGATATTGAATGCAACTGTATGATCTTGCATGTATGAATCGGTCTATGTGATATCATCCTATACACAATAAGCACACAAAACACAGTTGCTTGAATATCAATGACTTGCAAACCCTAATTGGATGCAAACACTTACATCGTATCATGTGCAACATATCCTAGGTCGTGTGTAACGGACTTAGACATTTGATAAACCCTAGAGCATAGCATACCGAGCAAACCAAGTTGAGTTCACACAGCCAAGGCATGGGATTCCCGGGTGGGAATTGGGTTGGAAGATTTGAATTGGATAATTACTCGTACTTACGCTATTGCTAGACTATAGACCATCGTCCTCAGGTTAGTCAGGACACTTACGTAAAACCTACGTAAACTAGTATCTACCAATGTCTCCCGGGTCGGGAGGACACTTACGTAAAACCTACGTAAACTCATACCTACTACTGTCTTCCGGGTCGGAAGGACACTTACGTAAATCCTACGTAAACCCCACACGTACCACTGTCCTCGGGGAAGGGCACTCACGTAAATCCTACGTGACCTTGTACGTATACCTGTTCTCGGATTAAGAAGAACACATGGTTGCAAATAGTTTAGTAAGTACAAATATGGGAAGCCCCCATTAGTAAAGATAAACAAGGGAAGCCCCCATTTGTAATAAATATATAATTACGGGAAACCCCCACTATTAGTATATGCATATGTGGGAAGCCCCCACCAAATGAACATACGTATTACTGCTACGAACTTACTTTCTGTGAACTCGCTCAACTAGTTGTTGACTCTTTGCTGCATGCCTTGCAGGTCGTTAGCTATATGGAGCTTGCACAGGGAGGAGCAGGTCGTTGTGGAGCATGGATCGTGGATGCCATGTTAAAACATTTAAACATTTAAACTATGATATACATTGGATTTTCATACTTATGCTTCCGCTACACTTGATACTATAATAATGTTTTGAACACCTATCGTATTGAATGATTGGTTTGCATTTATTTTTACTTGATATTAATTACATGTTCAATATGATTGGTGGCTTGATCCTGGTCAGTCACGCTCCCAAGCGGTGGTATTCCGCAGGTGGATTTTGGGGGTGTGACAATTGATTTCGGCAACGGCTGGGAAAAGCATCTCCCTTTGGTGGAGTTTTCGTATAATAACAGTTATCACACCAGCATACAAGCCGCTCCATTCGACGCATTGTACGGACGTTAATGCCGGTCACCTCTCTGTTGGGCAGAGGTGGGGGATAGTCAGATCACGGGTCCAGAGATTGTAGTGGACGCCACGGAAAAGATTGCACAGATACGACAACGCATGGCGGTAGCACGCGACCGTCAGAAAGCCTACGCGGACAAGCGTAGGAAGCCTTTGGAATTTCAGGTCGGGGACCGGGTTTTACTTAAAGTCTCACCCTAGAAGGGTGTGGTACGTTTTGGTAAACGGGGCAAACTAAATCCGCGGTACGTCGGACCGTTCGAAATCATTGAGAAAATAGGCAAAGTGGCCTACAAGCTAAACCTACCAGCAGAACTCGGGGCAGTTCACAATGTCTTTCATGTGTCGAATCTGAAAAAGTGCCTGTCAGATGAGACCCTCATAGTTCCTTTGAAGGAGCTCACTATCGACGAGCGGTTGCAGTTCGTCGAGGAACCTGTTGAAATCACGGACCAGGATGTTAAGGTCCTCAAGAACACGAGAATCCCTCTTGTTCGCGTTCATTGGAACTCCTGTCGCGGCCCAGAGTTCACCTGGGAGCGTGAAGATCAAATGAAACTCAAGTATCCCCAGTTATTCGGAACCAATGCAACCACTACTGAGGGTGAAGCCACTACAGCAGAATTTCGGGACGAAATTCCAAATCAACGGGGGGATGATGTGACACCCCAGGAAAACCAGTGAACGATACAACTTACCTAGCTTCCTCAGTAACCGCATGCTAAATTTCGGGACGAAATTTCTTTCAAGTTGGGGATAATGTGACAACTCGAGTTTCCGACTTTCACTTTCATATTTATTACACGTTGACTTTAACCGTTGACTTTGACTATTAGTTGTTTGTCTTGTAATGTGCATGTTGTGGTATAATAAATTGTTTGTGATTTTATGAATATGTGTTGGGTTGGTTGTGTTTTAGGGTAACATGAAATTATAACTGATTAAACTATTCAAACTATTTCGACCTAAGGCTCAATAAGGACCCGCCGAAGCAAATGTGATTCGCTAACTCGTTCTTGACGAAACTAATTGTGATTCGTCAACCCATACTCGACGAAACTAGCTATGTTTCGCCAATTCTAGTCTCGCCGAATCTGATTCGCCGGCCCACACG
Organism: Helianthus annuus; assembly: GCF_002127325.2. Classification (NCBI taxonomy): domain Eukaryota; kingdom Viridiplantae; phylum Streptophyta; class Magnoliopsida; order Asterales; family Asteraceae; genus Helianthus; species Helianthus annuus. The sequence continues at coordinate 44,129,756 of NC_035444.2, forward strand.
TGTTTCGCCAAAGCCCAGTTCAGGCCCAACTCGTTATGTGAAGTATTTGTTTGGTAACTCGTTCATTCACCACACTTTTAACGAAACCACCGAAACCCTAGAGCCCTATTGTTTTCCCTGTGTGACGGCAACAACAAGCTTTGAAGTCTTTTCCTTTCAATCAGTATAGTGATCTCTCCATCTTGGTTAGTTTGCACTGTTGCTTGATTCTTGAATGGTTCCTTAGAAAATTATTGCATGGCTGTATGTTTATGATCGATTAGATGATGAGATTGTTTCATCAGATTGATAATTCATTGGGTTGATTGATAGGGTTGATATTTCTGTTGTGAATCGCTAGACTAGGTCTGATTTATTGTACTACTAATCATGTTTAACTGGATAATATACATATATATATATATATATATATATATATATATATATATATATATATATATATATATATATATATATATATATACATATATATGTAGGTCTATATGTCAACTGAATGATGATTCGAATTACGTAATGATTGACCGAATGAGAATCATGATGGTATAATGATTTAGTAATTCACAGGATTACATGAGTTGGTTTGGCTGAATGATTGTAGATGTTGTAACTGTTGGATATGCTGTGATTCGTAACTGTTGTAGATGATGATTACTGAATTGTATGGTTGTTTTTGATGATGATCATGATGGATGTTCATGACGACTGTTTTAGATGGTTAGGGTTTCTGTGATAAGTTCTGTAACTGATTGGCGTGATTGACGTAACTGACTTATGGACGTAACAGACTGTTTGACGAAATAGGAGTTTGGCGAAACAGAGAATGTGTTTCGCCAAGGGGTAATCGACGAAATAGGAAGGGTGTTTCGCCGAGGGTAGTTGACGAAACAGAATATGTTTCGTCAACATGTGTTTCGCCAACCTGTGATACGCCAACTCGAATAATTTTCACCATAACCTGACTTAACTTTGTTAGAAGTTAACTGGACTGATTAACTGTTGTTAAGTGGTATGCATGACTTGTATGATATTGAATACATGTTTAGTACTTCTGTGATTATGCCTATACGTGAACAATTTGGATATAAACTGATCATGTACACATGCGTACTCTAGGACTTGATTGATAAACTGTGAGCACATACTTAGCATACCGAGCAACCCAAGGTGAGTTCATACAGCCAAGGCATGGGGTTCCCAGGGTGGGAATGGGATTGGATAATTTAGTTGTACATACTCAGATGATAGAACCTAACGATAAGATACGGCTAGACTAGTGACACTTATAGAATTGATCTTCGCACACCTGCCAGGGGTTGGCCGCGATATTATGACTGATCTTCGCACACCTGCCTTAGGAAGGCCGCGAACCATGCACTAAACTTCGCACACCTGCCTGGGAGGGCGCGAAACAAAATAAACCTAGTCTAGAATACTTGAGGAACTTCCCCTAAACTTCGCATACCTGCCTGGGAGGCCGCGATACGAACTAATTCATGAATAACGAACGAACGTACTGATACACGTACTATTACGACTTGCTATTACTGTACTATACGCTGTGAACTCGCTCAACTAGTTGTTGACTCTCTGCTGCATGCCTTGCAGGACCTTAGGTACTTATGGAGCTTGCACAATGTGACAACTCGAACTTCAGAACCCGTCTTTGCAACGTATGTAACGCGTGTGAACTTAATTGACTTATCGAATGATATGACGTTACGATATGTGATTATGTGAATTTACGGAAATGAATGATTACATGAATGTTATATGGTTATGTGAGCGTTATAAATTGAGTGATTATATGATTATGTTATACGTTGTGTGCATTGTGTAAATATGTGTATGTATAAATAACTCGAACCGCACAACACTCACACTAGTACAAGCCCTTTTGGGCCGTGTCCTTTGTAATCGGACTCTAGGGCGGCCCAAGTGAGGGTCCGGCTTATCCACCTTACACGTTTAACATATGGGAATGTGATAACCCTTTGGCACTTTTACAAAAACATATACACACACAAAACCCTAGGCTTCCTCCCTCGTTGCTTGGAACCGACGGCACACACACATTCTTTCTAACCGAAGACTATCGTTCGGATCACCTTTCCTGCCATTAATTGGTTAGTATGTTTGATTGTGTTCATGATATGTTTCGAATGAGTATTGCTTGTGTTATGATTGTGTACATGATTGTTGATGATGTTAATTAATATTGATGTCTTAAAAATCGGCTCACATGCACATGATTAGATCGGGATGTACATTAGTAATCGGAGGTAATCATCATGTCATGTTTTCGGATTAGGTGGCATGATCTGAATTATTTAGAGTTGTCTATCATTGACTTAGGTTATGGTATGATGACATGAGGATGTGTGTTGATGGGACTGTTGAAATGATTGTTGCTGTTCGAATTGGGTATTAATATGATGATGAGCATGTGATTCGATCATTGGGCAGTAGGGGCGGTTGGATAAGGCTGGTCCAATCAAAAAATTAGAGGCATCAAATACTAATATATATATATATATCAAAGTCAAATGGTGCTTGCATGTGGTGGTTTAGTAAATAACTATTGCATGTGATTTGTATGGAATATTGTGAGAAATGGCGGCTAGTAGAACTACAAGGTAAAATGGCAGTAGGTTGCATGTGGTTTTTGGGTGGCCAACCACTCTTATTGGTGGGGTTTGGGCGGCCATTGATGGCCATTGGCTGACTTTTAACGGCCCACTAACACATGATATGCCAACCGAATTGCTTAGGAATTTACCTTGTTGCTGTGCGTGTTAGCTCAGTTAAGTCCAGAAGGTTGACACCGTTAGTTGTTAACTCTATTAAGTGGTTAACCCTGTTAAGTAGTAACTGAGTTAAGTATGCCTTATAGGTTATGAATGTTAACTGGGTTACATTAATCATATTAACTATGATAAACTCGTTATGTATGATAACTCTTTTATGACACAGTGTTTATGTTAAGTGTGTTAACTCAAATTTTGGCATGTTAGTTTTGTTAATCTTGGTTAACGCCAGTACCGCAATTAAGTTCCAAGACTGTTAAGGAATAACTAAGTTAAAATAAACTGAGGAAGCCTATAAGGTAAAGCTTGAATTGCATGAATTGATTAACTGCTTATGTGTTACCTGACGTAAACTGTCAAATACACCTTGTGACATAGAGTATATGTGAAACTTTACCAACATGTACTGACTGTGAATACGTGCATACTTTAGGACGTGACTGGTTTACTGTGAGCACTTAACTTAACATACCGAGCAAACCAAGGTGAGTTCACACAGCCAAGGCATGGGATTCCCGGGTTGGGAATTGGGTTGGATATGTTGATTATGGAATGACTACTCGTACTTACGCATGCACCAGACTATAGACCATCGTCCTCAGGTTAGTCAGGACACGCTACGTAAAGCCTACGTAACCCAGTATTTGCCATATGTCTCCCGGGTCGGGAGGACACGTTACGTAAAGCCTACGTAACCCAATACCATCCACTGGCTTCCAGGTCGGAAGGCCACGCTGCGTAAAGCCTACGTAGCCCCCACGCGTACCACTGTCCTCGGGGAAGGGCACGTCACGTAAAGCCTACGTGACCCTGTACGTTTTCCTGTTCTCGGTAAAGAAGAACACATGGTCGGAAGTTAGTCTAGTAAGTACCGTTAATGAGAAGCCCTCATTAGCCAGGATAAACATGGGAAGCCCCCACCTTTAGTACACACACTAGTATGGGAAGCCCCCACTAGTTATACTTATGCACTATGTTATGAACTTACTTCCTGTGAACTCGCTCAACTAGTTTGTTGATTATTTGCTGCATGCCTTGCAGGGCCTTAGGTATACATGGAGCTTGCACCAGAGGAGAAGCGGGTCGTTGTGGACAAGAACTCGTGAATGCTTATTAAACACTTTTACATTCACTCATTGATACTTATGTTTTTGGGTTTTACATTTAATGCTTCCGCTACATATACAACGTTTGGTTTTGGAACATCAATCGTATCTTTGATTATTGTTAAATGCTATGTTTGATATGATTGGTGGCTTGATCCTGGTCAGTCACGCCTCCAAGCGGTGGTACTCCGCGTGTGGGATTTTGGGGGTGTGACAGATTGGTATCAGAGCCATTGGTTATAGAGAACTTGGTTTTAATATGGGAAAACGTTTTTATTAAAACCGGACTATAACCAGATCAGTGCTCTCAACGATCCACAACGACGCTTCGCTCCATGTGCAAGACTCGACATCCTAGGTAATAAGGTTTATGTTTATTGCCTGTATGCTAGAACGATATAGAACTTTGCTCGCATTACGCTTAGATACACATGATACTATAGCATGAGAATCCCTACGTGCTTACACTTTTCTGTCATCGCACTACTCGCGAACCATTCATACTTATGCTACCTTTACTACTCGATCATGTCTGGACGTGTTAACATGACTTAAGCCCAGTTGACGGCTCTCATTAACGAACAAGTTGCTGCGGCGCTTGCAGCCGCACAAGCAGGAGGTATAACCTGCTATTCCAGACCTGTCCTAGGATGTTAGATCCTACTCTCGTGACCCAACTCTCGCGCTTAACCTTGACCTATCTTTCTCGCGCAACGGGTCGGAACACACCGCAACCTGTCTGCATATTCAAGAACTTCATGGACTGTCGTCCAAGCACATTCAGTGGCACAGAAGGAGCAGTGGGACTACTCCATTGGTTTGGGAAGCTCGAGTCGGTATTCGAGATGTGAGAATGCCCTGAGGCTCGCAGGGTCAAGTGCGCCACTGTTACGTTGGAAGGAATCGCGCTAACCTGGTGGAACGCGCAAGTTCAGATATTAGGGCTGGCAGCTGCTAACGCCACCCCCTGGAACGAATTCAAAGAACGCATTAAAAGGGAATATTGCACGCGTGATGACATCCACAAGTTGGGAGTGGAGCTCTACCATTGGAAAATGACGGGGTCAGAAATTAAAGCTTATACGAAACGGTCGAAACGAATTGGCCATCTTGTGTCCAACCATGGTGGACCCTCCAAGCAAGCGTGTCGAATTGTACCTCAAAAGTCTAGCCTCAGAAATTCAGAGCCGTGCTACATCGGCTAAACTCGACAATATCCAAGACATTCAGTGTCTTGCTCATCGCCTCATGGATCAGGCAGTGGAACAGAACAGGCTGCCTAGTTGTGTCAGCACTATTACTACCGCTATCACTTCTACTACTCCCGCTACTCCTAGTGACAACAAGCGGAAATGGGATGGGTATTACAGCAAGGGTTCAGCTACCATTCAGTCCCAAGCACAGCAGCAACGCAAGAATAGTGATCACCAGAGCCGAGTCAGCCAACTTCTGGTGGTCAGGGACAGGGTGGATATCGGGGAATTCACCCAATGTGTAACTGGTGCAACAGACACCACGGTGGTTAGTGCAACGAGGGACGTTGCCAGAGGTGTCTCAAGATGGGCCATGAAGCTAAGGATTCAGGAGCCCACGGCCTGCAAATCGGAATCGCCAGCAGCAACAGCAAGCAGAAATCTTATGCAGCGAGAAGGTTATTCGCATCCCTCGTTCTGGTCAGGAACCTCTCGAACTTCAAGGCGACAAGAGTGGTGCTGTGGTTGGCATCATCTCTTTCTTGAAGGCTCAGAAATGCTTACGTAAGGGTCACACAGCCATTTTGACTCTTGTTTCAGACGCATCAGTAAAGGAAAAGAAATTGGAGGATATTCCAATCGTACGTGATTACCCTCAGGTGTTTCCTGAAGACTTACCTGGCTTACCGCCTCATCGTCAGGTCGAATTCCAAATCGAGCTCGCTCCAGGAGCAGCACCCATAGCTCACGCACCATATCGTTTAGCTCCATCAGAATTGGAGGAACTGTCAAAACAGCTGCAAGAACTCTTGGAAAAGGGTTTCATACGACCAAGCTCTTCGCCTTGGGAAGCTCCAGTACTTTTCGTGAAAAAGAAAGATGGTACGTTCAGGATGTGTATCGACTACCGTGAACTCAACAAGGTGACGGTGAAGAACCGTTATCCTCTTCCACGTATAGACGACTTATTCGACCAGTTGCAAGGGTCGTGCTACTATTCGAAGATAGATTTGAGGTCAGGGTACCATCAGCTGAGAGTCCGGGATGAGGACGTCTCCAAGATAGCCTTCAGAACTCGTTACGGTCACTACGAGTCTCTTGTCATGCCGTTCGGGTTGACGAACGCGCCTGCTGTATTCATGGATCTTATGAACAGGGTGTGCAAACCCTATCTCGACAAGTTCGTCATTGTTTTCATCGACGACATCCTGATTTACTCCAAGAGTCAGGAGGAGCACGAGCAGCATCTTCGCCTTATTTTGGAACTCCTTCGAAAAGGAACAGTTGTACGCCAAGCTTTCAAAATGCGACTTCTGGCTTCGTGAAGTCCACTTCTTAGGCCACGTGGTAAACAAGGATGGGATTCACGTCGATCCATCCAAGGTAGATTCGATCAGAAATTGGCCTGCACCGCGTACACCGACAGAAATACGCCAATTCTTGGGTTTGGCAGGCTACTACAGACGGTTTATTAAAGACTTTTCAAAGATCGCGCAACCACTTACGCTACTGACACAGAAGGGTGTCACCTACCGTTGGGGCAAAACGCAGGAAACTGCTTTTCAGTATCTAAAGGATAGGCTTTGCAGCGCACCTATTCTCTCATTGCCAGAAGGCACAGAAGACTTCGTAGTATATTGTGATGCATCCATCCAGGGTCTTGGATGTGTGTTGATGCAACGTGATAAAGTGATAGCCTACGCTTCTCGGCAACTCAAGGTTCACGAACGAAACTACACGACGCACGATCTAGAGCTGGGAGCTGTTGTTTTCGCGCTTAAGATATGGCGACACTACCTGTACGGTACCAGGTGCACGATTTACACCGATCACAGGAGTCTCGAGCATATCCTTAAGCAGAAGGATTTGAACATGCGTCAACGACGATGGGTCGAGTTACTTAACGACTACGAATGCGCCATCAAGTACCATCCAGGCAAAGCCAATGTTGTGGCTGACGCTCTAAGTCGAAAGGACACCTTACCGAAGCGCGTGCGAGCGCTACCGCTTACGATTCAGTCTAACCTTCCAGCACAGATACGAAATGCTCAGGTAGAAGCATTGAAGCCTGAAAACGTCAAGGCCGAAGCCTTACGCGGCACACGACAACAAATGGAACAAAAGGAAGACGGCGCCTACTATGTAACGGGCCGGATTTGGGTCCCTCTCTATGGCGGTTTACGCGAACTTGTAATGGATGAAGCTCACAAGTCTCGCTACTCGGTACATCCAGGGTCAGATAAAATGTACCACGACATCAGCACTACTTATTGGTGGCCTAGCATGAAGGCCCACATCGCTACGTACGTTGGAAAATGTTTGACCTGTGCAAGAGTCAAGGTTGAATATCAGAAACCAGCTGGCCTACTTCAGCAGCCTAAGATACCTCAATGGAAATGGGAAGAAATTTCCATGGATTTCGTCACAGGCTTACCCAGATCCCAGCGTGGGAATGATACCATATGGGTGATCGTGGATCGACTCACCAAGTCTGCACACTTCCTACCTATAAAGGAAACGGATAAGTCCTCCACTCTCGCAGACGTATATCTTAAAGAAGTTGTTTCGAGGCACGGGGTGCCCACATCCATCATTTCGGATCGCGACGCACGATTCACGTCAGAACTATGGCAAGCGATGCACAAATCTTTCGGCTCACGATTAGACATGAGCACAACATATCATCCTCAGACGGATGGGCAGTCTGAGCGAACGATCCAAACACTCGAAGACATGCTTAGGGCATGCGTTATCGATTTCGGCAACGGCTGGGAAAAGCATCTCCCTTTGGTGGAGTTCTCGTATAATAACAGTTATCACACCAGCATTCAAGCCGCTCCATTCGAGGCATTGTACGGACGTAAATGCCGGTCACCCCTCTGCTGGGCAGAGGTGGGGGATAGTCAGATCACGGGTCCAGAGATTGTTGTGGACGCCACAGAAAAGATTGCACAGATACGACAACGCATGGCGGCAGCACGCGACCGTCAGAAAGCCTACGCGGACAAGCGTAGAAAGCCATTGGAATTCGAGGTCGGGGACCGGGTTTTATTGAAAGTTTCACCCTGGAAGGGTGTGGTTCGTTTTGGCAAACGGGGTAAACTGAATCCGCGATACGTCGGACCATTTGAAATTATAGAAAAGATTGGCAAGGTAGCCTACAAGTTGAATTTATCAGCTGAACTCGGGGCAGTTCACAATGTCTTTCATGTATCGAATCTAAAGAAGTGCCTATCAGATGAAAACCTCATCATTCCTTTTAAGGAACTCACTATCGACGAGCGGTTGCAGTTCGTCGAGGAACCAGTTGAAATCACGGACCGGGATGTAAAGGTCCTCAAAAACAAGAGAATCCCTCTTGTTCGAGTTCGTTGGAACTCCAAACGTGGCCCAGAGTACACCTGGGAACGCGAAGTCAGGATGACAGAAAAGTACCCCCAGTTATTCGAAACCTAGTCTAGAATACTTGAGGAACTTCCCCTAAACTTCGCATACCTGCCTGGGAGGCCGCGATACGAACTAATTCATGAATAACGAACGAACGTACTGATACACGTACTATTACGACTTGCTATTACTGTACTATACGCTGTGAACTCGCTCAACTAGTTGTTGACTCTCTGCTGCATGCCTTGCAGGACCTTAGGTACTTATGGAGCTTGCACAATGTGACAACTCGAACTTCAGAACCCGTCTTTGCAACGTATGTAACGCGTATGAACTTAATTGACTTATCGAATGATATGACGTTACGATATGTGATTATGTGAATTTACGGAAATGAATGATTACATGAATGTTATATGGTTATGTGAGCGTTATAAATTGAGTGATTATATGATTATGTTATACGTTGTGTGCATTGTGTAAATATGTGTATGTATAAATAACTCGAACCGCACAACACTCACACTAGTACAAGCCCTTTTGGGCCGTGTCCTTTGTAATCGGACTCTAGGGCGGCCCAAGTGAGGGTCCGGCTTATCCACCTTACACGTTTAACATATGGGAATGTGATAACCCTTTGGCACTTTTACAAAAACATATACACACACAAAACCCTAGGCTTCCTCCCTCGTTGCTTGGAACCGACGGCACACACACATTCTTTCTAACCGAAGACTATCGTTCGGATCACCTTTCCTGCCATTAATTGGTTAGTATGTTTGATTGTGTTCATGATATGTTTCGAATGAGTATTGCTTGTGTTATGATTGTGTACATGATTGTTGATGATGTTAATTAATATTGATGTCTTAAAAATCGGCTCACATGCGCATGATTAGATCGGGATGTACATTAGTAATCGGAGGTAATCATCATGTCATGTTTTCGGATTAGGTGGCATGATCTGAATTATTTAGAGTTGTCTATCATTGACTTAGGTTATGGTATGTTGACATGAGGATGTGTGTTGATGGGACTGTTGAAATGATTGTTGCTGTTCGAATTGGGTATTAATATGATGATGAGCATGTGATTCGATCATTGGGCAGTAGGGGCGGTTGGATAAGGCTGGTCCAATCAAAAAATTAGAGGCATCAAATACTAATATATATATATATATATATCAAAGTCAAATGGTGCTTGCATGTGGTGGTTTAGTAAATAACTATTGCATGTGATTTGTATGGAATATTGTGAGAAATGGCGGCTAGTAGAACTACAAGGTAAAATGGCAGTAGGTTGCATGTGGTTTTTGGGTGGCCAACCACTCTTATTGGTGGGGTTTGGGCGGCCATTGATGGCCATTGGCTGACTTTTAACGGCCCACTAACACATGATATGCCAACCGAATTGCTTAGGAATTTACCTTGTTGCTGTGCGTGTTAGCTCAGTTAAGTCCAGAAGGTTGACACCGTTAGTTGTTAACTCTATTAAGTGGTTAACCCTGTTAAGTAGTAACTGAGTTAAGTATGCCTTATAGGTTATGAATGTTAACTGGGTTACATTAATCATATTAACTATGATAAACTCGTTATGTATGATAACTCTTTTATGACACAGTGTTTATGTTAAGTGTGTTAACTCAAATTTTGGCATGTTAGTTTTGTTAATCTTGGTTAACGCCAGTACCGCAATTAAGTTCCAAGACTGTTAAGGAATAACTAAGTTAAAATAAACTGAGGAAGCCTATAAGGTAAAGCTTGAATTGCATGAATTGATTAACTGCTTATGTGTTACCTGACGTAAACTGTCAAATACACCTTGTGACATAGAGTATATGTGAAACTTTACCAACATGTACTGACTGTGAATACGTGCATACTTTAGGACGTGACTGGTTTACTGTGAGCACTTAACTTAACATACCGAGCAAACCAAGGTGAGTTCACACAGCCAAGGCATGGGATTCCCGGGTTGGGAATTGGGTTGGATATGTTGATTATGGAATGACTACTCGTACTTACGCATGCACCAGACTATAGACCATCGTCCTCAGGTTAGTCAGGACACGTTACGTAAAGCCTACGTAACCCAGTATTTGCCATATGTCTCCCGGGTCGGGAGGACACGTTACGTAAAGCCTACGTAACCCAATACCATCCACTGGCTTCCAGGTCGGAAGGCCACGCTGCGTAAAGCCTACGTAGCCCCCACGCGTACCACTGTCCTCGGGGAAGGGCACGTCACGTAAAGCCTACGTGACCCTGTACGTTTTCCTGTTCTCGGTAAAGAAGAACACATGGTCGGAAGTTAGTCTAGTAAGTACCGTTAATGAGAAGCCCTCATTAGCCAGGATAAACATGGGAAGCCCCCACCTTTAGTACACACACTAGTATGGGAAGCCCCCACTAGTTATACTTATGCACTATGTTATGAACTTACTTCCTGTGAACTCGCTCAACTAGTTTGTTGATTATTTGCTGCATGCCTTGCAGGGCCTTAGGTATACTTGGAGCTTGCACCAGAGGAGAAGCGGGTCGTTGTGGACAAGAACTCGTGAATGCTTATTAAACACTTTTACATTCACTCATTGATACTTATGTTTTTGGGTTTTACATTTAATGCTTCCGCTACATATACAACGTTTGGTTTTGGAACATCAATCGTATCTTTGATTATTGTTAAATGCTATGTTTGATATGATTGGTGGCTTGATCCTGGTCAGTCACGCCTCCAAGCGGTGGTACTCCGCGTGTGGGATTTTGGGGGTGTGACACACAAGGAGGAGCGGGTCGTTGTGGGCAATGGATCGTGGATGTTATGTTAAACACTTAAACATTTGCACTTATGTTATACATTGGGTTTTCATAATTATGCTTCCGCTACACTTTGAAACTATAATTATGTTTGAACACCTATCGTATTGAATGATTGGTTTGCAATTACTTTTACCTATTAATTACATGTTCAATATGATTGGTGGCTTGATCCTGGTCATGTCACGCCTCCAAGCGGTGATACTCCGCGTGTGGATTTTGGGGGTGTGACAGCCGCAGCCGCAACTGATTCCGCCAGAACGCCAACAAGAGGTTCTCGATAGGCTGAACCAAGTTGAGCAGGAAGTTCAGAAAGACCGCAGAGAACGTCAAGGCTTCTTCAAGGGTCTGCCAGACCTACTCAAGGGGAAGTCCAAAAGAAGGGGTCATTAAAGACCTTTGTTTATTTTATTTAGTTGTAATCAAGTCCCTGCGTGGACTTTTGTTTCAGTACTCAGCCCCTGCGTGGGCTTGTCTTTTTGTACTATGTCCCTGCGTGGGCATGTCTTTTTGTTAACCCCTACGTGGGTTTGTTGTTTGTTTCGTCCCTGCGTGGGCATGTTATTTTGTAGAAGTCCCGTTTAGGGCAAAAAATGTACTTGTTTGAAATTTTAATGAGATGTTTAATTTAAATTTTCATTTTGTTATTAATTGTGTACATGAGCATGAAACATAAAATAAATGAAAATAAACTTTTCTTATTAAAAGATCTACCATATATTAAAATGGCAAAATCTAAAAAGGACAAGACCTAGCCATGTGTCATCATAAGACAGGGCCAAGATGGTAGTTCCATAATTAGATTCAGATCTACATTAACATCTCAACTTAGGACAGTTCTGCGTTAATTATTAAAAGAATCTTAGAGGTAAAACCTAGCCTATATGTCATTGCAGACATGGCCAAGATGGTAGAACCTACACAAAAGATTCCAGTTCCTGTTAACATCTGAAAGCATGTTAACATTCATGACAAACTGTGATGCGATAAAATCACATAGGTCATCTTTTAATTGGGTTATTTTAAAATCCCTTAATTATACAACCATCCCTTAAGGATGAAGTGCCTACGGGCTATAACTAATGTCCTTGGGACTAAAGACAGTAGTAGCCTACAACTCTCTATCTAGAAAAAGGCAATAAACTTTGATTAAAGCCTTAATACCTTGACTCAGTAAAAGTCTTGATTTATAAATTATCTGTATGACTATGCCTTTTTGTGCTATTATTAAATTATACTATAGGATTGTAGTAAAGGTCCTGAGAAAAATTTAAATAATTAATTAACCCAAAATGGTTATTAAAACCATGGTTAATAGATCATAAAATACTAGCTTCTAAATAAAACCTTGCCCATTATTTGTCTATATGTAGCAATTGAAGCTACATGGCTGGGTCGGATGAGGTGAATAGTCATCCGGTGGAAAACCACGCAAATGCTAGAATACAGATAACTGGTGCAGAACTGCAAGCACTGGTTGATAATGCTGTTACAAGGGCTTTGGAGCGACAGTATAATAAGTCTAGTGGGACTCGAAGTAGAACTCTATCCAGTCCGCATACTAAGTCTAAGACCCATTCTGAGGCTCATAACAAGCCACCCTCCAAGAAAGATGAGTCGAAGAAGGATGATGATCGACATTCTTCGAACGAAAACAGTGTTCCACCCAGGAAGATAGTGTTTGATAATGCACCACGTGCCAAAGGTTGCACATATAGATACTTTGTTTCCTGCAAACCCCGGGATTTCACTGGGGAGAAAGGGGCAGTGGATTGCATGATTTGGTTAGATGAAATGGACACTGTGGTAGATATTAGTGGGTGTGCTGAAAGAGACATTGTGAAGTTTGTATCTCAGTCTTTTAAGGGTGAGGCATTAGCTTGGTGGAGGTCCTTGATCCAAGCTACAGGGAAGATCCCATTGTATAACATGTCTTGGGAACAATTTGTGGCACTGATTAAGGAGAACTACTGCCCTCAGCATGAGGTTGAAAGATTGAATCTGATTTTCTGTCATTGTGTCACACCCTGGCTTTGTGGAAGCGTGGGTTTATTTGGTGTGACTTCTTAATACCATAGCTTAATCACAACAAAGCTATATGAAAGTAAAACCATGCAGATCATCCATTTATTTAAGTTTTAAAATAAAAGTACCACAACATAGTTTTTAAAATGTCGACACATGCAACGGAATTACAACATAACAATATAAAAACATTGTTCAGAAGACATAACCACAAACATGAAATAGACGCAGTTTAAGAACTGTGACTCATCCAGGTAAAAGCCACAACCCCTAAACTTGGATGACCCCATAACTCTTACGCAGCGTGAAAACGTAGCATACCGTGCCAGATCCTTAATTCCCTGAAATACATGTAAGTTGGAAAAATCAACAAAAATGTTGAGCGAGTTCATGTGTAGTGAGTATGTAAAACCTTTGTAAGTATAAAATCCCTGGTATGTAGCAAATAAGGAAATAAAGAGATCACCAATGGTTTGCAAGGCCATTGATATGTGTGAAGTGCCGTAGGAAGACTCAAACCTAGCAGATTTTTGCGTTGGGCTCAAAGTCAACCCGAGTTCCGTTCTGTTGGGCCTGGGGCTGGGCTCGCTACACCTAGATAGATCTACCGCTAATGACCCTCGGTCCTACGTTGAGGATTAATGGCCTTCAGTTCCCGCCTACTCACTCACATGATCTAAGTAGTAACCCTCCTTACGCTAATCATACCATGTAAAAAGTATTCGTAATCATAGTAACATGTATTTCACCCCCGGAGTATAAAAACTGAAAACAGTTAAGAGAAAAGGGGGACATGAACTCACTGAAGTGCGTCTCGAAATAGTATCTCCCAGTCAACCTGCTGCGTAACGACCTACACATACTAACTTCTATTAGACGGACGGCCGTGCCTTAGCTTGAGGTTTAAGTTTTTGGGAAATAGTTAGGCAACTATTTCGTATTTACACTTCGCAATTGTTTATTAATTATATTCCTTCCCAAGGATGGGGGCTTTAATACATGTGCGTTTTTTTTATAACTTCAAAATATATTATTAAGTCTCACTTAATAAAATATATTTTATTTTATTTGTCTAGAACATTTTATCTCCAAAATATACATATTTTTCCCAAAAATATTATATTTTATTCCATACAATTTTCCCAAAATAATACCTTTGTCAAAATTATCACACCCCGACCACATTAAAACAACAAAACGTGGCGGAAACGTCGGGGAGTGTTGTAACAGAATCATTGTTTCAAAACACACGGAAATTTGAAGTTTTGTTTTATTAAACATTAAACGTTTACATCGTCTTGAAATCTAACAAACAAGTTAAACATAGTCTATCATTGTTATTAAGTCACTAAGGCCTTGTCCAGTTCTATGTGAGCATACATCCTAGCAATCAACATCGCCTGAAACATATGTGAAAACAAAGTCAGCAAAGAAATGCTGGCGAGTATATAGGTTTTATGAGAGTATCGGATTCATGGCTAGTTTACATGTTGCAGTACCTCGTTAGACTACAAGAGTCAAAATACAAACCTCGTTTTGAAAAGTGTATTGCAACATAGATAACCAACTCAAATCAAGTTGATTACAATTTATAAAATCTTGTAGCCATGATTCTTAACCCAAAACATTTAGTTAAATCAATTTTGTAAAAATCTCGTAAAAACTTGTTAACAAAACTCGTATGGTTTATATCATTTCAAAAACCTCGTTTGTGTGACATCGTCTCAAAATCGTTTACCCAAGTGAACTAAATAACGCCACGGTATGTAATATGTTGAAAACACTTATATACATGAAGTACCAGCGGCGTATCCACCATGCTTTCAACATATTACACCTGTCTCGTTATCTAAACACTAACCAAAAACCAATCGTTTACCCAAATCGTTTAACTCGTTAACATCGTTTCAAAATCGTTAACTCGTTTAAAATCGTTTAAATCATCCTCGTTTTAATGTGTGAAAACTACTTTTGGTCGCCTCGCTAATAATATCCAAACCTTCGTGACTCGCCTATCGCCAATCTCGCATTAACTAACCACCAAAGGGTAAGTTAACTATCATATCGCATTAACTAACCACCAAGGGGTAAGTTAACAATCAACAGATTCGGTCATTACCCACCTAACCCACACATAACCATGGGTGCAGTCTGATAACGGGATTTGTCAGATCCTATGGTACCATAACCTAATACTGGTCGGTTTGGCCAAAATTAATGGATATTATTCGTTATGTAATTACAACCAACAAGCTTGTTCACATTATCAAAATCGTTATTAGTTTTAATAAAAACCATCTTAATCGTTTTTGGAAAACAACGTTTAAACATTGAAATCATTTAACACATATGGATCACCCCAAAACAATCGAAAACAGTAAAATAGGGGAACTATGTACTCGCCTGAGAATGCTTAGCGGTCTTTGAACAACAACCAAGCAAAGCTAGAGGGAGCAAGGAATCAATCGGCAACCTAATAACTATATAAATAAACCGGACCTAAGTCGGAGGATCGGATAGGATGAGGTCTTGTAAACCAAATGAGTTATTGGAACTCATATGACATGATTTAACAATGCCTACATACTAAATTGAAACCTAACCTAAGTGCTTTCGACCCGTTACGACCCATTAAGGTAGCTTACGCTACTTTAACGCGTCGTGCGCGCAAACGCGCGTTCGAGAAGTCTAACTAGTCCTATGACAAGTACTATATGCCCATACTTGTTTAATTATGTTACATAATTAGTTATGTGTCAAAAGTTTAGGTTACATATGCTTAATTACCAATTATGTATGAAAAGGGTATTTTGGTAATTTACTAAAGGCATATAACTACCTATCATGCGACTAATTAACCCTAAGTGACCATAAGGTATAACCTCGAAAGGTTATTCCCTACCCTACTATGGTCACAAAACATGTTTGGTCGGATCCTAATGATCGATCAAATGGATCGTGTTCGAAAGTCTAAGCGGGTGTTTAGTCCACTTGACTGACGACTCTACACAAGCACAAAACTAAAAAGTGACGAGCTAAACATGTCAAAACATGTTTAGTTAGGTTAGAAAACAGGTTTGGTATCAAAACAAACGGTTTTGATACCTAAAAGTAGCTTGGTTACAAAATACGCGAGAAAACGCATTCTGGCCGAAGCTACGACTCGTCACTGAGCCTAGATAACGTGGTAATCAGTAGGTATAGTCACTAGGGACTATAACCATCGTGATTACACTCACGTTATGAAGTTCAAAGAACTTCGCATTGACCATAAACTGGTCATTGCAGAAAGTCAAACGCAGTTTGACTTTAACAATAAAAACGAATGAAAAACGCGAAAGAATACTTACAGAAGGTCCCCGCAAGATTTGAACCCGATTCTCTCTCAGGTAGGAAGCATATACTTCCACTTAGAGAGCTTGAATCAAATTTAAATGTGAGGAATGAATGAAAACATGGTGGGTATTTATAGGAAATCTAGAACCGTTAAGATCGTTCGTCGAAAAACGTGCTTTGATCTAGACCTTACATGTGGGCACATGGTTTTAAAAACCATGGGAATACTTAAAACCATCAAATGGTATTGCAAAACAAGGATCAAAACCATCCATGTGTGGCACATTGTTTTGAAATACCATGGATGCCTAAAAAAATGGACCAAGTTCAATGTATCTACAAGAATTTTCAAAAATGGTCCATGCACTTGTAAACCTTGATATTTTTGGTACTTTTAAACCCCGTTAACCCCATTTTAAGGCTCTAAAATAAAGTTAAAGTATAGGGAACTTAAAATGTGCTAAAAATATCATGGATGTCGGCTCGTTTGGTCGTACGATTGCGTTGTTCGGTTAATTACGACGGGAGTCGTAACGAACGCAAAAACGATCCAAATTGTGCGGCGAATGGATTTTTATTATGCCAAACACTAAAACATAATATTTTAACACTTACATAAATTTTTGGATGTCCGGATGTATTCAGAACATAAGATATGCGCAAAAATGCAAACTTATGCACTTTTGACGCTTTTAGTCTCTATTGATCAATAAAGTTTATTTTAGCATACCGAACCCTTCAAAGCCTATTTCTAAGCTATGTAAAGGTTATTTAGGGTATGTTTAACTTATGATCAAGTTCCGGAGTGTTCGTTATTATACAAATCGGTATAGTTTCGCAATTTGACACAAATAGTCCCTGCGATCGAACAAGGTTGATTTTAACACACCGAACCATCCAAAACTTATTTCTAAGTTATGTGGAGGTTATTTAAGGTATGTTAAGCCTATTTCACTATTCCGGAGTGTTTGTTGCATTAAACTAGTTATATTTACGCATTAGTGCGCGTATAACCTTCCAGAAAGCGATTTAGAGCTTGAAATCGAACGAGAATTGATATGTGCAAATGATACACGTATTTATACAAATCCCAAGTATGAAACACAGTATTTCATTGATTTGGTATTTGTTTGATGGCCGTGGAGGCACAGATGTCACAGTCTCCCCTACTTTAGGAAATTTCGTCCCGAAATTTTAACTAGAGGAAATTTGTGAGAACGATTGAGCATCACGATTAGATATGATGTCCAAAGGAACACCATGTGGAGATACAATCTCATCAACATAAATCATTGCAAGATTATCAGCAGATAGATCTTCGCGAGTCGGAATAAAATAAGCTGTCTTCGTTAATCGATCGATAACAACTCATATAGCATCGTGACCTTTAGATGTACGCGGTAATCTAGTGATGAGATTCATAGCATTTTGAAACATAAAGTCGAAAAGATAAGATAGCACTGGTCAGGGTTCTGAACTTCTAGTAACTTTAATAACATTTTGCTTACAATATAAGAGGGACACTTATATACAAGTATATGAAGTGTCATTGGTGCGTCCACCGTACCTCCATTACATCGTTCACATTCCGTTATTGTTGCCACTATCGGTTCTTACACATGAAAAATCTTACTGTGGTTTCTGTGCACTGAATTCCATAATTATGTATGCATCCATAATTACGCAATTCCTTGCATAGTCCACACAGTGCACTTTATAATGTGTAGGGGAAGACCCAATAAACAAACCTGTGATGAGTGTGACTAGACCACCATAAAGTCCTTTAGATCAATAAATGATCTTTTAAAACAGACCACCTAGGAGTCTTTCCAACTATATCATCAAATGTCATTCTTAACCAGATTTGAATCAATCTTTTTACTAGACCACCCAAAGGGTCTCTTTTTCAAATTAAGGAATGGTACTACAAGATCCAAGGGTCTTAACTACCACGTAGAAGCCCATTAAGGATTTAAGGTAGTACCTTTGGATATCCTACTATGAATCCCTCATATGAAGATATGGAAGGTTCTACGAATAACTCGGATTACACAAAAACATAAAAGAAACACATAGTCACATAATAGTTTAACTTGACCTTTAATTTGTTATCTTTGGACACGGGTATTTAAAGCATACAAGGAATCCAATCCATGGATTTCATTTGACACTTTAAACATCTTCAAAAATCTAACTATGAAGATAGAGAGATCTTGATAGGAATTCGGTTTGTCCTCATTGAATTGTAATGTACGTATTAAGACGTATAAAGAATTCAATCAAGGGTTCCGATTTGAGCGATAATCATCCACATGGATCTAATTGCAAAGATAATAAGATCCTACATGGATTTCAAAATTCGAATAGCAGGAGATGCTTCGAAACCTTGCACTAGACGTGCTTAAGTTAACGCACGAGGTAGAATCCTCATGAATACCCTGCTCGTTGACTATATGACCCAAGAATTGAACTTCTTTAAGCAAGAATTCACACTTGGAGAATTTAGCGAAAAGTTGTTCCTTCTTCAGGAGTTCCATTGATAAGCGAAGGTGTTGCTCGTGCTCGGCTTGAGACTTCGAATAGACAAAAATATCGTCGATGAACACAGTAATGAACTTGTCTAAATAAGGTTTATAGACCCTATTCATTAAGTCCATAAAGATGGCTGGAGCATTTGTCAAACCAAAGGGCATGACAGTGAACTCATAATGCCCATATCTTGAGCGGAGAGCAGTTTTGGGAATATCTTCTTCGAGAATACGAAGTTGATGATACCCAGAAGGCAGATCAATTTTGGAAAAGCATGAAGCACCTTGCAGCTGGTCGAAGAGATCATCTATTCGAGATAGGGGATAACGATTCTTGATGGTGAGCTTATTCAGCTCACGATAATCGATACACATTCGAAAAGGTCCATCTTTCTTTTTCCCGAAGAGGACAAAAGCTCCCCAAGGCGAAAAGCTCGGACGGATGAACCCTTTATCAGATAACTCTTGAAGCTGTTCCGATAACTCTTGCATCTCCGACGGTGCAAGACGATAAGGTGCTTTCGCAATCGGGTTGGCATTGGGTTCAAGGTTGAAATGAAATAGGACTTGACGAACTGGAGGCAAACCAGGCAGTTCATCAGGAAACGCCTCTTGTTAATCCCGAACAGTCGGAACATCCTGAATACTCTTGGTCTTGACTTTCTACTCGGTGACATGTGCTAGGAAAGCAACATATCTTTTTCGTAGATAGCTTTGGTCTCTAGTTTCTCAAAAGAAATGGGCGTTTAAGGTTCAAGGGGAGATCACAAGTGATCATAAATAAAACAAAAAAGAAACAAAATCACACGAGTGGTTTATTTTTGTATTGTCATCATAAGGTTGCATCAAACATTCGTACAATTGCATTGGTTCACAGAAATAAAAACCACAAATTTTTATTTATATAACAACTGCATTGTCTTTAAATGTTAAAAGATAGCAACCAGAGGAAATACAAAATACTAATCGTTCACTGCTGCATCGTTGATTGCCTCATTGATGTTATACACTCGTCCACGTGCTGGATTATATTGACGTTGACGTTCGCATTCGGGTTTGCATTAGCATTTGCGTTTGCATTCACCAGTCTTGGACAGTTGTTGCGGTAGTGCCCAAACTCTCCGCAATTGAAACAGGAACCCGGTGGGAATCTTGCAGCATTCCCCTGAACCGGAGCTTGAACCTGAGCAGCCTGATTTTGTCCCAGACGACAAATATTGGCCAAATGACCAAGCTTACCACACGTTGTGCATTGCTTGCAAGCTTGCTGTGCAACGTGGTGACCGTTGCAGCGCGCACAATGAGGTGCGGTACCTGCATACGCCTTCTTTACAGGAGGCTGAGCCGGTGGGTTCTGTGTCGTAACAGCGAAATTCTGAGCATCCTTCCGCTTCCTCGACTTCTTTGTCGTCTCATCTTCCTTATCCTTACCCTTACCCTTTTTCTTGTCTTTTCCAGAATCAGTCGTCTTCTTTTTATCACCCTTGCGGGTGAGTTTACCCTTCCTGACTTGAGATTCAGTCAGGGTAGCAGACAACTCGATTGCTTGACGAAGGGTAGTAGGATTAACACCGATCGCAATATCCTGAATGGAATCGGGCAAACCATCGATATATCTCTCGATTGCCTTCTCCAGAGGGGTAACCATGGTGGGACACAACAGACTCAGTTCCTCAAAACGATCCGTGTATGCACGGTGTTCAGCCCCATCTTGCTTTAAATCATCAAACTCTCGTTCTAAAGCCCGAATCTCGTGACGGGGACAAAACTCTTTCGTCATGAGAGCCCGAAGCTCATCCCACGTTTGTGCCAATGCCACTTCGGCACCCCTATCGCGCATAATACCATTCCACCAGGTAAGCGCTCGCTTCTCAAACACACTAGAAGCAAATTCAACCTTTCGCGCATTCGGACACTGGACGTGTCTGAATGTGCTCTCGATACTCTCAAACCACTGCAAGAGCGCAGTTGCTCCTTGCTATCCAGAAAACTTTAGAGGTTTAGCAGAATTGAAACTTTTGAAGTTGCACGGCACATTGTTGTTGTTGTTGTTGTTGTTGTTGTATACCTCGTGGACTTGGGTTACAACGCCTGGAAGTACAGCAGCCACTTGCTGAGAAACCAAGGCTGCGATTTCTTCAATAGTGAAAGATTGTGCTTCACGTCGAGGAGGCATTGTCTAATAAGGACATAAGAGAAACGAGTGAGGTTGAAAAGAAAAGGAGGTATTGAAAATACCGTCAAAATAGTAGAAAGGCGATCATTTGTCCGTTACCTCGAACAAACAAACGACACGGAGTGACTAATCAAAGTAAATAGATCAAAAATAATGTATCGCCGAAGACATGCTCGCCTATAAGTGGACACTCACCCCAAGAGTTCCCAGGTAAGAGTGACTGGTCCGATACTGCGGATTTGTACGAACATTCTAGCCTTAGACAGAAAACTCAGAGTACAGGCACCCACTCTTCCAGTTTGCACGTGTTCACACTATTTAGACCCAAACTCTGACGAGATTTTGAAAACTTAAAGGGTTCAAAACCTTATAACAAAAGGTTCAAAACCTAGTAATAAATCATACTAGAACAGATGATTAATTTTTGAAGCGGATTCGAAAGTTTATGTTCTTATTGTGGTTGTTACCTAAGGATAGGTGACGGTGTTGTTTTAAGATCTAAACACAAGAATCTTGTGTTAGGGTCCTAGGAAGGTTATAGACTAGGTCAAAGCATTACTAATAACCTAATTCCCTATAACCATGAGCTCTGATACCAACTTTTCTATCACACCCCGACCACGTTAAAACAACAAAACGTGGCGGAAACGTCGGGGAGTGTTGTAACAGAATCATTGTTTCAAAACACACGGAAATTTGAAGTTTTGTTTTATTAAACATTAAACGTTTACATCGTCTTGAAATCTAACAAACAAGTTAAACATAGTCTACCATTGTTATTAAGTCACTAAGGCCTTGTCCAGTTCTATGTGAGCATACGTCCTAGCAATCAACATCGCCTGAAACATATGTGAAAACAAAGTCAGCAAAGAAATGCTGGCGAGTATATAGGTTTTATGAGAGTATCGGATTCATGGCTAGTTTACATGTTGCAGTACCTCGTTAGACTACAAGAGTCAAAATACAAACCTCGTTTTGAAAAGTGTATTGCAACATAGATAACCAACTCAAATCAAGTTGATTACAATTTATAAAATCTCGTGGCCATGATTCTTAACCCAAAACATTTAGTTAAATCAATTTTGTAAAAATCTCGTAAAAACTTGTTAACAAAACTCGTATGGTTTATATCATTTCAAAAACCTCGTTTGTGTGACATCGTCTCAAAATCGTTTATCCTAGTGAACTAAATAACACCACGATATGTAATATGTTGAAAACACTTATATATAGGAAGTACCAGTGGCGTATCCACCATGCTTTCAACATATTACACCTGTCTCGTTATCTAAACACTAACCAAAAACCAATCGTTTACCCAAATCGTTTAACTCGTTAAGATCGTTTCAAAATCGTTAACTCATTTAAAATCGTTTAAATCATCCTCGTTTTAATTTGTGAAAACTACTTTTGGTCGCCTCGCTAATAATATCCAAACCTTTGTGACTCGCCTATCGCCAATCTCGCATTAACTAACCACCAAAGGGTAAGTTAACTATCATATCGCATTAACTAACCACCAAAGGGTAAGTTAACAATCAACAGATTCGGTCATTACCCACCTAACCCACACATAACCATGGGTGCAGTCTGATAACGGGATTTGTCAGATCCTATGGTACCATAACCTAATACTGGTCGGTTTGGCCAAAATTAATGGATATTATTCGTTATGTAATTACAACCAACAAGCTTGTTCACATTATCAAAATCGTTATTAGTTTTAATAAAAACCATCTTAATCGTTTTTGGAAAACATCGTTTAAACATTGAAATCATTTAACACATATGGATCACCCCAAAACAATCGAAAACAGTAAAATAGGGGAACTATGTACTCGCCTGAGAATGCTTAGCGGTCTTTGAACAACAACCAAGCAAAGCTAGAGGGAGCAAGGAATCAATCGACAACCTAATAACTATATAAATAAACCGGACCTAAGTCGGACGATCGGATAGGATGAGGTCTTGTAAACCAAATGAGTTATTGGAACTCATATGACATGATTTAACAATGCCTACATACTAAATTGAAACCTAACCTAAGTGCTTTCGACCCGTTACGACCCATTAAGGTAGCTTACGCTACTTTAACGCGTCGTGCGTGCAAACGCGCGTTCGAGAAGTCTAACTAGTCCTATGACAAGTACTATATGCCCATACTTGTTTAATTATGTTACATAATTAGTTATGTGTCAAAAGTTTAGGTTACATATGCTTAATTACCAATTATGTATGAAAAGGGTATTTTGGTAATTTACTAAAGGCATATAACTACCTATCATGCGACTAATTAACCCTAAGTGACCATAAGGTATAACCTCGAAAGGTTATTCCCTACCCTACTATGGTCATAAAACATGTTTGGTCGGATCCTAATGATCGACCAAACGGGTCGTGTTCGAAAGTCTAAGCGGGTGTTTAGTCCACTTGACTTACGACTCTACACAAGCACAAAACTAAAAAGTGACGAGCTAAACATGTCAAAACATGTTTAGTTAGGTTAGAAAACAGGTTTGGTATCAAAACAAACGGTTTTGATACCTAAAAGTAGCTTGGTTACAAAATACGTGAGAAAACGCATTCTGGCCGAAGCTACGACTCGTCACTGAGCCTAGATAACGTGGTAATCAGTAGGTATAGTCACTAGGGACTATAACCATCGTGATTACGCTCACGTTATGAAGTTCAAACGAACTTCGCATTGACCATAAACTGGTCATTGCAGAAAGTCAAACGCAGTTTGACTTTAACAATAAAAACGAATGAAAAACGCGAAAGAATACTTACAGAAGGTCCCCGCAAGATTTGAACCCGATTCTCTCTCAGATAGGAAGCATATACTTCCACTTAGAGAGCTTGAATCAAATTCAAATGTGAGGAATGAATGAAAACATGGTGGGTATTTATAGGAAATCTAGAACCGTTAAGATCGTTCGTCGAAAAACGTGCTTTGATCTAGACCTTACATGTGGGCACATGGTTTTAAAAACCATGGGAATACTTAAAACCATCAAATGGTATTGCAAAACAAGGATCAAAACCATCCATGTGTGGCACATTGTTTTGAAATACCATGGATGCCTAAAAAAATGGACCAAGTTCAATGTATCTACAAGAATTTTCAAAAATGGTCCATGCACTTGTAAACCTTGATATTTTTGGCACTTTTAAACCCCGTTAACCCCATTTAAAGGCTCTAAAATAAAGTTTAAAAATATCATGGATGTCGGCTCGTTTGGTCGTACGATTGCGTTGTTCGGTTAATTACGACGGGAGTCGTAACGAACGCAAAAACGATCCAAATTGCGCGGAGAATGGATTTTTATTATGCCAAACACTAAAACATAATATTTTAATGCTTACATAAATTTTTGGATGTCCGGATGTATTCAGAACATAAGATATGCGCAAAAATGCAAACTTATGCACTTTTGACGCTTTTAGTCTCTATTGATCAATAAAGTTTATTTTAGCATACCGAACCCTTCAAAGCCTATTTCTAAGCTATGTAAAGGTTATTTAGGGTATCTTTAACTTATGATCAAGTTCCGGAGTGTTCGTTATTATACAAATCGGTATAGTTTCGCAATTTGACACAAATAGTCCCTGCGATCGAACAAGGTTGATTTTAACACACCGAACCATCCAAAACATATTTCTAAGTTATGTGGAGGTTATTTAAGGTATGTTAAGCCTATTTCACTATTCCGGAGTGTTTGTTGCATTAAACTGGTTATATTTACGCATTAGTGCGCGTATAACCTTCAAGAAAGCGATTTAGAGCTTGAAATCGAACGAGAATTGATATGTGCAAATGATACACGTATTTATACAAATCCCAAGTATGAAACACAATATTTCATTGATTTGGTATTTGTTTGATGGCCGTGGAGGCACAGATGTCACAAAAATACACACTTACGAGTATTTTTCGAAAATACATAAGTCACATTTTAAGGTTCGTGTGGTAATAATAATACCGGTGTAACTTAAATATTTATTGTGAGGGCGTTAGTATTATTTTGGAGTTGTTGCTGTTCAGTGTATTCCAGTAATATTATTTTTACTCTAAAAATAATATTTATGTAGTTCACAAAATAATCATAAAATTCTCACAAGTGTTACTATGAAAAATATATATTCTAAATATATATTTAACAAGTTTTATTTATGAAAATCCCACCTCCGACACTTGGAGATTTTGTAATAAAAATCATGGCGAATTTTATTTGGAAAACAAGTTAAGAATATATTCATAACACTTGTCACAAAAATACTTTCAAGTGTTATATTTCTGGAAAAATTTCGCCAGAGTTTCCTCTGTAACTGGAGGTGGCCACGCTTACTAGCGTATCATTTTCTTTTCAAAATTCAATCAACAATTTTCCAATCATCAATGTTCAATATCAAAACATCAAACTAGTCAAAACAAGCATAAATCGCAAACACATGAACTTGTAAGTTATGTGAAAATACGTAGTAATCTTCCAACACTTTTAGTAGATCTTTCTATCTTCAAAAATAAAATCGGTTTCTTGGAAATCTTATCTTTAAAGAAAATGTAACTTTACAACTTCTTAGTCATAAATTACGAAAATATTTCTTTGTTAAAACCTTTTGTCACACAAGTGTTTACGCACTTGTTTGTTCACAAAATGCTTTTGTTTCATGAAAGATCCGGCTTTTAAACGTGGTTTGCATCTTACACTTGGTTCTTCGAAAATACCACTTGTAGATCTTTAGATCTACAAGTTTAGAACTCCATTTTACAAGAAAAAACTATTTTTACACAAGTTCATGTTTATGTATGAAAGGGTTCGTCATCTTGTAACTTTCCTACTTAACATAATGCTAGTTCATGTTCCATGAACATGATCTAGCGTGGTTAGATGACGATCCGTTCCACTACTAGCAACCAACAACATAAAATAACCATAACTAAATAAGATATATGAGTTTTACACCATTATTTACTCTTTAACCACCTTGTACATCTTTCTTACAAGACTTTTAGTTTTGTTTTCGCAAGTTCTTGATTTTTATCCGTTAAACTTCTTATTAACCACTTTAGACAAGATCAAGAGGGTGTTTAGAATCACTTACAACTAGCTCAAGGCTAGGGAAGAATCAAAGCGAAAACTAGGTGGATAACAGCGATGTAGTGAGGTCCTTGTGATTCCGAAAGTACCGGGTCTCCTCGTATGAACTCTTGCACCTTGGATTGTATGTGGTTTAGCAAGATCAAAGTTGGAAAGTGATGGTGGATGTGTGTGAGCTCTCGACCGAGAGTAATGAGAGGGAGAGAGATGAGATTTTTGTTGTGTTGGTTTGTAAAGTGAAGTGGTGATCTTATCGTCACATTTATAGACCATAATCTCTAATTACCCATGGGTTAATGTGTTCTCTAGATATTTAGCAAACTTGATTAAAATAATCAAAAGTTTGTGGTGTGTGTCCCACATGGGGACCGGTCAGGGGGGGGGGGGGGTAATTGGTTTGATTTCAACTTGATAGTTAGTAACTAGTTTGATTAGTTAGGAGTCTAAATTAAGTTATTAGTGTGTAGTGTTTTGTAACGGGTGTTCGGGGACCCTAACTAGCTCAGAAAAGGGAAAACAATGTCATTGTCAATTTTTTTATGTTCCGGGTAAAGTCCGGTTGTTCGGTTGGATACTGATCCGTTAAAGTGCTTAATAAGCATTTAAAGTGTCTTTAACATTATTTTTAGTGACACAATGAATTCCCGACACTTTGGAAAGTGTCTAGTATTATTTTCCCATGTTTTTGCACTTTACTAGTTAGTTTAAATGCTGAATTTTGTGGTAGAGTGCAGGATTTTGTAGTTAGAGCATGTTTTAGGCATATCCGGTCACTATAACTATCACCTAGTGACGCAATTCTACAATCCTCATTTCCCTACACTTCCTACTAGTGTAGTAAACTATTCCTGGCACATACTGGCCTTAGAG
This sequence comes from Helianthus annuus, assembly GCF_002127325.2. Classification (NCBI taxonomy): domain Eukaryota; kingdom Viridiplantae; phylum Streptophyta; class Magnoliopsida; order Asterales; family Asteraceae; genus Helianthus; species Helianthus annuus. Next base: position 44,157,099 of record NC_035444.2, read on the forward strand.
ACAGTGTCTGTCTGGTGCTGGCTATGTCAGCACGTTTACTGGTTTATCCGTTCATTGTGCTACTGTGCTATTGTGCATCAAGTTTGTCACTATAGTTTGTATGTAAATAATGGAGTGACAGTTAATAAAGTATGACGCTTGTATATGTATATATCAGAATTCAAGTAGCAGTTTAACCACAATTGTAAGCAAGCACAGTAATTAAGCATTAATTAAATATTAATTAATTTGTACGGATACCTGGTTTGGTGAGGGTTGTCTTTGTCACACCCCCAAAATCCCACCTGCGGAGCACTACCGCTTGGAGGCGTGACTGACCAGGATCCAGCCACCAATCATACTGAACAAGCATATAAACAGTTATAAAAGTTTAACCAATACGATTGGTGTTACAAAACAAACAATTTAAGTTGCAAGCGGAAGCTTAAGTTTAAAGTTATCACATAAGTTCAATGTTTTTAAATAAAACGTGACACGCAGCAATCCGTGTCCCACAACGACTCTCCTCCATGCAAGCTCCAGCTGAGTACCTATGGTCCTGCAAAGCATGTAGTAACGAGTCAACAACTAGTTGAGTGAGTTCACAGTTGGGTGTTCGTTTTAGTTATTTCGAAAACAATTTCCTTTATCTGGCATCCTGCCGTGGGGGTTACCCCATCGTTTAAAAACGTGACATGTTCATTCCCAGTTACTCCGGCACTCCAGCCGTGGGGGCTACCCCATGTTAGTTATCAGGCATTTCGGCCGTGGGGGCTACCCCATGCGTACACTAGACTCGTTACCATATCGACTGCTGACTGTAGTCATGTTTAGGTGCCCTGAAAACATCAATGTCTATCATCATTGACGTGCCCCAGATCCATTAGTTCACGCCCGTCCTCTGCGGCACGGTGTGAGGTTTGTCAGACCTAAATAGCGCTATCTAACTAATGACCCGCTCGCCATTGGCCCGGCGATTAGTCGATACAAAAAGGAGGGACTTCGTGATAGAGTTTTAGTCTAGTACGAGTTATCCGTCCATCCGGACGAGGAATCACATTCCTGAACCACTGACGTCCTACCCAAGGAGGACGAGGAATCCACGTTCCTTAACCCCGTTCCCAACCCAGGGAATCCCATGCTTTGTAGAGGGTGTGAACTCACCTTGGTTTGCTCGGTAGTAACACAGAAAGGTCAATCAAATTGTAGGTAGTCAATTAGGTCCTATCACAGATATTATTCGTATGAGATTCAAGCCAAGCAGTGCTCGTATGTTCAACACGTAGGTAATAATCATGGCAACACGTTTAACATTAACAGTTTACAGTTAACAGTCAAACACAAACCCAAAGTCCAAGTGTGAGGCCCAAACAGTTGGGCTCGTAGTAACAGGCCCAAAACAGCACGTCAACAGTAACACAGAAGTCCATAAATCCGGCCCACTAACTTAGGCCCATAACTAAGCAAGTCCATTAAGCGTGGTCTCGAGTCGCAACCGGACTCGCAAGTGTGGTTTCGAGTCATGCTGTTGGTCATGGGTGGTTGCGAGTCGCAACCGTGGTCTCGGCTGATCATGCTAAGGTTTCGAGTCGCAACCTGTGTCGCAACTATGGTCTCGGTTCATCATGCTGTGGTTGCGAGTCGCAACAGGACTCGTAACCTCTGTCGCAACTGGCGGTCTCGACTTGTAATGTTGTGGTTGCGAGTCGCAACCAGGGGTTTCGACTCCCCAACAGTTGCTGATTCTGCACAGTTGTACTATCCAATAACATTCCGATTGCATGCACCCTATTTGTGTACTATCCACTTAAACATGTTTTCTTGTCTAAACATTTGCTAAAATGGATCGAACAAAGCAGAATTCAAATATTCAACACACACTCAAAGTATATTCAAGTGGTTCTTCATGTTCATCAAACATTCAAAACATATTCATAACACATTCAACCCTTGTTCAAGTAAAATATGAACTATAACTCACTAATATGCATCCTATAAAGGCTAGCACATTCATTAGTCAATTCATTTAGTATGAACACCCAAACCCCTCGGATTCAACCCAAGTAAACCGATAACACCATTCTTATTCAAGCATACTACACATTTTATCATAACAATACATCCACTCATCATGAACCCAAGTAAAAACCGAAAACACTTATGAACCGATTTCTTGAATACCCATCTCATAATATCATCATTTGACAACAAACAACTATTTTCTAGCAACCCTCTATCATAGATAAACAATCATCAAGCCAACACATATTATCATTCAATCCTCATTACACATCAACAACAAACCGAAATATAATGTGAGTCACTAACCGGTTATGAAAGGGTTGCCGAGAAGATGGATGGAATGTCCGATAGTTCCGGCTCTTGTTGGTTCCGATTAGAGTCCGAGAGAGAGATAGGGGTGGTGTTTGGTTCAAGGGTCTTTAGAGAGGGAAAGTGTGAGAGTGTGGGTGTGTTGTGTTGTTCAAGAAAATGACAAGGTTACTAGGGTTATATATATGCTAGTCCAAGTGGTGCACCCTTAATGGGTTTCGGTTGAGGGTTTACGGCCCAAATGGCCCAACCGGCCAAAGGCCCAAACCGGTTACTATACACTCGAGACCTCATGGTCTCGAGTCGGCTTCCTTGTTCTCGGTCGGGTTCTCGGTTCACATATACACATACATATATGCATACACACAACACATAATCACATAAAACTTCACATTTATTAATAAGTTTAATCAGTCAACTAATCACATAACGTACAAGCATGTTACATCGAGGCACAAGAAAGGTTCTAAATTTCGAGTTGTCACATCATCCCCAAGTTGAAAGAAATTTCGTCCCGAAATTTGATGGCACTCACTGAGGAAGCTAGTTAGGTTGCATGGTTTTCCCGGTTTTCCTGGGGTGTCACATCCACCCACCGTTGATCTGGAATTTCGTCCCGAAATTTCGTAGCTTCAGCCTCAGTAGCGGTTGTACTGTTCTCAAACAGTTGGGGATACTTTTCTTTCATCCGATCTTCGCGCTCCCAGGTGAACTCTGGGCCGTGACGTGAGTTCCAACGAACTCGAACGAGAGGTATTCTAGTGCTTTTGAAGACCTTAACATCCCGGTCCGTGATTTCGACTGGTTCTTCGACGAATTTCAACTGTTCGTCGATCGTGAGTTCCTTCAGAGGAACTACGTGCGTCTCATCTGACAGACACTTCTTCAGATTTGACACATGGAAAACGTTGTGAACTGCACCGAGTTCTGCTGGTAAGTTCAGTCTGTAGGCCACCTTGCCTATTTTCTCAATGATTTCGAAAGGTCCAACGTATCGTGGGTTAAGTTTGCCTCGTTTACCAAAACGAACCACACCCTTCCAGGGTGAAACTTTGAGTAATACCCGCTCCCCAACCTGGAGCTCAAGTGGTTTCCTGCCCTTATCGGCGTAGGCCTTCTGGCGGTCCCGAGCGGCCGCCATGCGTTGTCGTATTTGAGCAATCCGCTCAGTAGTGTCTACCACATGTTCTGGACCAGTGATTTGACTATCCCCCACCTCTGCCCAACAAAGAGGTGACCGGCATTTACGTCCGTACAATGCCTCAAACGGAGCAGCTTTAATGCTGGTGTGGTAGCTGTTATTATACGAGAATTCCACAAGTGGCAGATGCCTTTCCCAGCTATTGCCAAAGTCGATTACACAAGCGCGAAGCATGTCTTCTAATGTCTGGATAGTGCGCTCGGACTGCCCGTCCGTTTGTGGGTGATACGCTGTGCTCATATCTAGACGTGAGCCAAAAGATTTGTGCATTGCTTGCCACAGCTCTGAGGTAAAACGCGCGTCTCGATCCGAGATAATAGAAGTGGGCACCCCGTGCCTCGAAACAACTTCCTTGAGGTATATTTCCGCTAAAGTGGAGAATTTATCCGTCTCCTTAATTGCCAAAAAGTGTGCGGATTTCGTGAGTCGATCCACAATCACCCAGATAGTATCATTTCCGCGCTGTGATCTAGGTAGGCCAGTAACGAAATCCATGGAAATTTGCTCCCATTTCCATTGTGGTATCTCTGGTTGTTGAAGTAGGCCTGAGGGTTTCTGATATTCCGTCTTGACTCGCGCACAAGTCAAACACTTGCTGACGTAAGTTGCTATGTGGGCCTTCATGCTAGGCCACCAATACGTAGTTTTAATATCGTGGTACATCTTATCCGAACCAGGGTGTACCGAGTAGCGAGATTTGTGTGCTTCATCCATCACGAGTTCTCGTAAATCGCCATAGAGTGGGACCCAAATGCGTCCTGTTACGTAGTAAGCACCGTCTTCCTTCTGTTCTAAGCGTTGCCTTGACCCGCGTAGGGCTTCGGCCCATACGTTTTCTGGTTTCAGTGCTGCTATCTGAGCAGCTCGTATTTGCGAAGGTAGACTAGAATGGATCGTGAGTTGTAGAGCTCTTACGCGCTTAGGCGCAGTGTCCTTTCGACTGAGGGCGTCAGCCACTACATTGGCCTTGCCCGGGTGATACCTGATAGAGCACTCGTAGTCGTTCAGCAGCTCGACCCATCGTCGTTGCCGCATATTCAGTTCCTTCTGCTTGAATATGTGCTCTAGACTTCTGTGGTCGGTGTAGATGGCGCACTTGGTTCCGTACAGGTAATGCCGCCATAACTTAAGTGCGAAACAACAGCTCCTAGCTCTAAATCATGCGTAGTGTAGTTCTTCTCGTGAACTTTGAGTTGTCGTGAGGCGTAAGCTATGACTTTATCTCGTTGCATCAATACACAACCAAGACCTTGAATTGATGCATCACAATAAACCACAATATCTTCTGTGCCCTCTGGCAGTGAAAGGATAGGTGCACTACAAAGTCTATCCTTTAGATGCTGAAAAGCTAACTCTTGTGCATTTCCCCAATGATAAACAACGCCCTTCTGCGTTAGTAGAGTAAGAGGCTGTGCGATCTTAGAAAAATCCTTAATGAATCTCCTGTAGTAACCGGCCAGTCCCAAGAATTGGCGAATCTCCTTTGGTGTGCGAGGCGCAGGCCAGTTCTTAATAGAATCCACTTTGGATGGATCAACATGAATCCCATCCTTGTTCACCACGTGTCCTAGGAAATGGACCTCTCGAAGCCAGAAGTCGCATTTCGAGAATTTTGCGTAAAGCTGTTCCTTCCGAAGGAGTTCCAGAATAAGTCGTAGATGCTGTTCGTGCTCCTCTTTACTCTTAGAATAGATCAGGATGTCGTCGATGAAGACTATAACGAATTTGTCCAGATACGGCTTGCAAACTCGGTTCATCAAATCCATGAAAACTGCGGGTGCGTTTGTCAGCCCAAACGGCATGACCAAAAACTCATAGTGCCCATATCGAGTTCTAAAGGCTGTCTTAGAGACATCTTCTTCTCGAACTCTCAGCTGGCGATATCCCGATCTCAGATCGATCTTTGAATAGTAGCTCGACCCCTGCAACTGATCGAACAAGTCGTCAATGCGTGGTAGAGGATAACGGTTCTTCACAGTTACCTTGTTGAGTTCACGATAGTCGATACACATTCTGAAGGTACCATCCTTCTTCTTCACAAATAGCACCGGAGCTCCCCAAGGCGATGAGCTAGGACGAATAAAACCCTTATCCAAGAGTTCTTGTAGTTGCGTAGAGAGTTCTTCCAACTCTGATGGAGCTAAACGATAAGGTGCACGTGCTACAGGCGCAGCTCCAGGAGCTAGTTCAATCTGAAACTCGACTTGGCGATGGGGCGGAAGACCAGGTAATTCCTCAGGGAATACCTCAGGATAGTCTCGTACAACTGGAAAATCTTCTAGCTTCTTCTCTTTCTCTGTGGTGTCAGTAACTAAATCCAAAATCGCAGTGTGGCCCTTTCGTAAGCACTTCTGGGCCTTAAGGAGAGAGATGATGTTCTCAACAGCACTTCTCTTGTCGCCACGAATCATGAGAGGTTCACTACCTAAACTAGGAATACGAACGATCTTCTCGTTGCAAAGAATCTCTGCTCGGTGTTGGGATAACCAATCCATCCCAATGACAACGTCGAAACTACCCAAGACGATAGGAATAAGGTCAATAGAGAAGGTCTGGTTAGCGAGAATGAGTTGGCAACCTTTGACTACGTGTGAGGCCTCCAAACTCTTACCATTTGCTAGTTCTACAGTGTGCTTGTCGCTCAGGGGTGTTGGAATACGCTTAAGCATTTTACTAACTTCTAGTGACACATAGCTAGTATCGGCACCCGAATCAAATAAGACTGTAACATAAAAGTCGTCGAGAAGGAACTTACCCGTCACAACGTTGGGATCATTCCTTGCTTCACCTTGACCAATCACGAACACTCGTCCCCTAGCGCCATTGTTGTTGTTCCCATTGTTACCATTCCCCTGATTGTTGTTGTTGTTGTTCTGATTCAGTTGGGGACAATCTTTCTTGAAGTGGCCTTCAGCTCCACACTGAAAGCACCCTTTATTGTTACCCTGCTGCTGTCGCTGGTTCTGCTGAGGTTGCTGACGATTCTGATTGGCAGGGTATGCGCTCCTGCAATCCTTTGCAACATGACCAGGTTTGTTGCACCGATGACAGTTGCCCCTGGTGCATGGCCCACTGTGGTGTAGGTTGCAACGATTGCACTTGGGGTGATTCCCCTTGTACCCACCATGACTTTGACCACCAGACGATTGCTGACTGGGGCTCTTGTGGTCGTCAGTCTTTCTCTGCTGAGACTGAGATTGCACAGAAGTTGACCCCTTGCTTGAAGTTCCATCCCATTTCCGTTTGTCCCCACTAGAAGTACCAGAAGTAGTTGCAGCACCTATGCGCTTTGGTAACTTGTTCTGCTCCACCGCTTGATCAGTAAGACGGTGAGCCAATTGAACAACCTGCTGGATAGTAGTCAAGTTTGCTGAAGTCACATGGCTTTGGATCTCTGGCACCAAGCCCTTGAGATAGAGTTCAATTCGCTTATAGGGAGGGTCCACCATAGTAGGACACAACAAGGCAAGCTCATGCGATCTCTTAGTGTACGCCTCAATCTCTGACCCCGTCATCTTGAGATTGTAGAACTCATCTTCCAGCTTATGAATGTCATCGCGACTGCAGTATTCCTCCTTGACCATTTCCTTGAAAGTTTCCCATGGGGTGGCGTTGGCAGCAACCAACCCCAGCATTTGCACTTGAGCATTCCACCACGTGAGGGCCAAACCCTCGAGAGTACCAGTAGCATACTTTACCCTGCGCGCTTCAGGGCATTCACACATTTCGAACACAGATTCCAGTTTCTCAAACCAGTGTAGGAGACCTACTGCTCCTTCAGTTCCGCTAAAAGTAGTGGGTCGACAGTCCATAAATGTCTTAAAAGTGCACACCGGTGCCTGAGCATATTGACCTAAGGTAGGTGAAAGAAAGACAGAGTTTAACACAAAGGTTGGTTCACGAGAGTAGGATCCAAATGATCCTAGAACAAATTCGGACTGCAGGATATACCTCCTGCGTTTGCAGCTGCAAGCGCTGCGGCAACTCGTTCGTTGATCAGTGCGGTCAACTGGGCTTGTGTCATGTTAACGCGTCCAGACATGATTCTTCATAATAAGAGTAATACGTGTGAGAGAGGTTCGCGAAAGCACGACAGTAGGATAGAGCAAGCACGCACGTGTTCAAACAACAGTAGTTATACTAATCAAGCATACCATGAGCAATGTACTATGTAACTAGCAAATAGGCAATATACACATATCATATCACCTAGAATGTCGAGCCTTGCATGTGGAGTGGAGCGTCGTTGTGGACCGTTGAGCACTGTACCGGTTATAGTCTGGTTTTAACAAAAACGTTTCACCTTTATTAAAACCTAGTTCACTATAACCAATGGCTCTGATACCAATCTGTCACACCCCCAAAATCCCACCTGCGGAGCACTACCGCTTGGAGGCGTGACTGACCAGGATCCAGCCACCAATCATACTGAACAAGCATATAAACAGTTATAAAAGTTTAACCAATACGATTGGTGTTACAAAACAAACAATTTAAGTTGCAAGCGGAAGCTTAAGTTTAAAGTTATCACATAAGTTCAATGTTTTTAAATAAAACGTGACACGCAGCAATCCGTGTCCCACAACGACTCTCCTCCATGCAAGCTCCAGCTGAGTACCTATGGTCCTGCAAAGCATGTAGTAACGAGTCAACAACTAGTTGAGTGAGTTCACAGTTGGGTGTTCGTTTTAGTTATTTCGAAAACAATTTCCTTTATCTGGCATCCTGCCGTGGGGGTTACCCCATCGTTTAAAAACGTGACATGTTCATTCCCAGTTACTCCGGCACTCCAGCCGTGGGGGCTACCCCATGTTAGTTATCAGGCGTTTCGGCCGTGGGGGCTACCCCATGCGTACACTAGACTCGTTACCATATCGACTGCTGACTGTAGTCATGTTTAGGTGCCCTGAAAACATCAATGTCTATCATCATTGACGTGCCCCAGATCCATTAGTTCACGCCCGTCCTCTGCGGCACGGTGTGAGGTTTGTCAGACCTAAATAGCGCTATCTAACTAATGACCCGCTCGCCATTGGCCCGGCGATTAGTCGATACAAAAAGGAGGGACTTCGTGATAGAGTTTTAGTCTAGTACGAGTTATCCGTCCATCCGGACGAGGAATCACATTCCTGAACCACTGACGTCCTACCCAAGGAGGACGAGGAATCCACGTTCCTTAACCCCGTTCCCAACCCAGGGAATCCCATGCTTTGTAGAGGGTGTGAACTCACCTTGGTTTGCTCGGTAGTAACACAGAAAGGTCAATCAAATTGTAGGTAGTCAATTAGGTCCTATCACAGATATTATTCGTATCAGATTCAAGCCAAGCAGTGCTCGTATGTTCAACACGTAGGTAATAATCATGGCAACACGTTTAACATTAACAGTTTACAGTTAACAGTCAAACACAAACCCAAAGTCCAAGTGTGAGGCCCAAACAGTTGGGCTCGTAGTAACAGGCCCAAAACAGCACGTCAACAGTAACACAGAAGTCCATAAATCCGGCCCACTAACTTAGGCCCATAACTAAGCAAGTCCATTAAGCGTGGTTTCGAGTCGCAACCTGTGTCGCAACTATGGTCTCGGTTCATCATGCTGTGGTTGCGAGTCGCAACAGGACTCGTAACCTCTGTCGCAACTGGCGGTCTCGACTTGTAATGTTGTGGTTGCGAGTCGCAACCAGGGGTTTCGACTCCCCAACAGTTGCTGATTCTGCACAGTTGTACTATCCAATAACATTCCGATTGCATGCACCCTATTTGTGTACTATCCACTTAAACATGTTTTCTTGTCTAAACATTTGCTAAAATGGATCGAACAAAGCAGAATTCAAATATTCAACACACACTCAAAGCATATTCAAGTGGTTCTTCATGTTCATCAAACATTCAAAACATATTCATAACACACTACAAGAAAACTAGGTTTTTAGTACGCGTAAAAGCGTCCTAAAATGCTATTTTATAGGACCTTTCATTTAATAGGACCAACGGTAAAAGCGTTTCATGTAAAGGGGTCGTAATAAGTCCCGGAACTAAAAAAGCGTCCTAACATTTCAAATAAAATTATGAAACCAATTTTATGGTCGCGTAATGTCTTTGAACAACCGAAATAGTGTCCTAATAAAAACATATTAGGACACTTTTACGATGTTCTAACACGTGCTTACATACTTTTAATCTTTTGATACACTTACAAGCGTCCTTAGAAATTAATTGATAGGACCCTGATGGTGTAACATTATAACTAATTTAGTACCAGGAAAAGGGTCCTAATATACCAAATAAGATTATGAAACCAACTTTATGGTCGCATAATATGTTTATAAACAACTTAAATAACGTCCTAAAAAGAACATATTAGAACACTTTTACAATGTTTTAATATTTGATTACCTACTTTTAATCTTTTGATACAGATAAAAGCGTCCTTAAAAATTAATTTATAGAACCCCTATAATGTAACGTTATAGCTAATTTAATATCAAGAAAATGATCCTAATATCCCAAATAAGATTATAAAACCAATTTTATAAACAGACCATCAACATATAACATTCTAATAGTTATTGTATAACATCAAGTAATGAAATAAATAAAACTTCATTATATTTCAAATAAGCATGTTCATAACAAAAACACTAACCATAAATTATTTATAACATTATCTAACATAAAGTCTTAACATTTAACAAAAAAATTAAGAGCAATTAAAGAAATAAGAAGCATAAAATCTTGAGTCATCATGCGTCCTCAATCCTCATCGACTACCTACAAATAAGCCATCTATGTATAAGTATTAAATTCCATGATATTAAAATTATTTGTATCACAAGTTTAACAAATACATACCGAGATGAATGGATAGGGTCATGTGATTGATGCACCAATACAGTCTTGAATTGTAGAAAATAAATGATCTCAGTATGAACTAAATTCTTATGTTCTTAAGGTACTAGAGCAAAAGTCACTCCACAATTCTCTCAACTTGTAAACCACAAACAATATAAAAAAATAATTCAAAACAATAATCAATAAATGAAATAACTAGGGCTTGTAAGTGAGAAGATGCCTATGCAGTTAATCTCGGCGATATCTCGGTTATCGGCCCCTCACCAAAATATCGGTTTCCGATATAGGTCATATATCGGTCAATGATAATATCGGTGGTCATCGCCGAAATATCGCCGATATCTTGTAATCGGTTGTATCGCCGATATATCGCGTTGGCCATTTTTGTACAAAAAAAAAACTGCACTCCACAGCAGCAAAAAACGACCTCACGCGGGCACGCACGAGTTCAACCAAATTCCAGCTCAGAAACCCATTTTTTGCACCCCCCCCCCCCTTGCGCGCGCGGGTAGGACTTGTGGTAAAACATGTCATAAAGCTACAATGGAGTAGTAAATGTTTTACCTTATAAACACCCACTCACTTTGTTCCCACACCAATGTGGGACAAAGTATTTACCACCTTTTGAGACTTTCATTCCCACACCTAGACTTTCTACCACCTCTTCTATATATATAAATATATATATTTATGCATGTTATTAGACTTCTAGTATATATATAGGCTCTAGATATGAATATAAATATATATATATATATATATATATTTATGCATGATATTAGAAATTACCGATATCTCACCGCGATAAACGATATCTCATATATCGGTCCTTGACCGATAACCGATATTTTTCCGCATTAACTGCATAGGAAGATGCAAACCTCTTTTTGTCGCGGGTATGGTACTCCTGAGGGCCATGGAAGTCTTTGTTAAAATCTGTCATCAAACTAAGGCGTGCTTGTTTTTTGATGCTAAGAGGTCCGGTGGTGATACACTCGTCATTGAGGCTGATTAAAAAATGTTATTAATCAATCAAAAAATAATTAGAGAAATTAATATCAATACATATTAATAGAATAATATATGAAATTACTATTTGTCTGACTCATCTTGATATGAATTTTGTACATTTGATAAATGACTTGTTATTGACTCACTTGAACGCGGAAGTGGCACAAGTTCATGATTTTCTTTGAAAAGAAAAAGAATGTAAAACACTGTTATATAAAAAAAAATATGAGCACTGAAGCCATAAATTGATTTACCTTTAGCATTTTAAGTAAGATGATGAGCTCGTACGATTTATACAACTGGTGCAGCAACCATAAGGTCCGTAGCCTGCAATCCCATCAAGAATTGGAATAATGGTTAGGCATATAAGTAATGAATCTAACTGTAATCTCATATGGTCAAAGTTCAATTTATGTTCCTTAAGCCATAAAAGCGAACATTGATTTATCTACACTCTTAAAAATGTTATTGACTCCCATAACTTTCTTCTTATCATGAATAAATGCTTTAGCGGCGACTTGTTGCCGCCAAAAGGTCGCCGCTATAGATCCGTCGCTAAAAGCCCTTGGTCGCCGCTAAAGATGACGTCGCTAATAATTGTTCACTTTTAGCGGCGACATTTTGACCTTTAGTGACGACATTTGTCGCCGCTAAAAGTCAAAAAACCAGTAAAAAAATTCTCTGTGCTGCTGTTTTCGGTTTCCAGTTTTACTACTATTTCCGGCCGGAGTAATCACAACAGGCTCATTTTATGACTGCCGATCATTGCCATTCTAACCCTTTATAACCATTCAGAACAACCCATTCTAACCCTTTAGCTGGTTCCCATTTAACCCTTTAACAGATCCTTAGTTTCAATCCATTAACATCTAAATGTATTCAGGTTATGTTATACGTTTAAAGGGTGGGTAAAATCAAAATCGGCTCGGCTGATTTGCACCGGCAAGGAGTGAATAGGATATAAGTTCTTAGTTCAGATTATGAGCTTGTATGCAGCCATAAAAAACTTAAAACTTAGTTTTGCAAATATGACCAAACTACAAAAGAATCAACTAACCAATCAAGACTATAATTACTCATCTGGTTACAAAAACGTTAATTTAAAACTACAGGGTCTAGTGTTACCTCCACGTAGACCGCCACAAATATATAATCACCAAAAGCAGCAGCAGCATGCCATCAGCTCGTCCACTATAAACGCTGAAATTTAAAAATCTGACCTATGGCAATTCAAATTGTTTATAGTTAGAATTAGAATTAGAATTAGAATTAGAATTAAAATTAGAATGTTGCTCAATGAAAGTTGTTTTGATGACAACAATCTTTTCATGAATATGAATATGCTAGAAACAACAAAATTTGTCATGAATGAGACCCACCAACTACCCAGGTACTATAAACTATTCAAACAAATAAAAACAAATTGGTTCTCAAGTGCACCAAAGTTACAGTCTTTCCACACTTAACTCACAAACAATAGACGACAAAAAAGATCCAATTCAAAACAAAAAATATTAAATGATAAGAGTAACAATCATAAAAAATATACGAGTTATTTTTTTTCATTAGTTTTTCTTACACGAAAGAGTAACAATCATAAAATATACGAGTAACAATCATAAAAAATACGAGTGACAATGCATTATAAACTTCCAGAAACAGAAACTCTAAACAAAACTACAAGACTTCAACTTCAATTTAACACATTAACATAATATATATAAATTGAAAGACTACCAGCAACTAAAGCACCTTACCGATTGAGACAGAACCAGTGGAGCATCTAACGGTAACTGATCTAACTTGTAGCGACTCCGGACTTGCATGTGAAGAAGGCTGATTAATCACAGAAAGATACATTCATTGATTGCCATTCTTCTTCAATATAGAAATCAAAATCTATTATCACACACCACAAACAAGGCCTGAGTTATAGTAAATTGACGGTTAATAGCTGCAATTTGTAAACCCTAACAATTATTAAACACAAACAAAGGAACATATTATTATAAAACATCACAATTTTCAGAATATATAAACAATCGAACATGATATCAGATCAGATGAACAAAGTAATCAACTGTAAAATAAAGAATCGATCAAACAAATACAAATCGCAATATGTAGCAGCTTTTTGATGGATGAATCATACCTGAAGTAAACAATCAAACAAATACAACTAATCAAATCAATTCACTGAACTACAATGAGATCAATTCCGTAATCCAGCCGCGATGAAATGAGATCACGGTGATGTTTTCAAAATCGATCGGTCACGGTGACGGTGTGGATGTCAGAATTTATGTTTGACGGATCAAAACAGTGTGGAGCACGAAGAATTGAACCCTAACGTAGGGGCGGTGGAGCAACGGAATTGAACCCTATGGAGAGGCGGTAGAGCGGAGCGGAGTGAAACCCTAGCGGAGCTAATCGATTGATCGTGGATACAGAAAACGCAGAAAGAATAAAAGAATATGAATTCATGAAATATTTCATTGAGGGTGGTTTTTAGGGGGAAGTATGAAAAAAAATCTTTTTTTTTAACCCAAAATAACTCATTGTAGTTTTTAAAAAGGTTAAAATGACTTATTTAATAGTTTTTGGGTCAGCATTGCCCCCTCTACTTATAAAGCTCAATACATATCATGCTCGTAATAACGTAAAAGTTACGATATTAAAATTGTCCATAACCTTTTTATGCTGCTAAACATCATCAATGTAACTAGGGGTGTTAACGAGTCGAGTCAAGCCTGAGCTCGTCTCGTTTAATTTGCAGAGAGCTCGAGCTCGGTTAGTTTTGATATTTATTTCTAAAGCTCGAGCTCGGCTCGTGAGTAGTTTTTCAAGCTCGGGCTTGACTCGTTTGTTATTTATTATTCGAAACCGGCCACCACCACCACTCACCGGCCGCCACCACCACCGGCCACCACCACTACTCATCACCACCACCATCGGCCACTACTCACCGGCCACCACCATTACTCACCACCACCAACATCACCGACCACCACAACCAACACTCACCGACCACCACCACCGGCCATCACCACTACTCACCACCACCACCACTCACCGGCCACCACCACTATTCACCGGCCACCACCACCACTCACTGGCCACCACCACTACTAACCACCACCACTCACCACCACCACTCACCACCACCACTCACTGGCACCACCACTACCAACCACCACCACTCGCCGGCCACCACCACCACCACCACCACCACTCACCACCACCTCTCATCACCACCACTCACCGGCCATGATTAAGCGGGTCAATAACCTAGTGTTATTATAAAACTCTAGCGAATAAACGTCCTATAAAACTTATGTTTTACGACTCAAATATCAAGTGTCCTATTACGATATATTAAAATAACACCATAATGATTAAGCATCCTATAAAGGTTAAAGTTATAAGGCCCTAGTGTCAAGTGTGCTATTAAGTTATGTTATAATAGAACTCTAGCGAATAAGCGTCTTATAAAACTAATATTTTATGACTCAAATATTCAGGTCTCCTATTACAGTGTATTATAATAACACCATAATGATTAAAAGTCCTATAAAGGTTAAATTTATAAGACCCAAGTGTCAAGTGTCTTTTTAAGTTATATTATAATAAAACTCTAGCGAATAAGCGTCCTATAAAACTAATATTTTATGACTCTAATATCGAGTGTCCTATTACGGTGTATTATAATAACACCATAATGATTAAGCGTCCTATAAATTTTAAAGTTATAAGACCCAAGGTCAAGTGTCCTATTAAGTTAAGTTCTAATATGACTTCGACTAGAAACGGTCCTATAACACTGAACATTTATGACTTAACTACAACGTGTCCTATTAAGTTATGTTATAATAGGACCCCAGATGATCAAGTGTCCTAATACAATACCACATAATGGGACACTAACAATTAAATGTCTTATAAAGTACTTTATTAGGATCTACATTTTAAGTGTCCTATTAAATTATATGATAATAGGACCCCAAAAAATCATCCATCCTATTAAATAGTTTTTTAGGACATCGGATTAGTAGAGTATATTATAAAAGGACCCCAAAAGTTCATTAGTCCTATTAAATAGTTTTTTAGGACCCTCTTTTACAAGCGTCCCACAGAAAAGGTCCTAAAAAGCCATTTTTGTTGTAGTGACACATTCAACCCTTGTTCAAGTAAAATTATGAACTATAACTCACTAATATGCATCCTATAAAGGCTAGCACATTCATTAGTCAATTCATTTAGTATGAACACCCAAACCCCTCGGATTCAACCCAAGTAAACCGATAACACCATTCTTATTCAAGCATACTACACATTTTATCATAACAATACATCCACTCATCATGAACCCAAGTAAAAACCGAAAACACTTATGAACCGATTTCTTGAATACCCATCTCATAATATCATCATTTGACAACAAACAACTATTTTCTAGCAACCCTCTATCATAGATAAACAATCATCAAGCCAACACATATTATCATTCAATCCTCATTACACATCAACAACAAACCGAAATATAATGTGAGTCACTAACCGGTTATGAAAGGGTTGCCGAGAAGATGGATGGAATGTCCGATAGTTCCGGCTCTTGTTGGTTCCGATTAGAGTCCGAGAGAGAGATAGGGGTGGTGTTTGGTTCAAGGGTCTTTAGAGAGGGAAAGTGTGAGAGTGTGGGTGTGTTGTGTTGTTCAAGAAAATGACAAGGTTACTAGGGTTATATATATGCTAGTCCAAGTGGTGCACCCTTAATGGGTTTCGGTTGAGGGTTTACGGCCCAAATGGCCCAACCGGCCAAAGGCCCAAACCGGTTACTATACACTCGAGACCTCATGGTCTCGAGTCGGGTTCCTTGTTCTCGGTCGGGTTCTCGGTTCACATATACACATACATATATGCATACACACAACACATAATCACATAAAACTTCACATTTATTAATAAGTTTAATCAGTCAACTAATCACATAACGTACAAGCATGTTACATCGAGGCACAAGAAAGGTTCTAAATTTCGAGTTGTCACAGTCTTGGTGATAAAAAACCTGGATTGCCAAGCCTACCTCACGAGCTTTATGTGACACCTGTGTCACCACGAACACCAAACAAATGCCAAACCAATGAAATATTATGTTTCATACTTGGGATTCGT
Source organism: Helianthus annuus (assembly GCF_002127325.2). Classification (NCBI taxonomy): domain Eukaryota; kingdom Viridiplantae; phylum Streptophyta; class Magnoliopsida; order Asterales; family Asteraceae; genus Helianthus; species Helianthus annuus. The sequence goes on from NC_035444.2 coordinate 44,173,644, forward strand.
ATAAATATGTGTATCTTTTGCACATATCAATTCTTGTTCGATTTCGAGCTTTAAATCGCTTTCTGAAAGGTTATATGCGCACTGGTGCGTAAACGTAGTCAGTTTAACACGAAAAACACTCCGGAATAATGAAATAGGCCTAACATACTTTAAATGACCTTTACATAACTTAGAAATAACTTTTGGAAGGTTTGGTATGGCAAAAACAAGTTTATTCGATCGAAGGGACTATTTGCGTCAAACTACGAAACTATACTGATTCGTGAGGTAACACACAGTCCGGAACTTTATCATAAGCTAAACATACCTCACATAACCTAAACATAGCTTAGAAATAAGCTTTGAGTGCTTGGTGTGCGAAAACATGCTTATATGATCTTACAGGGACTAAAAGTGTCAAAATCGGTGTAAGTTTGCATTTTCACGCATATCTTACGTTCTGGCCACATCTGGACATCCAAAATTTTTGTACACACTAAAATATTTTTATTTTACTGATCGGCATGCAAAAATTCCATTCGTTTCGCAATTTGGATCGTTTTCACTTCCGTTACGATTTCCGTCGTAATTAGCCGAACAACACAACCGTACGGCTAAACGAACCAACATCCGACATATTTTTGAGCATGTTCCATGTTCCCTATACTTTAGCTTCATTATGAAGCTTAAAAATGGGCTTGACGGGTTTTAGAAGTGCCAATACGCGTCAAAACAAGCTCAGGGGCCAAAGCTGTCAAACTTGGAAAGTTGCTGGTCTGCAGGTGGCTTACGGACCGTATGCCCATATCCTTACAGTCCGTAAGGCAGGCCCAGCGACCAGAAACTTGAAATCAGCTGCTGTTTGATAACTCAGGGGTTGTTCTTGTAATTTCTTTGTGTAGTAACCAAGTTATCCCTCCTCCAAGGCTTCTAACCTGCTTGCAACAAGTGTAGGGCCATGATTTAATCCTTGGAGGCTACACAAACACTTGTGATGATCTTGTGTTCTTGTTGCAACTATAAATAGCAAAGCCATTCACTTGTTATCCTTGCTCGTTCTTCTCATTCTCATCTCTACATCTGCTTTGGGAGTATTCTCAAGTGGATTGGAAGCTTGTCTTCTTTGTAGAAAAGATAGCAAGGACTTTAGTGAGCATTCTTTCATTTCTTTTATTGCTTACTAGTTTAGAAAGTCAAACAGTGTTTGACTTTCAGTTTGACCAGTCTATGGTCAACACAAAGTTCGGTTGAACTTTGCAACGTGATTGTAATCACGTTGGTTATAATCCTTAGTGATTATACCCGCTGATTACCACGTTAACTAGGTGTAGTGACGAGTCTAATTTTCGGTCAAAATGCATTTTAGCATGCATTTTGCCTCGTAACTACTTTAGGGTATCAAAACATTTTGTTTTGATACCAAATCAGTAGGTCAAACATGTTTTGACATGTTTAACTCGTCACTATTAGTTTAGTGCTTGTTTAGGGTCGTAAGTTAAGCGGTCTAGACAACCGCTTACACTTTCGAACCCGACCCGTTTGGTCGATCTTTAGGATCCGACCAAGCTTAGTTAGTGATCATAGTTGCATAGGGAATAACCATTGAGGTTATACCTTATGATCATATAGGATTGGTTAGTCATTTGCTAGTTAGCTTGTATGCCCATAGGAAATGACCAAAACGTCCTTTTGAAGCATAAATCCGTTGTCACACCCCGACCACGTAGAACATACAAAACGTGGCGGAAACGTCGGGGAGTGTTGTAACAGAATCAATTGTTTCAAATCCATGGCGAATGAAGTTTCGTTTTATAAATCAAACATGAAGGTTTACATTGTCTAAACAAGAATCAAAGTGTACATAACATAAATTAACTAGTTCTTGTCTCGTTTTAAGTCACTAAGGCACAGGTCCGCCTAAGTATGTCTTGATAAGTCCTATGCATCATCTCCTGAAAACACATGTGAAAATAGGTACGTCAGCATAAAAATGCCTGTGAGATACATTGGTTTTGTGAAAACGGAATTCATGACTTGAGTTTGAGAAAATGTTTAGTCATGAACCTCGTATTTTGCTTTGTCTTGTAAATCATTTGAAAAACGGTAAGATCAAATGATATGTATAAATAAGAGAACAATGCATGGTTAACTGAATAACCATGTAAAAAGAGTTTGTATAAGATTTGTTGTTTGTAAATCAATGTCTTGTGAAAAGCGTGTTATTTGTATAAAATGTTCTATGTTTCAAATTGAAATGATTCAAATAACGCTACGATATGTAATACCATACAAACACTTATATATAGGAAGTACCAGCGGCGTATCCACCATGCTTGTATCATATTACACATGCCTCGTTACTTAAATCACTTACTCAAACCAAACCATCAAGATGAAATGTTTAACAACGGCAGAAATGTTCATGTATAGTCAAATGTCTATTGTCAAATGTAATCCATGAAGTAGTACTTTATAATCCGAGGGACTTAACTATAACATAGAAGTCCATTGAGGATTTTAAGTAATACCCCTGGGTATCCTACGATGAATCTCTTGTACAAGGATATGTAAGATTCTACGAGGATTTGGGTAGCATAATAACACATAAGGGAACACATAAGCACAAAGTCACCTAATTGTTTAACTTGATTATAATTTGTTATTAACTTGTTATTGATTGAATACGGATATGGAAACCAATCGACGGGTCTCAATGTCTTGTGAAAAGCGTGTTATTTGTATAAAATGTTCTATGTTTCAAATTGAAATGATTCAAATAACGCTACGATATGTAATACCATACAAACACTTATATATAGGAAGTACCAGCGGCGTATCCACCATGCTTGTATCATATTACACATGCCTCGTTACTTAAATCACTTACTCAAACCAAACCATCAACATGAAATGTTTAACAACGGCAGAAATGTTCATGTATAGTCAAATGTCTATTGTCAAATGTAATCCATGTCAACGGATACAACTGGTTTACACGGTTCAATGGTTACAGACGGTTCATGAAATTGAAGGGTTAAGACGGTTCACATAGTTAAATGGTTACAACGGTTCAAAATGTAGTGTAATGTGTTCATATGCTGGATGAGCATATGCAACAGTAATGCAATGTGAAACAATGTACTACGTATGCACACAATGGGCGTACGTAGCATGAAATGTATTGTAGAGTACAACGATTCAAAATGTAGTGTAATGTGTTCATATGCTGGATGAGCATATGCAACAGTAATGCAATGTGAAACAATGTACTACGTATGCACACAATGGGCGTACGTAGCATGAAATGTATTGTAGAGTACAACGGTTCAAAATGTAGTGTGATGTGTTCATATGCTGGATGAGCATATGCAACAGTAATGCAATGTGCAACAATGTACTAAGTACGCACACAATGGGCATACATAGCATGTGATGTAAAGTGTTGTGCTAAGTATGCACACGATGAACATACATAGCATGAACACAATGAAATCATGTACTATATATGTACTATTGAACATAGCAAGTATATGATGTGAAAACAGGAAAGCATGAAAGTAACAGATAGGCACATGTGTTTCACCCCAAAACAGTTTAGAAAACAGTAAAAGAGGGGTTCAATGTACTCACCTGAGATTGCTTTGGAGTTCTTGTATAATAACCAGATAATGCTAAAGATCACGGGATATCAAATGGCACCTAATAGGTAGCTATGTTAATATACCGGACCAAATCGGAAGGATCGGACAGTACGCGGGTTCGAAAACCAAACGAGTATGGAGACTCGTGTAATATGGTTTAACAAAGCCTACATACTAAAATGAAACTTAACCTAAGTGCTTACGGTCCATCACGACCCGTTTAGGTAGCTTATGCTACCTTACGCGTCGTTCGCGTAGAACGCGTCTGGAACGCCTAACATCGTGACCACAAGGTATAACCTCGGAAGGTTATAGCTATGGTCACCTAATGTGTTTGGTCAGGTCCTAATGACCGACCAAATGGGTCGGGTTCGAAAGTATAAGCGATGGTTTAGATCGCTTACCTTACGACCCTATATAAGCACTAAACTAAAAGTGACGAGCTAAGCATGTTAGAACATGCTTAACTAAGTTTGAAAACAGGTTTGACATCAAAACAAACGGCTTTGATGCTCACGAGTAGTTTGGTTACAAAATATGCAAGAATGCACATTCTGGCCGAAACTACGACTCGTCACTGAGCCTAGATAACGGGGTAATCAGTAGGTATGGTCACTACGGACCATAACCATCGTGATCACGCTCACGTTATGAAGTTCCATGAACTTCGCATCGACCATAAGCTGGTCAATGCAGAAAGTCAACAAAACGTTGACTTTCGGACTCGAAAAGCGAATAAAAGAGCGAAAGAAGACTTACGGAGGGTCCCCGAGTGCTAATCTAGATCAAATAGCTCAGGTATGAAACAATGGTTTCAACTTAGAGCTTCAAGATCAGATTGTTGTGATTTTTACACTAAGGGGGGGGGGTATTTATAGGAAAAGTGGAACCGTTAGGATCGTTTTATCGAATATCGTGCCTTGATCTCGTGCGTACATGTGTCCAGGGGTTAAATTCACTGAACTTGGCTCTTGGCCCTTCATTGGGTGAAAAGGCATCGCCTCTTGATCGAACGAAAGGCCAGATTCTGCATTTAATGCAAAATCTTTCTGTCAGACATCCTCACGCGGCCCGCATCAGGATATGCAAAAACTCAGGCGGGCCGCCTGAGCCCGTCTGATCTGCACATACTTTGAAAAATGACAGTTTTGGTCCCTGTTGCGTGTTTAAGCCATTTCCGACACTTCTAAGGCCCGTAAAGCCAACTTTAAGGCCCTAAAATGATGCCTAAACATTGTGGATATGAAACATGCTCAAAAATGTGTCGGATGTTGGTTCGTTTGGCCGTACGATCGCGGTGTTCGCTTAATTACGACGGAATGCGCATAAGTGTGAAAGACGATCCAAATGACGCGACGAATGGATTTTTCTCATGCCAAACACTAAGGCATAATATAAGGATGCTTACATAAATTTTTGGATGTCCGGATGTATTCAGAACGTAAGTTATGCGCGAAAGTGCAAACTTGTGCACTTTTTGACACTTTTAGTCCCTGAATGACCCAGAAGTTTATTTTAGCATACCAAACCCCTCAAAGCCTATTTCTAAGCCATGTAAAGGATATTTATGGTATGTTTAACTTATGGACATGTTCCGGAATGTTCGTTATAGTTCAGATTGGCATACTTTCGCAGTTTGTCAAGTTTAGTCCCTGTAAGCGAATTAACTTGTTTTTGCTATACCAAAGCCTTCAAAACTTATTTCTAAGTTATGTAAGAGTTATTTAAGGTACGTTGAGTGTATGTTGATGTTCCGGAGTATTTGTCGCAATAAACTGAGTACGTTTACGCACCAGTTTGCGTATAATGCTCCAGAAAGCGATGTAGAGTTTGAATTTGAACAATAATTGATATGTGCAAAACATAAACATATTTATACAAGATCCCAAGTATGAAATACAATATTTCATCGGCTTGGTATTTGTTTGATGGTCGCGGTGACACAGGTGTCACATCCGTATTTTGCCTATGTGAACATATTTTTGACATGTAAACTAATTTAGTAACATGTTTAGGAAAACTGGGCATGTAAGACTTGACATAGCACATAGATAACCATCCGGAGATAGTTTTACGCTAACGACGCCTTACAGTAGCCTATACTACCATAATGTGTCACACCCCGACCACGTAGAACATACAAAACGTGGCGGAAACGTCGGGGAGTGTTGTAACAGAATCAATTGTTTCAAATCCATGGCAATTGAAGTTTCATTTTATTAATCAAACATGAAAGTTTACATTGCTTTAAACAAGAACCAAAGAACACATAACATAAATTAACTAGTTCTTGTCTCGTTTTAAGTCACTAAGGCACAGGTCCGCCTAAGTATGTCTTTATAAGTCCTATGCATCATCTCCTGAAAACACATGTGAAAATAGGTATGTCAGCATAAAAATGCCTGTGAGATACATTGGTTTTGTGAAAACGGAATTCATGACTTATGTTTGAGAAAATGTTTAGTCATGAACCTCGTATTTTGCTTTGTCTTGTAAATCATTTGAAAAACGGTAAGATCAAATGATATGTATAAATAAGAGAACACTGTATGGTTAAACGGATAACCATGTAAAATGAGTTTGTATAAGATAAGTCGTTTGTAAAACAATGTTTCGTGAAAAGTGTGTTATTTATATAAAATGTCATATGTCTCAAATTGAAATGATTCAAATAACGCTACGATATGTAATACCATACAAACACTTATATATAGGAAGTACCAGCGGCGTATCCACCATGCTTGTATCATATTACACACGCCTCGTTACTTAATCACTTACTCAAAACAAACCATCGAGATGAAGTGTTTAACAATTGTAGAAATGTTCATGTATAGTCAAATGTCTATTGTCAAATGTAAATCATATCAACGGATACAACTGGTTCACACGGTTCAATGGTTACAAACGGTTCATATAATCAAACGGGTTTAGACGGTTCACATAGTCAAATGGTCACAACGGTTCAAAATGTAGCATAATGTGTTCATATGCTGGATGAGCATATGCAACAGAAATGCAATGTAAAGCAATGTACTAAGTACGCACACAATGGGCATACATACCATGTAATGTAAAGCAATGTACTAAGTACGCACACAATGGGCATACATAGCATGAAATGTAATGTAAAGTGATGTACTAAGTATGCACACAATGGGCATACATAGCATGAAATGTAAAGCAATGTACTAAGTATGTTAGAACATGCTTAACTAAGTTTAGAAAACAGGTTTGGCATCAAAACAAACGGCTTTGATGCCCACGAGTAGTTTGGTTACAAAATACGCAAAAATGCGCATTTTGGCCGAAACTACGACTCGTCACTGAGCCTAGATAACGTGGTAACCAGTAGGTATAGTCACTATGGACTATAACCATCGTGATCACGCTCACGTTATGAAGTTCCAACGAACTTTGCATTGACCATAAACTGGTCAATGTAGAAAGTCGAGCATAGTTCGACTTTCGGACTCGAAAAGCGATAAAACAACGAAGGAACACTTACAAAGGATCCTCGAAAGCTAATCTTGATCAAAGAAACTCAGGTATGAAGCAATACTTCAACTTAGAGCTTTTTAGATCAGATTCTTGTTGGTGGGTTTTTGCAAGAATGGGGGGGTATTTATAGGAAAAGCATAACCGTTAGGATCGTTTATCGAATACCGTGCCACGATCTCGCCCGTACACTTGTCGAATTATTGTGGTTACTGAAAAATGGCCCTTGGCTCTTGATTGGGTGAAAGGGCATTGCCCCTTGAACGAACGAAAGGCCAACTGCAAGTGGGTTCAATGAATCTGCTGTACTGGGGACCCCTTACGGACCGTATGGCTTATGGCTTACGGTCCGTAAGCCCCTAGTTTGGCAGTTTTACAGTTTTGGTCCCTGCAGCCCCTAATCTTGGTATTTGATGCATTTTTGACACGTTTAAGCCCTGTTAACCTCATTTCAAAGCTCTAAAATGGAGTTAAAGTATAGGGAACTTAAAATGTGCTCAAAAATATCTCGGATGTCGGTTCGTTTGGCCGTACGGTCGCGATGTTCGGTTAATTACGACGGAATGCGCATAAGCACGAAAAACGATCCAAATGACGCGACGAATGGATTTTTCTCATGCCAAACACTAAGGCATAATATAAGGATGCTTACATAAATTTTTGGATATCCGGATGTATTCAGAATGTAAGTTATGCGCGAAAGTGCAAACTTGTGCACCTTTTGACACTTTTAGCCCCTGAATGACCCAGAAGTTTATTTTAGCACATCGAACACCTCAAAGCCTATTTCTAAGCTTTGTAAAGGATATTTATGGTATGTTTAACTTATGGACACGCTCCGGAATGTTCGTTACAGTTCAATTTGGTATACTTTCGCAGTTTGTCAAGTTTAGTCCCTGTAAGTGAATTAACTTGTTTTTGCCATACCAAAGCCTTCAAAACTTATTACTAAGTTATGTAAAGGTTATTTAAGGTATGTTGAGTATACGTTGATGTTCCAGAGTATTTGTCGCATTAAACTGAGTACGTTTACGCACCAGTTTGCGTATAATTCTCCAGAAAGCGATGTAAAGTTTGAAATTGAACAAGAATTGATATGTGCAAAAGATACACATATTTATACAAGATCCCAAGTATGAAATACAATATTTCATCGGCTTGGTATTTGTTTGAGGGTCGCGGTGACACAGGTGTCACATAATGTGTCGAAACGGGTCAAAAGCACTTAGGTAGACTCTCCAATCAGAATGTAGGGCCTATTAAATCATACCATATGAGTTCCAATACTCATTTGATTTATAGAACCTCATTCTATCCTATCTCCCGATTTAGGAGCCGATTATTAACATAGTTACTTATACTAGGTGCCGATTGATTACGTGATACTTGGAGCTTTAATTGGTCTTATTCTCAAGACTAATTAGCAATCCCAAGTGAGTACATAGTCCCCTATTTTACTGTTTTCAATTGTTTTGGGGTGAAACATATATGCCTATTTGTTATTTTCATGATTTTAAACTATATGATTATACATGCTTAATATATGTTCTTTTGAAAAATTAAACGATTACCTATGGTTTAAACACTGATTTTCCAAAACTTATAAAACTAATTGTTGGATTGTACCTATTTTTATTCATTCACCCAGCCGATTGGTAGTATGATATAGCGCTCTAGGACTAGACACCCCATTCCTGTTGTATGGAATGTCAAAAACCAAATTTTAACCAAATAGAAATTGCCTTCGTGGTATTTCTATAGTCTCCAAAGTGTAGTTTGATACACTAAGGCTTGATTGAATACCAAATCACACTTTCTTTGTATATGTTGATATACCACAAAAGTACAGTTTGATGTGCTCTCAAATGTGATCTACCAAAGTATATTTTAATATACTAAGTACAAAATCCAACATATGTTTTAACATACTACTTTGTTATTTACCAAAGCATAGTTGATATGCTATTTTTAAACCAAAGCGTAGTTTGATATGCTACTCTTAACCAAAGTATAGTTTGATATACTACCAACTTTGATATTTCTTAAACTAAAGTATATTTTGATATACTACCAAAAGCATAGTTCGATATGCTATTGTTTACCAAAGTATAGTTTGATATACCACCAACTTTGTTATTTCATAAACCAAAGTATAATTTGATATACTACCAAAACATAGTTGATATGCTATTCTTTTAAACCAAAGCATAATTTGATATACTACCAATACTTTTATCCTTAAACCAAAGTATAGTTGAGATATACTACCACAAATCTATTATTTTGATTACTAAAGTATATTTCGATATACTATCCATTTAACTATTTCAAAACCAAAGTATAGTTGAGATATACTACCACAAATCTTTAAAACTGAGAAACAATTATTTGTATTTATCTGAATTGTACCAAAACATTGAGTTCAATAATTCAATAAAACAAAACTATTTGATCCATGGTTGTGAAACAATGATTCTGTTACAACACTCCCCGACGTTTCCGCCACGATTTGTTGTTTTACGTGGTCGGGGTGTGACAGAAAAGTTGGTATCAGAGCCAATGGTTATAGGGAATTAGGTTATTAGTAATGCTTTGACCTAGACTATAACCGTCCTAGGACCCTAACACAAGTTATCTTGTGTTTAGTCTTAAAACAATACACTTCACTTATCCTTAGGTGATTAACAAAAACAAAACACAATTCATTCTCTCGAGTCAATTTTTTTTTCAAAACATCACAAGAAGTCATCTATCCTTAGATGATCTATTTTTAGGCTTTTAAGCCTTTGGTGTTTTCAAAAATCTCGTCAAAGTTTGGGTCTAAATAATGTGAACACGTGCGAACTGGAAGAGTGAATGCCTGTACCCTTAGTTTTCTGTCTAAGGCTAGAGTGTTCGTACAAATCCACAGTATCGGACCAGTCACTCTTACCTGGGAACTCTTGGGGTGAGTGTTCACTTATAGGCGAGCATGTCTTCAGTGATACATTATGTTGGCCCATTTACTTTTATGTGTCACAGTGTCGTTTGTTTTAAGTAACGAACAAATGATCACAATCCTTATGCCTTGTTGATATTCTTAACATCCAGTTTTGAATATCTAATGACATCTCACTCGTTTTCCCTCTTGTTTCTTTGCTCTTTTAGAATATGCCTCCTCGACGTGATCAAGCTCAGGATGCCGCTTTGGCAGCCTTAATCACTCAGCAAATCGCTGCTGTACTCCCGAACCTTATCACCCAGATAAATCAGGCAAACAATAACAATAACAATGTTCAGTGCAACTTTAAGACATTCAACTCAGCTAAGCCACTTACATTTACTGGGTCAGAAGGGGCCACTAGGCTCCTACAGTGGTTCGAGAGTTTCGAAAGCACGTTTCGTCATGTACAATGCCCAAACGAGCGAAAAGTTGAGTTTGCGTCGAGTGTATTCCAGAAAAGAGCACTCACATGGGGTGGAACGGGATAATGAGGGATCGAGGTGCCGATGTGGCAATGGCACAAACCTGGGAAGAGCTTCGGGCTCTAATGATGAAGGAATTCTGTCCTCGTCATGAGCTTAGGGCTTTAGAACGGGAATTTGACGATCTCAAACAAGACAGTGGTGAACATCGAGCCTATACTGATCATTACAAGGAATTGAGTCTGTTATGTCCTACCATGGTTACGCCTTTGGATAAGGCGATTGAAAGATACATCGATGGCCTTCCTGACCCAGTTCAGGATATTGTTACTGGTAGCAACCCTACTACCGTCAGACAAGCCATTGAACTATCTGCTACCCTGACTGAATCTCAAATCAGGAAGGGTAAGCTTTTCCAAAAAGGCGATCCGAAACCATCTGACAAGTCAGCACAAGAAAAACCAAAGGATAAATAGACCGAGTCCTCTAAGAAGTCGAAGAAGCGTAAGGCTTCACAAAACTTCGCAGTGGTCGCTCAAAATGATCAGGTTGCACCAAATCATCCAGCACAGCCTCGTGCTAGGAAGAACTATATTGGTACTGCACCCTTGTGCAACAAATGCAACTGTCATCATGTGAATCAAACACCGTGTCACAAGTGTACCCACTGTGGGCGATTGGGACACTTGGTCAATAAATGTCGCCATGTTACCCAAAACCAGAATATTGCAAATCCTGCTGCTGTTCAAGCACAGTTTCCACCTGGATCGTGCTATAACTGTGGTGATCTTACTCACTACCGGAACAATTGCCCGAGACTTGTTAACGCAAATCCAGCACGTGGAAGAGCATTTAACATAAACGATGCAAATGCAAATGACAATGCAGCAGTGAACAATTAGACTTTTGTATTTTCCTTGTCTGTTATCTTTTTACATTTGTAGTTGTTGTTCCAATTGTATTTCCAAAACTGATACGATTGTGTGTGTGTTGACATATCCCTATAATACCGACACCAAAGAACCATGTTCTTTCCAGAACAAACTTCTCATATGGTTCTTTCATTGTGTGATCACTTGTGATCTTCCCTAAAATCCCAAGTACAAGTTTCTTTTAAAGAGACAAAAGTACAGGGTACAAATTGTATTTTCTTAATCAGATACTTGAAGTACCATTTCAAATCTTTGATTTAATAAAGGTACTATCGTAAGTCCTTAATTGGATTCTTTATGTGTCCTAATACGAATGTTATAACATGACAGAAACAAATTCCAAATCCTTATAAGATCTTCCTATCTTCATAGTTAGATTCTTGAGGATATTTTAAAGTACTAATTGAAGTCCGTGATTGGATTTCTAGTGTACTTCAAAATGCATTCATTCACAAACGAGCTAATAACTAAATTAACGAATACACAATTTGGTGATTTTGTGTTTATGTGTAATTCTAAAGCTCGCTACCTAAGTCCTGGTGGAATCTTCCGTATTTTCATATGTTAGATTCTCAGAAGGATACTCAAAGTACTATCTCAAATCCTTAAGGAGCTTTCTATGCAAATAGTGAGAACCTTGGATTCCAAAGTGCTGTAACAAAACGATTATTTGGTTCAAAGTCAAAAAGATCCCTTAGTGGTCTATTTAAAGAGATCATACGACGATCTAGTTAAAAAGATCATGTGTTGATCTGGTTAAAAAGATTGTTCGTTGATTCTAGTTAAAAGGATCCTTTGGCGGTCTAGTCAAGTCATTTCATGTTTGTTCGATAGATTTTACCCTACACATTATGAAATGAACTGTGCGGACTGAGCGAGGAATTATGTAATTATGGATGCATACGTAATTATGGAATTCAGTGCACAGAAACCACAGTAAGTTTTGCCATGTGTTAAGACCTATAGTGATGAGAATAACGAGACGGGAACAATGTAAAAAGGGCATGGTGGATACGCCGCTGGTACTTCCTATATATAAGTGTTCCTTAATACATTGCGAATGTAGCGTTATTCAAGTTACTAGAAGTCCTGGACCTTGACCAATATCGTTCTATTTTGCAATCTCCGACTCTGTTTTCGAGCACACACCAGTTTCCTATAATAGTCTTCATAGGAAACATTCTCCTAACCGTTGTTCGAAAACCCATGTTTTTGTTACTACAATGATGACATTTTGGCAGTTAACAGATTCTCTAAGAATCCAAACGTGACCTAGAGTTTTGCTTGGGAAATGGAGGATTCATTTGAAAGCGAAACAATCACAGTTGTCTTCACAAGTTTCCTCTAGAATTAAATTTCGGGACGACATTTCCTAAAGTAGAGGAGACTGTGACACCTATATCACCACAACACCAAACAAATGCCAAACCAATGAAATATTATGTTTCATACTTGGGATTTGTATAAATATGTGTATCTTTTGCACATATCAATTCTTGTTCGATTTCGAGCTTTAAATCGCTTTCTGGAAGGTTATATGCGCACTGGTGCGTAAACGTAGTCAGTTTAACGCGACAAACACTCCGGAATAGTGAAATAGGCCTAACATACCTTAAATGACCTTTACATAACTTAGAAATAAGTTTTGGAAGGTTTGGTATGGCAAAAACAAGTTTATTCGATCGTAGGGACTATTTGCGTCAAACTGCGAAACTATACTGATTCGTAAGGTAACGCACAGTCCGGAACTTTATCATAAGCTAAACATACCCCACATAACCTAAACATAGCTTAGAAATAAGCTTTGAGTGGTTGGTGTGCGAAAACAAGCTTATATGATCTTACAAGGACTAAAAGTATCAAAATTGGCGTAAGTTTGCATTTTCACGCATATCTTACGTTCTGGCCACATCTGGACATCCAAAATTTTTGTACACACTAAAATATTTTTATTTTAGAGATCGGCATGCAAAAATTCCATTCGTTTCACAATTTGGATCGTTTTCGCTTCCGTTACGATTTCCGTCGTAATTAGCCGAACAACGCAACCGTACGGCCAAACGAACCAACATCCGGCATATTTTTTAGCATGTTCCACGTTCCCTATACTTTAACTTCATTATGAAGCTTAAAAATGGTCTTGGTGGTTGTTAGAAGTGCCAATACGCGTCAAAACAAGCTCAAGGGCCAAAGCTGTCAAACTTGGAAAGTTGCTGGCCTGCAGGTGGCTTACGGACCGTATGCCCATATCCTTATGGTCCGTAAGGCAGGCCCAGCGACCAGAAACTTGAAATCAGCTGCTGTTTGATAATTCAGGGGCTGTTCTTGTAATTTCTTTGTGTGGTAACCAAGTTATCCCTCCTCAAAGGCTTCTAACCTGATTGCAACAAGTGTAGGGCCATGATTTAATCCTTGGAGGCTACACAAACACTTGTGATGATCTTGTGCTCTTGTTGCAACTATAAATAGCAAGGCCATTCACTTGTTTTCCTTGCTTATTCTTCTCATTCTCCTCTCTACATCTGCTTTGGGAGCATTCTCAAGTGGATTGGAAGCTTGTCTTCTTTGTAGAAAAGATAGCAAGGGCTTTAGTGAGCATTCTTTCATTTCTTTTATTGCTTACTAGTTTAGAAAGTCAAACAGTGTTTGACTTTCAGTTTGACCAGTCTATGGTCAACACAAAGTTCGTTTGAACTTTGCAACGTGATTGTAATCACGTTGGTTATAATCCTTAGTGATTATACCCGCTGATTACCACGTTAACTAGGTGTAGTGACAAGTCTAAGTTTCAGTCAAAATGCGTTTTAGCACGCATTTTGCCTCGTAACTACTTTAGGGTATCAAAACATTTTGTTTTGATACCAAATCAGTAGGTTAAACATGTTTTGACATGTTTAACTCGTCACTATTAGTTTAGTGCTTGTTTAGGGTCGTAAGTTAAGCGGTCTAGACAACCGCTTACACTTTCGAACCCGACCCGTTCGGTCGACCTTTAGGATCCGACCAAGCTTAGTTAGTGATCATAGTTTCATAGGGAATAACCACTGAGGTTATACCTTATGATCACATAGGATTGGTTAGTCATTTGCTAGTTAGCTTGTATGCCCATAGGAAATGACCAAAACGTCCTTTTGAAGCATAAATCTGTATTTTGCCTATGTGAACATATTTTTGACATGTAAACTAATTTAGTAACATGTTTAGGAAAATTGGGCATGTAAGACTTGACATAGCACATAGATAACCATCCGGACATAGTTTTACGCTAACGACGCCTTATAGTAGCCTATACTACCATAATGTGTCGAAACGTGTCAAAAGCACTTAGGTAGACTCTCCAATCAGAATGTAGGGCCTATTAAATCATACCATATGAGTTCCAATACTCATTTGATTTATAGAACCTCATTCTATCCTATCTCCCGATTTAGGAGCCGATTATTAACTTAGTTACCTATACTAGGTGCCGATTGATTCCGTGATACTTGGAGCTTTAATTGGTCTTATTCTCAAGACTAATTAGCAATCCCAAGTGAGTACATAGTCCCCTCTTTTACTGTTTTCAATTGTTTTGGGGTGAAACATATATGCCTATTTGTTATTTTCATGATTTTAAACTATATGATTACACATGCTTAATACATATTCTTTTGACAAATTAAACGATTACCTATGGTTTAAACACTGATTTTCCAAAACTTATAAAACTAATTGTTGGATTGTACCTATTTTTATACATTCACCCAGCCGATTGGTAGTATGATATAGCGCTATAGGACTAGACACCCCATTCCTGTTGTATGGAATGTCAGAAACCAAATTTTAACCAAATAGAAATTGCCTTCGTGGTATTTGTATAGTCTCCAAAGTGTAGTTGGATACACTAAGGCTTGATTGAATACCAAATCACACTTTCTTTGTATATGTTGATATACTACAAAAGTACAGTTTGATGTGCTCTCAAATGTGATCTACCAAAGTATATTTTAATATACTAAGTACAAAATCCAACATATGTTTTAACATACTACTTTGTTATTTACCAAAGCATAGTCGATATGCTACTGTTTACCAAAGTATAGTTTGATATACCAACAACTTTTTTATTTCATAAACCAAAGTATAATTTGATATACTACCAAAGAATAGTTGATATGCTATTTTTTTAAACCAAAGTATAATTTGATATACTACCAATACTTTTATCCTTAAACCAAAGTATACTTGAGATATACTACCAAATCTATTATTTTAATTACTAAAGTATATTTCGATATACTATCCATTTAACTATTTCAAAACCAAAGTATATTTTTGTCTATACTATAAACCCTTTTCCAAAATGACACGTTTTCAGAAACAAAACTTTTACATTGGATTCATTGCTATTTTAAAAACATAAAACCTTTTCCTCCATTATCCAAAGCCGTGAATCTAATACATAAAATCCTATGTTACTCACAGGCATTTTTATGCTGACGTACCTATTTTCATATATGTAACAGGTACTGCTATGTGATGATTGTTGATGCATGCTACACATAGGATGAACTTTTGCCTTAGCGACTTTAAAACTGAGAAACAATTATTTGTATTTATATGAATTGTACCAAAACATTGAGTTCAATAATTCAATAAAACAAAACTATTTGATCCATGGTTGTGAAACAATGATTCTGTTACAACACTCCCCGACGTTTCCGCCACGATTTGTTGTTTTACGTGGTCGGGGTGTGACACTTTAATACAATGTCTAGGTTGGTTCCTTATCTTGTGACCTCGGAACCTAAAAGAATAGCTCGCTTCATTGGGGGTTTAGCCCCAGAGATTAAAGCAAGCGTAAAGGCTTCTCGACCAACTACATTCAGGTCTGTTGCTGATATATCCTTGTCCCTCACATTGGACGCGGTCCGAAAGAGATCGCTGAGGAACACGGATGCCGAGAAAAGGAAGCGTGATGATGACAATTCACGACGGTCGAACAGGAAGCACAAGGGAAACAACGACCACAAGAAGGGGTCTGAATCTAAGAAGGATGGGCATCAATCTGGAGATAAGCCCAAGTGTAAGGTTTGTAAGAAGCACCATTTTGGGAGGTGCAGATATGATTCAAAATCCTAGTCTCAGCCAAGGCCGTGTGGGATTTGCAAATCAACTGAGCATAAGACCCTAGAGTGCAAGAAACTGAAGGATGCAACTTGCTACAGTTGCAATGAAAAAGGGCACATCAAGACAAATTGCCCAAAAGCTGCAAAGAAAGCTGATGAAGGGAAGAAGACCAATGTCAGGGTCTTCCAAATGAACGCACAGGAGGCAATCCAGAATGATAATGTCATAACAGGTACTTTTCTTATTAATGATATCTACGCAAGAGTATTGTTTGATTCTGGAGCAGATAAATCATTTGTAGATAATAAGTTTTGTGAGTTGTTGAAAATGCTTGTTAAAGCCTTAAGTGTGAAATATGAAGTAGAATTAGCTGATGGAACCTTAGAAACCGCATCAACCGTTTTAGAGGGATGTTTCATATCCATTAAGAACCACTCTTTTCCTTTGTCCCTGCTTCCCTTTAAGCTTGCCGGTTTCGATATAGTGATAGGCATGGATTGGTTATTGCATAATCAAGCCCAGATTGTGTGCAACAAGAAACAAGTGGTGATCAAGACTCCGTCTGGTGAGCCACTTACCATTCAGGGAGATACCTGTGACACCCCAGGAAAACCAGTGAATGCTATAACTTACCTAGCTTCCTCAGTGAGTGCATACCAAATTTCGGGACGAAATTTCCAATTAGTAGGGGATAATGTGACAACTCGTACTTTACCGTCTCGTACATTACGTGTAACCATTGAACTAATGTGAATTATGTGATTAAGTTGTGTGATCGAATGTTATGTGCTATATAATTTCATAAGAATGTATATGTTACTACTTGAACCGAATGCCCAACCGAACACAAACCCACTCGGTCCATTTAGTGGACTCGAGACCATGAGAAAACCCATGTGGGGTTTCGGCCCACATCCCTTGTACGCATATATATACACATGCACATTATAGGGTTTTAGTTTTTACAATCTTTGCGACCACACACACACAAGCTCTCTCTCTCTCTCGAATCGGAACCAAGAACCGCCGAACACCTATTCAAGCTTTTGGATTCAGAATCCTTCTCTCCTTGTTTCGGTTAGTATCAAGTTAATGAATTCGTGCTTACATGATCTTGCTAGAATTCGAATTTGCATGATAGTAATCTAGGGTTGCTTGATGTACGTTTGATTTACAAGTTTGATAGTGTTTAAACGATTCTTGAATGCATATCGGGTATGATGTTGTTAACCGGCTAGATACTTGTGATCATTGGATATATAGATGTATGATGGATCGGCTGAATTGATTGTGCTTGTAACCGGCCATGTGTGTATGTGACTTAATCGGATTAATTGATTTATCTTGGCTATATGGTTGTATAAATTGCTATGATTTCTGCTCTTATGTAAAGACGTGTTCATATATGTTTCGGTTAGGGTTCTTGTTAAGAACATGTGAATTATGCTCGTTTGATCGGATACTGATCATGATAGAAACTGTTAATTGATATGGTCAAACTTGGAAACTGATAATGTGAATTGATTTGCATAAATGCGTATAACTAAATTGCATGAAATCAGGAAAAACTGTTACACACGGTTGCGACTCAGATTGCGAGTCGGAACCCCACTCGAGACCACAAACAGCACAAGCCGAGACAACGGTTGCGAGTCCAGTTGCGACTCGTAACCAGACCGTGATGAGTCGAGATCATCAGTTGCGACTCGCAACCTCCTATTGCGACTCGTAATCTCCGGCTGTGACTCGTAACCGGGCCATGATGAACCGAGACCACCTGTTGCGACTCGTAACCACCGGTTGCGACTCGAGATCGCTGGTTGCGACTCGAGACCTCCTTTGCACGTACACTGTTTTGGGCCTACACTGTCACGGGCCCAACCTTATGACTGTTATGTTATTGGACTTGTTTACATAGTTGCTAATTAGACTGCCTATGTTAATTGGGCCGACTACTTGAACTCGTTACTTGATATGAACTGCTGATACTGTTATGTGATTTGCCATGATTATACTTGATACCATACGTGATACAAACGTGCTACATACGAACCTAACTTGCATAGTAACCATGATAGGACGTGGTTGATTCCTTACTTGTATATTGAGCATTTTATTGTCTGCCGAGCAAACCCAGGTGAGTTCACACTCCTACTAAGGCATGGGATTCCCGGGTCGTGGGAATGGGATAAAGGTTACAATTGACTAAGAACGTACATATGCTTTTCCTAGACTATCACCTACCATGATCCTCGGATGTCAGGACGGTTCCGTAGGTTAGGATAACACCTACGTGGTCATATGCCAATCACTGCCTCGGATGTCAGGCACGCACGTAAAACCTACGTGTACGCATTACTTACTTCTATCCTCGGTACAAAGGATACGTACGTGAAACCCACGTACACCCCCGCGTCTCCTATCCTCGGTTGTGAAGGATACGTACGTAAGACCTACGTACACCCCATACGCGCTACTGTTCTCGGAAGAAGAACAGGGATGATACGAGTAGTTGATACGAATAGTCTAGTGGTCACATAACATGGGAAGCCCCCACCTATATAACTTACTATCGGCCCATTAGAGCCACCCTGTACTTACTGTTATGTACTTACTTACTGTGAACTCGCTCAACTAGTTTGTTGATCATTCTGTTACATGCCTTGCAGATCGTTAGGTACTTGGAGCTTGCACAAAGAGGAGCCGGTCGTTGTGGACAAGGATCGTAATACTTTGTTGAACACTTATGACACTTCAGTATATTTAAATTGGGTTTATAACAATGCTTCCGCTACTCAAAACAATGCTTGGTTTTAAAACATCGATCATGTCATGATAATCTACTTTAATGACTTTTATTATTATTTAATGCTATGTTTGATATGATTGATGGCTTGATCCTGGTCAGTCACGCCTCCAAGCGGTGTTACTCCGCGTGTGGATTTTGGGGGTGTGACAGATTGGTATCAGAGCCATTGGTTATAGAGAACTTGGTTTTAATATGGGAAAACGTTTTTATTAAAACCGGACTATAACCAGAACAGTGCTCTCAACGATCCACAACGACGCTTCGCTCCACGTGCAAGACTCGACATTTTAGGTAATAAGGCTTATGTTTATTGTCTACTTGCTAGAATTACTTAGAACTTTGCTCGTGGTATGCTTAGACTACAATGCTCACTATTTGCTATTGCTCAAGAACCCTTACGTGCTTACGCTTTTCTGTCATCGCACTATTCGCGAACTTTTCTCACCTATTTCGCCTTTGACATGAAGATCAATGGCTGGAAGAATTAACATGACACAAGCCCAGTTAGAGGCTCTTGTTCAAGCCCAAGTTGCTGCGGCAGTTGCAGCAGCTCAAGCAGGTAGTATACCCTGCAGTATAGGCACACTAGGATCCCTAGATCCTACATTCACTCTTGTATTTTAACTTCGTCCTATTCGTACACCATAGGTCAACACGCGCAGCAGCCTGTCTGCACTTTCAAGAACTTCATGGACTGTCGTCCAAACTCTTTCAGCGGCACAGAAGGAGCGGTTGGACTCCTCCACTGGTTCGAGAAGCTAGAATCAGTATTCGAGATGTGCGAGTGCCCTGAGGCTCGCAAGGTCAAGTTTGCTACTGGCACCTTGGAAGGAATCGCGCTAACCTGGTGGAACGCGCAGGTGCAGATTCTTGGGTTGGCAGCTGCTAACGCCACCCCATGGAACGATTTTAAGGAACTCATCAAGCGTGAGTACTGTACGCGTGAGGATATTCACAAGCTAGAAGACGAGCTGTACAATCTGAAAATGGTTGGGTCAGAGATAGAAGCGTATACTAAGCGGTCAAACGAGCTGGCTGTGCTGTGTCCAACTATGGTAGACCCTCCATACAAGCGTATCGAGTTGTATCTCAAGGGATTGGCGCCAGAAATTCAGAGCCACGTTACGTCGGCTAACCTCGAAAACATCCAGGAAATCCAACGCCTCGCTCATCGCATCACCGATCAGGCAGTGGAACAGAATAAACTGCCTAAGCGTGTCAGCGCTACTACTACAGTCACTCCTTCAGCTACTCCCGTTACCCTCAGTGACAACAAGAGGAAATGGGAGGGGGATTCAAGCAAAGCATCAGTTTCGGTTCAGTCCCAGAATCAGCAGCGAAAGACTGACAACTATCAAAGCCCCAACCAGCAGTCGTCAGGTAGCCACAGGCAGGGTGGATATCGCGGAAATCTTCCAAAGTGCAACAACTGCAACAAACACCACAACGGTCAGTGTAACAAGGGTCGTTGTCAAAGATGCCTCAAGATGGGTCACGAGGCCAAAGACTGTAGAAGCCTTCGTCCTGCGAACCAAAATCAGCAGCAGCCTCACGCTCAGCCTAACCAACAACAGGGCAACAAAGGATGCTACAATTGTGGTGCTGAAGGCCACATCAAGAGACACTGCCCACAGCTCAACAGGAACCAGAACAACAACAACAACAATCAGGGCAATGGCAACAACAACAATGGGGGAAACAACAACGGCAACGAGGCAAGGGGCCGTGCATTCGTACTAGGTCGTGGCGACGCAGTGAACGATCCCAACGTTGTTATGGGTAAGTTTCTCCTCGACAATATTTATGTTACTGTCTTATTTGATTCGGGTGCGGATACAAGCTATATGTCTGTGAAATTGTGTCAACTGCTAAAACGTGCACCAACACTTTTACCCACCAAGCATGTAGTAGAGTTAGCTAACGGTAAAAGTTTAGAAGCCACGCACGTAGTTCAGGGTTGTAACCTTATTCTAGCTGGTCAAGCCTTTTCTATTGATCTCATTCCCATAGTTTTGGGAAGTTTCGACGTCGTGATTGGGATGGATTGGTTATCCCAACACCAGGCAGAAATCCGATGCAGCAAGAAGATTATTCGCATTCCTCGTTCTGGTCAGGAACCTCTTGAAGTTCAAGGCGACAAGAGTGGTGCAGTGGTTGGCATCATCTCATTCTTGAAGGCTCAGAAGTGCTTACGTAAAGGTCACACAGCCATTTTGGCTCTTGTTTCAGACGCATCAGTAAAGGAAAAGAAATTGGAGGATATTCCAATTGTACGCGATTACCCTCAAGTGTTTCCTGAAGATTTACCTGGCTTACCGCCTCATCGTCAGGTTGAATTTCAGATCGAGCTCGCTCCAGGACCAGCACCCATAGCTCGCGCACCATATCGTTTAGCTCCATCAGAATTGGAAGAACTGTCAAAGCAGCTACAAGAGCTCTTGGAAAAGGGTTTCATTCGTCCAAGCTCTTCGCCTTGGGGAGCTCCAGTACTTTTCGTGAAAAAGAAAGACGGTACGTTCAGGATGTGCATCGACTACCGTGAACTCAACAAGGTGACGGTGAAGAACCGTTATCCTCTTCCACGCATAGACGACTTATTCGACCAGTTGCAAGGGTCGTGTTACTATTCCAAGATCGACCTACGGTCGGGATATCATCAACTGAGAGTCCGCGAGGAGGACGTCTCTAAGACAGCATTCAGAACTCGCTATGGTCACTATGAGTTCTTGGTTATGCCGTTTGGACTTACAAACGCGCCTGCAGTATTCATGGATCTTATGAACAGGGTGTGTAAACCCTACCTCGACAAGTTCGTCATTGTATTCATCGACGACATTCTGATTTACTCCAAGAGTCAGGAGGAGCACGAGCAGCATCTTCGTCTGATATTGGAACTCCTTCGAAAGGAACAGTTGTACGCTAAGCTCTCAAAATGCGACTTCTGGCTTCGAGAAGTCCACTTCTTAGGCCACGTGGTAAACAAGGATGGGATTCACGTCGATCCATCCAAGGTAGATTCGATCAGAAACTGGCCTGCACCGCGTACACCGACAGAAATACGTCAATTCTTGGGTTTGGCAGGATACTACAGACGGTTTATTAAAGACTTTTCAAAGATCGCGCAACCACTTACGCTACTGACACAGAAGGGTGTCACCTACCGTTGGGGCAACACGCAGGAAACTGCTTTTCAGTATCTAAAGGATAGGCTCTGCAGCGCACCTATTCTCTCATTGCCAGAAGGCACAGATGACTTCGTAGTATATTGTGATGCATCCATCCAGGGTCTTGGATGTGTGTTGATGCAACGTGATAAAGTGATAGCCTACGCTTCTCGGCAACTCAAGGTTCATGAACGGAATTACACGACGCACGATCTAGAGCTGGGAGCTGTTGTTTTCGCGCTTAAGATATGGCGACACTACCTGTACGGTACCAGGTGCACGATTTACACCGATCACATGAGTCTCGAGCATATCCTTAAGCAGAAGGATTTGAATATGCGTCAACGACGGTGGGTCGAGTTACTTAACGATTACGAATGCGCTATCAAGTATCATCCAGGCAAAGCCAATGTTGTGGCTGATGCCCTCAGTCGGAAAGACACTTTACCTCGGCGCGTGCGAGCGCTACAGCTTACGATTCAGTCTAGCCTTCCCGCAAAGATACGAAATGCTCAGGTAGAAGCATTGAAGCCCGAAAACGTCAAGGCTGAAGCCTTACGCGGCTCACGGCAACAAATGGAACAAAAGGAAGACGGCGCCTACTATGTAACGGGTCGGATTTGGGTCCCTCTTTATGGCGGTCTACGCGAACTTGTGATGGATGAAGCTCACAAGTCTCGCTACTCAGTACATCCAGGGTCGGACAAAATGTACCACGACATCAGCACTACTTATTGGTGGCCTAGTATGAAGGCCCACATTGCTACGTACGTTGGAAAATGCTTGACCTGTGCGAGAGTCAAGGTTGAATATCAGAAACCAGCTGGTCTACTTCAGCAGCCTAAGATACCTCAATGGAAATGGGAAGAAATTTCCATGGATTTTGTTACCGGCTTACCTAGATCTCAGCGTGGGAACGATACAATATGGGTCATAGTTGATCGACTCACCAAGTCTGCACACTTCCTGCCGATTAAGGAAACGGACAAGTTCTCCACTCTCGCAGACGTCTATCTCAAAGAAGTTGTTTCGAGGCACGGAGTGCCCACCTCTATTATTTCGGATCGCGATGCACGATTCACGTCAGAGCTTTGGCAAGCAATGCATAAATCTTTCGGCTCACGATTAGACATGAGCACAGCATATCATCCTCAGACGGATGGGCAGTCTGAGCGTACGATCCAAACTCTCGAAGACATGCTTCGAGCATGCGTTATCGATTTCGGCAACGGCTGGGAAAAACACCTCCCTTTGGTGGAGTTCTCATACAATAACAGTTATCACACCAGCATT
Source organism: Helianthus annuus (assembly GCF_002127325.2). Taxonomy (NCBI): domain Eukaryota; kingdom Viridiplantae; phylum Streptophyta; class Magnoliopsida; order Asterales; family Asteraceae; genus Helianthus; species Helianthus annuus. The sequence goes on from NC_035444.2 coordinate 44,197,474, forward strand.
CAAGCCGCTCCATTCGAGGCATTGTACGGACGTAAATGCCGGTCACCTCTCTGTTGGGCAGAGGTGGGGGATAGTCAGATTACGGGTCCAGAGATTGTAGTGGACGCCATGGAAAAGATAGCACAGATACGACAACGCATGGCGGCAGCACGCGACCGTCAGAAAGCCTACGCGGACAAGCGTAGAAAGCCTTTGGAATTTGAGGTCGGAGACCGGGTTTTATTGAAAGTTTCACCCTGGAAGGGTGTGGTACGTTTTGGCAAACGGGGCAAACTGAATCCGCGGTACGTCGGACCATTCGAAATCTTAGAAAAGATTGGCAAGGTAGCCTACAAGTTGAACCTACCAGCTGAACTCGGAGCAGTTCACAATGTCTTTCACGTATCGAACTTAAAGAAGTGCTTATCAGACGAAAACCTCATCATTCCTTTTAAGGAACTCACTATCGACGAGCGGTTGCAGTTCGTCGAGGAACCAGTAGAAATCACGGACCGGGATGTGAAGGTCCTCAAAAGCAAGAGAATCCCTCTTGTTCGAGTTCGTTGGAACTCCAAACGTGGCCCAGAGTACACCTGGGAACGCGAAGACAGAATGACAGAAAAGTACCCCCAGTTATTTGAAACCAATGCAACCACTACTGAGGCTGAAGCTACTACTTCGGAATTTCGGGACGAAATTCCAGATCAACGGGGGGAGGATGTGACACCCCAGGAAAACCAGTGAATGCTATAACTTACCTAGCTTCCTCAGTGAGTGCATACCAAATTTCGGGACGAAATTTCCAATTAGTAGGGGATAATGTGACAACTCGTACTTTACCGTCTCGTACATTACGTGTAACCATTGAACTAATGTGAATTATGTGATTAAGTTGTGTGATCGAATGTTATGTGCTATATAATTTCATAAGAATGTATATGTTACTACTTGAACCGAATGCCCAACCGAACACAAACCCACTCGGTCCATTTAGTGGACTCGAGACCATGAGAAAACCCATGTGGGGTTTCGGCCCACATCCCTTGTACGCATATATATACACATGCACATTATAGGGTTTTAGTTTTTACAATCTTTGCAACCACACACACACAAGCTCTCTCTCTCTCTCGAATCGGAACCAAGAACCGCCGAACACCTATTCAAGCTTTTGGATTCAGAATCCTTCTCTCCTTGTTTCGGTTAGTATCAAGTTAATGAATTCGTGCTTACATGATCTTGCTAGAATTCGAATTTGCATGATAGTAATCTAGGGTTGCTTGATGTACGTTTGATTTACAAGTTTGATAGTGTTTAAACGATTCTTGAATGCATATCGGGTATGATGTTGTTAACCGGCTAGATACTTGTGATCATTGGATATATAGATGTATGATGGATCGGCTGAATTGATTGTGCTTGTAACCGGCCATGTGTGTATGTGACATAATCGGATTAATTGATTTATCTTGGCTATATGGTTGTATAAATTGCTATGATTTCTGCTCTTATGTAAAGACGTGTTCATATATGTTTCGGTTAGGGTTCTTGTTAAGAACATGTGAATTATGCTCGTTTGATCGGATACTGATCATGATAGAAACTGTTAATTGATATGGTCAAACTTGGAAACTGATAATGTGAATTGATTTGCATAAATGTGTATAACTAAATTGCATGAAATCAGGAAAAACTGTTACACACGGTTGCGACTCAGATTGCGAGTCGGAACCCCACTCGAGACCACAAACAGCACAAGCCGAGACAACGGTTGCGAGTCCAGTTGCGACTCGTAACCAGACCGTGATGAGTCGAGATCATCAGTTGCGACTCGCAACCTCCTATTGCGACTCGTAATCTCCGGCTGTGACTCGTAACCGGGCCATGATGAACCGAGACCACCTGTTGCGACTCGTAACCACCGGTTGCGACTCGAGATCGCTGGTTGCGACTCGAGACCTCCTTTGCACGTACACTGTTTTGGGCCTACACTGTCACGGGCCCAACCTTATGACTGTTATGTTATTGGACTTGTTTACATAGTTGCTAATTGGACTGCCTATGTTAATTGGGCCGACTACTTGAACTCGTTACTTGATATGAACTGCTGATACTGTTATGTGATTTGCCATGATTATACTTGATACCATACGTGATACAAACGTGCTACATACGAACCTAACTTGCATAGTAACCATGATAGGACGTGGTTGATTCCTTACTTGTATATTGAGCATTTTATTGTCTGCCGAGCAAACCCAGGTGAGTTCACACTCCTACTAAGGCATGGGATTCCCGGGTCGTGGGAATGGGATAAAGGTTACAATTGACTAAGAACGTACATATGCTTTTCCTAGACTATCACCTACCATGATCCTCAGATGTCAGGACGGTTCCGTAGGTTAGGATAACACCTACGTGGTCATATGCCAATCACTGCCTCGGATGTCAGGCACGCACGTAAAACCTACGTGTACGCATTACTTACTTCTATCCTCGGTACAAAGGATACGTACGTGAAACCCACGTACACCCCCGCGTCTCCTATCCTCGGTTGTGAAGGATACGTACGTAAGACCTACGTACACCCCATACGCGCTACTGTTCTCGGAAGAAGAACAGGGATGATACGAGTAGTTGATACGAATAGTCTAGTGGTCACATAACATGGGAAGCCCCCACCTATATAACTTACTATCGGCCCATTAGAGCCACCCTGTACTTACTGTTACGTACTTACTTACTGTGAACTCGCTCAACTAGTTTGTTGATCATTCTGTTACATGCCTTGCAGATCGTTAGGTACTTGGAGCTTGCACAAAGAGGAGCCGGTCGTTGTGGACAAGGATCGTAATACTTTGTTGAACACTTATGACACTTCAGTATATTTAAATTGGGTTTATAACAATGCTTCCGCTACTCAAAACAATGCTTGGTTTTAAAACATCGATCATTTCATGATAATCTACTTTAATGACTTTTATTATTATTTAATGCTATGTTTGATATGATTGATGGCTTGATCCTGGTCAGTCACGCCTCCAAGCGGTGTTACTCCGCGTGTGGATTTTGGGGGTGTGACAATACCCAACATGGACTGCCTGAGCAGGTGGCTATGCTCAAGGCATCCAAATGTCTAAAGAAAGGTTGTGTCATTTATATGGCACAGGTAACCATTGATGAGAAGAAGCCCAAGATTGAAGATATCCTTGTCATTTCTGAATACCCCGAAGTTTTCCCAGAAGAACTACCTGGTTTGCCACCAGATAGGCAAGTGGAATTCAGAATCAACATCATTCCAGGAGCAGCGCCTGTTGCGAGAGCACCTTATAGGTTGGCACCAACAGAGATGAAGGAATTGAGAACGCAGCTAGATGATTTGTTGGCCAAAGGATTCATTCGACCTAGTTCGTCTCCATGGGGAGCACCAATCTTGTTCATCAAGAAGAAAGATGGTTCGATGCGCCTATGCATCGATTACCATGAGCTTAATAAGGTCACTATCAAGAATAGGTATCCTTTGCCCAGGATCGACGATCTGTTCGATCAGCTACAAGGAGAAAGCTACTTTTCCAAGATTGATTTGAGGTCAGGCTATCATCAGTTGAAGGTTAAAGATGAAGATGTACACAAGACTGCATTCAGGACTCGTTATGGTCATTACGAGTTCCTAGCGATTCCTTTTGGGCTCACTAATGCACCTGCCACATTCATTGATCTCATGAATCGCGTCTGCAAGCCTTATCGGGATAACTTCGTCATCGTCTTCATCGATAACATCCTCATTTACTCGAAGAGCCGAGCTGACCACGAGAAGCATCTCCATTGTATTCTGAAGCTGCTTCACCAAGAAAAGCTCTATGCCAAATTTTCTAAGTTTGAGCTCTGGCTTTGAGAAGTCCAATTTCTTGGACATGTTGTGAGTGAGCGTGGTATCCAATTAGATCCCGCTAAGATCGAAGCTATTATGAACTGGCAAGAGCCAAAGACGCCTACGGAGATTCACAGCTTCTTAGGATTGGCAGGATACTACAGGCGATTCATCGAAAATTTCTCAAGAATTGCAGCGCCCCTAACTTTACTCACTCGTAAGAATAGCAAGTTTGATTGGGGGATAAGTAGTAAGAATCCTTCGATATTTTGAAGCAGAAGTTAAGCAATGCTCCAGTGCTGACGTTACTTGAAGGAATTGATGAGTTTGTAGTTTATTGTGATGCATCACACACCGGGATGGGATGTGTGTTTATGCAAAAGGGTAAAGTCATTGCCTATGCTTCACGCCAGTTAAAAGTGCACGAAAAGAACTACACCGCCCATGACTTGGAGCTGGGTGCCGTTGTATTTGCACTAAAGCTTTGGAGGCATTACCTGTATGGAACTAAGTGTGTGATCTATTCTGATCACAAAATCCTTCAGCATTTGTTCAATCAGAAGGGTTTAAACATGAGGCAGCGACGTTGGATGGAAACTTTGAATGATTATGACTGTGAAATAAGATATCATCCGGGCAAGGCCAATGTAGTCGCAGATGCCTTGAGTAGAAAGGAAAGAGTGAAGCCAATAAGAATCAATGCCAAAAGCATTGAGATAAAGAGCAGTTTAAATGAAAGGTTGTTAGCTGCACAGAAGGAAGCTGTGTCGGAAGCTAACTATCCCGATGAAAAGTTAGGAGTAACTGAAGAACAGTTATCCTATGGCAAGGACGGAATCCTGAGATTAAATGGACAAATATGGGTTCCTATTTATGGGGGACTTCGGGACGTCATCCTCCAGGAAGCCCATAATTCCAAATATTCCGTTCACCCTGGAGCTGATAAGATGTATCAGGATTTAAAGGCAAATTATTGGTGGATAGGCTTGAAAAAGTCTATAGCCGCTTATGTAGCTAAATGCTTGACGTGTGCTCAAGTCAAAGCTGAACATCAGAAGCCGTCAATTTTGCTACAACAGCCTGAAATTCCCACTTGGAAATGGGAAATTGTGACGATGGATTTCATCACCAAGCTGCCAAAGACGAAGAAAGGAAATGATACTATATGGGTGATAGTAGATAGACTGACTAAGTCAGCACATTTCCTACCCATTAAGGGAACTTATAGTTCTGACATGTTAGCCTAATTGTATGTTGATAAAATTGTATCTCTGCATAGGGTACCAATGGCTATTATCTCTGACAGAGATACCAGATATACGTCACACTTCTGGAAAAGTTTCCAACAGTCTTTGGCACGCGCTTAAATTTTAGTACGGCTTACCACCCCCAGACAGACGAGCAAAGTGAGCGTACGATCCAAACTCTGGAAGACATGTTGCGTGCATGTGTAATAGACTTAGGTGGTAGTTGGGATAAGCACCTACATTTGGTCGAGTTCTCCTACAACAATAGCTACCATACAAGCATTCAGGCTGCGCCCTTTGAGGCATTATATGGTAGGAAATGCAGAACGCCTATTTGTTAGGCAGAAGTAGGAGAAATCAGTTGTCAGGTCCTGACCTAGTATTTGAAACAACGGATAAGATTGTCCAAATTCGTGATCGCCTAAAAGTTGCCAGGGATAGGCAGAAAAGCTATGCTGATAATAGGCGAAAACCTCTCAAGTTCGAGGTTGGTGATAAAGTTTTGCTTAAAGTATCGCCTTGGAAAGGGGTGATGCGATTTGGCAAGAAAGGTAAGTTAAGCCCGAGATATATAGGACCATTCGAGATCAATGAATGTGTAGGAACAGTGGCTTATAAGTTAAACTTACCTGAAGAGCTCAGTGGCCCATACTGCGTCTCAAAACACAGTCTGTCTATGTGCCGAGTTCTGTCAACATTTTTCTGAGTTATCCGCTAAATGTGCTACTGTGCTTTGTGCATCATTTATGTCAATATGGTTTGCATGTCTAACACTGTAGGATCGATTTCGCGACCTAAACGAGTCGTTCGGAAGAGCTCAACTTCGTTTCAGAGGCGGAAACAAGGAAACGGATGCGTACACAGCTAGATTCACACTTTAAACCTCTTGTAGATTGATTTTACACTGTTTACATTCACAAGGAAAACCGGCAATACCTCGGTACCAGATCTGAAAACTGTTCCAAATGAAATGACAAAGTAGCCTATTTATACTACTCTAGGACCGCTCGAAATACATTGACATAAAGGCGATTCAAACAACAACCTTAAAAGCGATCCACAGATTTGTCGTATAAGCGATTCCAACTACATCCATAAAAGCGATCCGTAATGTTTGACTATCATGAACCCTTCTTGTGAACTCTTGATTGGACCTTTCATACTCAACATCTCATTGGATCTCCTAGTGGTGATGTCTCATTGGACCTCCATTTGGTCCAATCAACATAAATGGAAATCATGAACTTTGACTTCTAAAATGACTTTGTCGTTTATGAAGCTTTGATGTAATTCATATTATATGTCACATGATGTAAACGGCCACATTTATTTCTTGCATCATGACATCACTTGTGATGTCACCTAGTGATGTCACTCGTGATGTCATGCCTGATCGGATCCGCATCATGACCGAGACTCGACAAAAGACGAAGACGACAGATGACTGCACCAACAGACTCCCCCTCAGATGTTGACGAGTCTAAAGTGTCGAGTCTTCAACGACTTCAGTCTTTCTTACAGTGCAAGCATCCTCAACTCTTACTCTTCTCTTCTCATCATCATCAACATACTCTTCACGCACAATCTTTACTTAGATATCTTCAGACTCCCCCTTTTCGAAATGCTGGGATCGCAGTCTGGCTTGTTGAAATCTCAAAGACTTCAGGTATCGGAACCTGGTTCTCTATCTCTTTGAAACCTGCACATCCTCTACCCAAAAATAAAATTACTGATGATAACATGTAAAGATCTAATGAATCATTCGCAGACAGTATATAATCACAGAATGATTTTCCAGTTTGAAGAACCACTTGGAGATATATATCATTTTTGTTTTCAAAAACCAACACACTCTCCCAACCATTTTTTCATCATGTTTAGCACTCGGAATTTTGAACATCAACTTTTCAATACCAGTTGTCGAAAATCTTTTTGAATTTTTCAAAAATTTATGCTAAAACACACTGAAAATCTTTTTGGATTTTTGACATAAGAGAAATAAAATGCTGTAAAGAAATATTTACAAACAATATTTTTGTGAGTTTGTGTAAGAGGATCATATCAGCTAATGAGACAAATCACCAACACCGTTAAGCTTCATTTCATTTTAAGTTCTAAACAATTTACCTAGATTGTCAGTATACTGGTCCACTTAAATTTTCACACAAAGTTCAACTGATCCGAGATACGATATTAATGTTTTAAGCACTTAAACTTATCCGTGTGTCCCACTACTTGAATATACTCCCGTATCCAGATCCCAATATTCAGTCTTACAGGTGAGTATACCACAGATGATATCTATAAGGGGTTAGGTGCGAAACCGTGAGAGCTCAGGTCAGAACTTCCGTTCAGCAAAGAGATGACGGCTCGACTTTTGGTGGGTCCCCTTTAGAGGATCTTTTTTACAACAGCAATGACTATCAATTTTATTGTTTCATCGATTTGCTGAGGGCGGCGCTTTTTCAAGCATTTGCAGAAAGTATTATCCGGGGACTAGGTCAGTACTTCCATACAGCAGAAGTCCCGGGATAATACCCCAGATATCATTGAGCATAAAGACCTAGTATCTCAGAATAAGGGACCTTTCAAACAAGATTTCAGGGGTTACCTATATATCCAAGTTTGTGTTAACCCACAAAACAAGCAAGTTTGAAATTTAGGTTTATATCTCGTCACAGGTTATTAAATGTGCAAAAATCTACTGACACATCCGCAGTAAGATTGTTTAACACTTTTAAACTTTCCAATTCTTTAGCATGTTGTGATAGTCCGTTGATGTACTATCATTTCCTCTTTTTCACAACAAACTCATTTTTGGTTTTTATCATGTTTTTGTCTTTTTCAAATTTTCTAATGTTTTTGGATTTTCTGAAAATTTTCTACTCCCCCTAAAATGCAAACACATTAACGAAAATTGAAAACAAACTGTACAGAAACATGACAACCGATATCAATAGCAAATAAAATAAAGACACGTGTCATGTAAGACAAACGTATCAGGAACCCGGATCAAATAAAAGATGTATGGTAGGATTTAAAAAGGGCGACATGTTATTAAAATACCTCTGAGCGACCCAAGTTATAAATCCCAAGACCTTAAATCATTATGATAAACATCTGATATATTAGCCGGTTGTTCTTAAATAGATAAATTCCATTTTATATGGAAATTGGGGTTCTTTAGAATGTTACTTCAATATCCAGGAAATTTAGATTCTTGAATAAAAGGATTAAACTTGAATTATTCATGTCCATTATGAATTCTTGTTGTTTTCCAACAATTTCAAACCTCCCACAAGATCCAAAACATGTAAGTGCATGCAAAGCATGCAAGGGCTGAGCAAAGGGACCCTCAACTGAAAAGGATAGCATCAGATTCGGAGACTACAAGGTTGCATGTTCAAAACTTGAAAATTTGCAAAATTTTGTTTTTAAAATCATGCTATCAAAGCATGAGATTCGGAGACTACAAGGATAGCATGAGATTCGGAGACTACAAGGTGTCCATGCTATCAAAGCATATCATTTTCTTTTTAAAATCATCTCAACAATCAACAATTCAATCAACACTATCCTGGTGCCAAAATTATGTAATTTACACAACGACATGAACTTGAACTTTTATAAAAACTTGTAGTAACTTGGTAGAGTGTTTAGTAGGTTTAGTTATTCTTTAAAATGTATTTACTTCTTTAAAAACTTCATTTTTAAAGAAGTTGGGTGTTTACAACTTCCAAACACATTTTCTAAAATGGTTCTTTATGTAATCTTTTTGTTACACAAGTGTTTCTACACTTGTTTAACCATTAATATGCACCAACAAACTCCCCCTTGACAATAGCTTCATAAAATAACTTTGTCTTCAGTCTTCTTGCAATCTTCATGTAGTCTGGCACTGTCTTTGGTCTTTGGATAGCTTCAGCTTCAATAGCTTCCGTCAGCAACAGACTCCCCCTAAGCTGATGCATCCAATCACCAAATCTTCAAAACGTTAGCACTTGAGTAAACTCCAGTTTAGCATTTGCAAAGCAATCTTCAAACTCTTCAAACTTGTCTGCAATATAGAAAGGAGGTTCTACCATGCATCCAATCAAACTCTCATCTTCACAGCAACTTCTCAGCAACATACTGCTTCAATCTGTATACTATAAAGCAAACATATTGAGAAACCATAAGAATTTTTCAACAAAGTAAAATAAATTATTATTTTTCAAGAGATAGTTAAACTATATCACAGATTAAGCATTTCCACTTTTATCGCCAACACGCAAAACTTTTTGTTCAACCCACAAGAACCTGCATGATTTAAAATTTTGAACTCACTTTCTAACACCGTCTCCCCCTATCAGTAACAATTCCTCCAAGAATAACAGTTTTCCGTACGTTAAGAATTTTTAAACAGAAAAAGACACTATTTTTGGATTTTTTATATTTTTCTGAAAGCAAGTAAATAACAAAACATTAAACACTCTATTTTTGTGAGAATCACCGGTAAGAAGATCATATCAACACAATTAAACTGTTTTCACACTATTAGATAATTCTTTATTTAATTTTTCGTGAAAAGCAGTCCAAGACGATTACCAGTATGTTTGTCCACTTAAACAAAATGCATGAACATTTCAAGTCACATTACCGTATGATACGTTAAGGTAATTTTAATACTAATATACTAATGAGTCCCACTTCAGGATATACCCCCGCGATCAAGGTATGCACAAAGATTCATCGTAGTAGGTGAGTATACTGAATTCATCCGTTTTGTATTTCAACGATAGATAATTGGTGAACATGTCAGTACTTCCGTACAGCAAAGAGACCAAAATATCTTATCGAGGGCTAAGACAAATACCATTTTTGGTACGAATTATACTTTTTGCACATTTGAATGACTCTCTATGAGAGCTTCTTCATTTATGGGATTTTGGCATTTTTTTACTCTTTTAAGATATCCTGGGTGTGTCTAGGTGGGCATGTATCTGGATGCAGCAGAAGGACACCCCTGATATCCCCAGATGAAATAACAGTATAAAGACCCAAAACCTCAGATTTTGGTAATCTATCAACGCAAGATTTAAGGTCATTAAACCATACACCACTGATGTGTTCCCTACTCATATTCAGTTCATTTAGGTTTATATCACATTGGTAAGTTGATTATTTCATGCTTTTTGCCTACTGGTACATCATATGATGAAGCTGCTATCACACTTAAGCAATTTAATTCCAGTTTGAGTGTGACAGTCTAACTTGCCGATGTACTATCATTTCTTCTTTTTCACACAGTGATAACTCGTTTTTGATTTTCTATTTTTTTAAGTTTTTGATTTTTTCAATGTTTTTGTATTTTTTATTTTCTAAGAAAAGCAGAAAACTATTTACAAAATTCTTATGAAAAAACAGTTATTCAGGATTCCTCATCCCGTTGACTTCGACTAAATGTTCAAAGCGAGCCCTGTCAAATGCTTTAGTATAAAGATCTGCCAGGTTATCTTCTGTGTCAACTCGATGAAGTTCAATTAATCTTTTTTCAGCACAATCCCGTATAAAATGATGACGAATGTCAATGTGTTTTGTGCGACTGTGTTTCACGGGATTATTAGTTATAGAAATTATGGCATTATTGTCTATCATAATAGGAGTACGAGTGAAATCCAAACCGTAATCGCGCATCTGCTGTTGAATCCAGAGAACCTGAGAGCAGCAGCTACCCGCAACAATATATCCAGCTTCACACGTAGAGGTAGACACACAAGATTGCTTCTTGCATTGCCAAGACACAATCCTGCCTCCTAAGAACTGACAACCACCTATTGTAGACTTCCTATTAGACTTGCATCCTCCAAAGTCTGAGTCAGTGTAGGCAACAAACGTCAAATCACTATCAGCTGGATACCACAACCCAAGTTTAGGTTTCCCCTTCAAGTAAAGAAGAATCCGCTTCACTGCTTTCATGTGTGACTCTTTCGGATTAGCCTGATATCTGGCACACAAGCATACGGCAAACATGATGTCGGGTCTTGAAGCAGTCAAGTACATTAGAGAACCAATCATTTCCCTGTATTGAGTTAGATCAACATCTTCAGTACTTTCATGATCTGGGCCAAGATTGTGATTTTCACAAATAGGTGTGTTGAAAGTAGAGCAATCATTCATTTTGAACGGACTCAAAATGTCATACATATACTTTGTTTGATGAATAAACATCCCATCCTCCTTCTGTTCAACTTGTAATCCCAGAAAGTAAGACAGCTCACCCATAGCACTCATTTCGAAATTGCTCTTCATCACCTTCTCAAACTCTTTACACATGTTTTCATCAGATGACCCAAAGATGATGTCATCCACATACACCTGTACCAGCAGAAAATCTTCCTTCTTCCTCTTGATGAACAATGTACTGTCAATCTGACCTCTTTCGAAACCATTCTTGATCAGATGTGTAGACAGTGTCTCGTACCACGCCCTGGGAGCTTGATGTAATCCATACAAAGCCTTATCAAGTTTGTACACTCGATCTGGATAATCTGGATCAACGAACCCATCTGGTTGTGAGACATACACCACTTCTTGGACTTTCCCGTAAAGAAATGCACTCTTCACGTCTAGTTAGAAAACTTTGAAGCCCTTGAATGAAGCGAAAGCAAGAAATAAACGAATTGCCTCCAACCTTGCCACTGGTGCAAACACCTCATTGTAATCTATCCCTTCTTGCTGATTGAAACCTTTCACCACCAATCGAGCCTTGTTTCGCGTGACTGTTCCTCTTTCATCCTTTAGGAAGGTCAACTAACTCCCAAACTTTCAACTTTGCAAACTGGGCCAATTCCTCTTACATAGCTTCAACCCATGAATTGTCTTTAAGAGCCATATGAATGTTCTTCGGCTCCTCTAGGGAAATAAAACAACTATACAAGCACTCGTTCACAATCCCAGTATTCTCAATCGACACAAATAAACCCGTATTCGCTGCTATGCTTCTCCTCGTCTGAACACCTGCAGTAGGATCTCCAAGTATCATGTCAACTGGATGATCTCTATTTGCTCGTGTAGTAGCAACGGTATTAACTTCAAGATTATCACCCAGGTTTGATCCAACCTCCCCCTGAATATTCTGATTTGAAAACGGATTAATGAAATCCTCCCCCTGATTGGGTTCAGGTTCACTATCGCTTAAATCAGTATCAGCAGCACCTTGGGAAGTTTTTGGAGCATCTGTCATATCAACATTCGATCTAGGCATGAACTCTCCTTCATCGTCTTCATTTAGCACTGTCTGAATCAGCTGAGATTCATCTGCATTGGAAAACTCAGGAATATTAAATGATTTAAAAACACTTTCATAATCAAATAATATAGCTGGACCACTTTTATCTGAAGATTCATCTGAAGTAATTTCCACATTGAACACAACCTCAATTTTACCAGTTTTTAGATTAAAAACTGTAGGATCGGTTTCTGACCCGAACGAGTCAATCAGAAGAGTTTATCTCTAAACGAACGGCGGAAACAGACGTGTAGAGCTCAATTCAGTAAGATTCACACAATATATTGTTGTACTATTGATTTGAGAACGTTTTACAACCTGACAACACCTCGGCAGCACTTCGTTGCTCTGACCGGAAAGTTACAAATGAGAAAGTTTGAAACCTATTTATACTAATTGACCCTTCCGTTTGAAACACTTTCAAATGGAAAGGTATTTCAAACGGACAGGACATTTCAAACGGACAAGACATTTCAAACTAAACCCCTATTTCAAACTTTCAGCAGTTTCAAACTTTCAGCTTCAAACTTTCAGCCTCAAACTTTCAGCTTCAAACTTTCAGCTTCAAGCTTTCAGCTTCAAGTGTAGAAAACCGAGACTCGATATAAGATGTGGACAACAGATGAATGCACCAACAGACTCCCCCTCAGATGTTGACGGAGTCTTCAGTGTCGAGTCTCCGCATCTTCAATCTTTATCAGTCCTCTCGAACTCTTTGAAGCATTTGACGTTGTAAGAATCCTCAAATCTTTCTCTTCTCTTTTCGTCATCATCAACAAACCCCCCATGAACAATTTCTACTCGGATGTCTTCAGACTCCCCCTTTCGATATGCTGGGATCGCAGCCTGGCTTGTTGAAATCACACAGTCTTCAGGTATCGGAACCTGGCACTCTATCTTCAGATAACCTGCACATTCTCTACCCAAAAATAAATTCTCTGATGATAACTTGTAAAAACAATCTCACCAGCTAATGAAACACTTGCAGGAATAATTCTATCAAAGAATGATTTTACAATGTTAATCTTTGATAAACCACTTGAAGATATATGTTAATTTTTCAAAACAACACACTCTCCCAAACCATTTGTTCATCATGTTTAGCACTCTGAATTTTGAAAATTAGCTCTCCAACACCAATTGTCGAAAATCTTTTTGAATTTTTCAAAATTTATGCTAAATCACACTAAAATCTTTTTGGATTTTTGAATAAAAGAAAATGCATAAACAAAATATTTACAGACAATATTTTTGCAAGTTTGTGCAAGAGGATCATATCAGTTTTTGAGACATATCATCAACACCGTTAAGCTTTAAACATTTTAAATTCTAAACAATTTACCTAGATTGTCAGTATATTGGTCCACTTTAAATTTTCACACAAATTTCAATTGATTCGAGATACGATATTAATGTTTTAGAGACTTGAACTTAATTGTGTATCACTCCACTTGAATATACTCCCGTATCCAGATCTCGATGTTCAGATTTACAGGTAAATATACTACAACTAATATCTGTATATAAATTAGGGGATATGCGAGGACTGAGGGATCTCAGGTCGATACTTCCGTATGCGCAGAGAGATATCAGCTTCGACTTTTCGGTGTGTCCCCTTTAGGAGATCTTTTAGCTACAACAACTGATTATCAATTTTATTGTCTAATCAGCTGAGGGCTTTATGCTATGTTTCAAGCAATTTGTAGCAAATATTATCCAGGGACTAGGTCAGTACTTCCATACAGCAGAAGTCCCGGGATAATACCCCAGATATCACAGAGTATAAAAACCTAGTATATCAGAAAAAGAAACCTTTCAAACGAGATTTCAGGGGTTACCTATATATCCAAGAATAGTTACCCACAAATCAAGCAAGTTTGTTTTAGGTTTATATCTCGTTTCAATTTACTAATTGTGTAAAAATCTACTGACACATCCACAGTAAGATTGTTTATCACGTTTAAACATTTCATATCTTTAGCATGTTGTGATAGTCCACTGATGTACTATCATTTCCTCTTTTATGCAACGAAACTCATTTTTCAGTTTTATCATGTTTTTGCCTTTTTCAAATTTTCTGATGTTTTTGGATTTTCTAAAAATTCTTACTCCCCCTAAAATGCAAATACATTTAATGAAAATTGAAAACAAACTATACAGAACATGACAACTGATATCGAATCACCTCAATTCGCCATTCGTTTGGCATAAACAATCAGAACTCCCCCTATCAACAAACTATTTTCCCATTTAGATTTCAAAACACTTAAGTTTGTTTTAATCAAAATGGTTTTTTCCGGAAAATAAGTTTGGTTGATTTTACCATTTGCAAGTATATCAATACTAGGTTCGGGGTTGTGGTTCATCATCTTGTCTTTCAGTCAATTGTAGGAAAATACAAGTACAAATTAATGTCCTTGATTTACCATTTGCACAATCAAAACTTCTTACTACTCGTAAGTAAAACACAAACAAACCTTTTTACCGATTGTATGATTGACGTTACCGAATAAAATTCAAGAAAGATGCCGATTCATGCTCCACGCTTACCAACCTGGGAGCTCCGGCAAGTCCTGAGACTTACTGTTCATAATATGTACCATCCCAGTCACAAACCAGGGATGGTTCAACCTTTTCTTTCTTTGTTTTCCTCTCACAAAATTCTTTAACCCCTTTGACTTTTCGAACGATCATCTTGCCAAAGATATGTTTTACCTTGGGGTTAAAGGCCTTCTCAGCATCAAATTCCTGTTCATCATTATAAAATTGTTTAGAAATTTCAATTTTACCAATTTTATTTTTATAATTTTCAGCCCGAAGTGATGGAAATTCCTCATCATTCAAAATCGGAACTGATTTTTCATCTTTTACAACAGCTTCACTTTTTGAAACAACTTGTGGCTCAACTGACTTTGTGGAATCAGTTTCATCGCCCGAAGATAGCTCCTCTTATTTTAAACCATCAGAATCATCGCTAGAGCTTTCACCAACCTTCTTAACAACCCATTTCTGGTTGTCAGATTTAGCTCTCTTCTGGTAAAACTTGTTCGAACTCTCACCAATTTCAAATAGAGAATCTTGAAACAATTTTGTTCTATCAATTGGTGATTCGAACGCAAGCACTTTCTCTTTGATTTTACGAAATACTCCCTGTTTTGATTGTATTGCCTCAGAACAATCTCGGGCAATATGTCCAACAGTGTTGCATCGGAAACAGGTTTTCATATCTTTCTTCTGCTCATCCATTTTCTTCAATTCATCTTGCTTCTTTGCAAGGAATTCATTGTTTGACTGTCTCCAAAATGCTTTCTTTTCTTCTTCTTCAGATGACGTTCCTGAAACAAATGTCATATTGGATTTAAAATCACGAACATATTTTTCATTTTTCTGTTTTTATGTAGGAGTAAAACCTAAACCTTTCTTTTTGAAATTACCGTTATGGTTTGATTTCTTTTGGAAACCTGAACCAGAACCGTAACCCTTTTTCTTGTTTAATCTTTGTTGTACTCTTGAGGTGTATTTTTTAGGTTTTTCATTAAGACATAAGTCTTTTATTTCAGAAATATTAATTTCTGTGAGTTAGAAAACCTTATTTATCAATTCAGTTTTAACACCTCTTATTGGAAATTCCTCATCAGAATAAAATTTGTCAGAATCATTTAAAGTGTAGACAACTTTAAACAACCCATCATCCAAATTAGATTTTGATAACAGGAATTCTTTGTCATAGACTATTTTTCCCTGTTTTTCTGTTTGACCCGGAGTGCTTGACACAGACTTTGACCCTGACGAGGACTCCGACTTTGACTGTTCACAATCATCACTCTCTAACACATGATCCACGACTTTCTTCATTAATTGAGACTTTTGATCAGTGTCAGACGATGTAAACACAATATCAATACTTTCTGGAAGATTGACCGACGACTCTGACTCCCACTGTAAATTTGTGGCCTTTTTGACTCTTTCATCATTTGGATATCTAGGCAAATATCCATTTTCCAGCGGGGATGGACACTTGTTATAATTGACACCTTTCTTCTTACCAGATGACGTCTTTTCAGTATCCTTTTTCTTGTCACTCTTCTTCTTGTCAGCAATCTTTTCATCAACACCTGCTCCAGCTGCTTTCTCTTCAGTCACCTCATCGCCTTCCCATACCTTCATGCTTTCAATCGTCGGATAAATCCTGTCAATAACATAGGAAGTACATGAGTAACTTTTTAATAAACGATTAACTCTCTCCGTTTCAATTCTTTGCAGCTCAAGTTTCTGTTCTAAAGCAGCACACTTCTCAATATAGTTGTTTACAACTTTCTGCTTCGTCATAAACGCTCCCTGAAGAGTCTTCATTGCTACAGCTTGTTCTTCACTCGTTTGATTGTACTGATTCATCGTCTTATTCAGCACATCATAAGACTCCTTCAGACTGTTCAAGTTGTAAATCAACGTGCTATTCTGCTTCTTCACAACTTCACAATTTTCACACTTCACTGGAATCTTTTTCGCATCAACTTCTTCCTCAACTTTAAATTTTGGAACTTCTTTCACTTTTTGTCTTCTTACCACCGGTATCTCTTCATCATTACTGCTCACCGGTGTCTTGATCTTTTTCTTTTTCTTCTTGGCTTTTTCATCCTCACTATCACTTTCAGCAAGCAGCTTCATATCTTCTTTATATTTTCTTGCCCAATATTCCGTATCATCATCACTATCATCTACAACCTTTGCTATAAAAGCAGTGTAAGCTGTAGTTTTATCAGGAATATAATCATCCCAAGTGAAATTTGCCCAGCTAAAACCCTCTGGTAATCTCTCATCATCTTGATCAATTATCAAAGCACTACCATCTCTTCTTTTTCCACAATCTAACTGCTCACACAAGCTCTCTTTCCCGAATCTTCAATCACATCTCTTCCATGTGCAGTTTGAGCTTGATGTTTTTGTTGTTGAGATGATTGTTGACCAACTTGGTGATAGATGGCTTTCCGATAGTAATCATTATTGTTGTTAAACGGATTCTGAGCCCCACTTGCTTCTCGGTTAGTGCACTCCCTCTTGAAGTGTCCTTTTTTCCTGCATCGAAAACAAGTGACTTTAGATTTGTCAAAACCTAAAGTAGAAACATTTGCATCACGAAGATCATCTCTCCCCGTGATTTGTTTGAATTTCTCAGCTCTCCGTAAAACACTAGCCAGACACCATTTTATGTTCATCAGCTCCA